>NW_017728929.1:6849290-6861694 GCF_001723895.1 Crocodylus porosus | reverse complement strand
CTGGTTCATAAAAAAAATAAATAAATAAGCCCCCACTCACCGGCTGCTGCCAGGTGGGGAATGATCTATGCTGTCCCCTGTTGCCCCATGCTGGGGAGGGGCTCTGCCACGAGCCCCTCAACCTCTGCCTGCTCTCCCAGCCCCGCCATGGCTGCCTTGTCCACCCGAGCTCCCAACCCTTAAAAAAAAAAAGCCCCAATTCATTGGCTGCTGCCAGGCAGGGGGGCAATCCCTTCTGCCCCCACTGCCCCATATTGCATGGGGGCTCTACCATGAGCCCCCAGAAGCCCCAAGACCACTTCAGCAGCTGGTGAATTGGGGCTTTTTTTTTTTAAAGAGCCAGGAGGGGTAGCCACAGGGGTGGCTGGGAGAGCGGACAAGGGATGGAGCCTCGTGGGAGAGCCCCCCATGCAGCATGGGGCAGTGGCCCCTTGCCACCTGGCAGCAGCCGGTGAGTCAGTTTTGTGTTTTGTTTTTTTCCCAAAGAGCTGGGAGCTGGGGCCAGATGGGGCAGCCATGGGGAGGGAAGGGCTGGGAGAGCGAGCGGGGGTTGGGGAGTGTTCAGGGGGCTGGGGGAGCAGGAAGGGTCCCCCCTTGGTCCCCTCCCCGCCTTATAGCCCCTGCTCCTCCACCTGCTACTTACCAGCACAGAGTCCAGGTCCAGCTCCCTGCTGCAGTGAGCTGGGACTGCCCAAATCTCCGAAGCTCTCTGAATCTTTCCAAAATTGATTCAGAAAGCTTCAAATTGATTTAGACTTTTTTTATTGGTCTCCTGATTTGATTCAAATTTGGCCACTGAATCAAGCCGAATCTCCTCCGAATCAAATCAGCACCTGAAGTGTCACACAGCCCTAGTCTGTACTCCAAATTAAAATTGGCTCCAGTCCAAACTAACTAGTCCTCATTGAATGAGGATTGAAGTTAATGAAGACTATGGCAGTCTGAACTAGGCAATTTAAACTGTATTAATTAACTTGTGTGTATATGCAGGTATCTAGGGCTTGCTGTTGCTCGTACCCACAACCCAGCGTGTAGCAAGTGAGAACAGTTTTGTGGCTCTGACTGAGTGATGGGCAGTGTCCCGCACCCTTTGCCATGTCTCCTGCAGAAATGCACAAAAACCTCCCTGATGGTCAATGATCACCTATTAACCCTTCATTTGAATTGAAATTTGATTCAAACTGTGCAATGCAAATCAGTTATGCTTTGAGGTAAATAGTAGTGTAAGACTGATGTTATAGCTGTGATGGTCCAGAAATTATAGAAAAGGCAAGGATTTCTTAGGGTAATATCTTTGTTGGACCAACTATGTGTTTGGGATAAAGTGAGACAAGCTTTCAAATGCAAGCTTTTCAAATGTACCCTGGATGTTATAATCCATGTTGTTTGGTCCAGTGGTGAAGTGCTCTGTGGTGATGATGGGACACAGCTGGCATCTGGACCTGTTATAAGATCTGGTGTGTTGGTGAGAAGAGAAGTTTGCTAGGCTGCTATATGAGTGTCACTGGCTGGTTTTTCTGAGCTTTTCACTCCAACATGGGAGGGTGTGGGGCAGGGATTATTTGAGCCAACACAATGCTAACCCTCTGGGTATTTGAGGGCTATAATCAGTGGGGTTCTCCAGTGAAAGGTCATGGACTCTGGAGTTCCCTTCCACCCCTATCCTGAAGTAGCTTGAGTTTGTAGTCATTAAGGAACAGGCCAGCTACTTTCTCAGGTTTCCATGTTATTTCTCAGGTTTTCTTGTTATTTTTACAGCTGCATTTCTGGGGTGGGAGACTTACAAAGGAAGCGGCAGTACCACTTTCTGAATCACTTATGCTTCTTGTGTGATTTTGACCTTCTACATGCACTCAGTAGCAGTATGTGGCTTCAGTTTGTGATTTTAATTGCATATAATACTTGAAGCAGAGTAAAGGCTGACATTTTCCAAGCATCTTCTGAGTCAAACGAAGGAGACAGGTGCCTGTTTCAGTGTGTGTGTGAAACACGGTTCCATTCCCCAAATGGGATGAAACCCTGCTGGACTGCAGAGCTCCTTCCCAACCCCCAGTCAATGGGGCTGCACATATGAGTCTGCTTACATGCATCTCATTGCAAGGTTGTTACTTCAAGGCTTATGGTATAGTACAAGGCCCTTGTAAGACCTCGTCCTGAAGACCATGTTCAGGTCTGGAAAGATGAACCCAATTCAAGAAAGATGAACCTAAACTTGACCAAGTACAGGAAAGAACTAATAAGACCATCAGGGAATGGAGAGCCTATCATGGGGAAGAAGACTAGCAGACTTTGCTTATTTAGTCTAGTGAAAATAAAGGCAAAGTGGAGAGATATGATTGCTGTGCAGAAATACATCAGGGAATAAGCACAAGGGAGGGAGAACAGTTATTTAAGGTATCACTTTGGCACAAGAAGAGATGGATAGAAAGTGGCCATGAATTAATTTAGGCTGGAAGTTGGAAGGTTTCTTACCATCCGAGAAGTTTGGTTCTGAACCAGCCTTTCCATAGCAGTCACAGGGACAAACAACCCTAACCACTTTCAAGGTGAAGCTTAATTGAGTTAATACTTTTTTACTAAGGAGTTAGTTGGTGTGGCTGGCTGAGACACAGGGGACTGGATTCATTGACTGCAGATAGCCCTTCCAGTCCTATGTTCCTATAGTTTAATGTACTTAGGGCCCCTATGTGGTTCCTCCGGTGTCTTTAGCCTGTGAGTCTCAGCACAGTACCAAACTGTTGTTTGAAGACCAGCCCCTCAGCCAGATTTGCTAACTGAAATTCTTTTGATTTTATTCAGTATAACAAAGTTTCCAGAGATCAGATTTCCACTATAACTTGTTAACAATTTATAATCATTGACTTGAGCGATAAGAACAAACAGAGGGGGAAAAACCCATAAAATTAGTCCCTGATCCAGAGTCCCTGAAGAAAAATATATTTTTTAAGAATTAGAGGATTATAAGCAAACCTCAAAGATCCTGTAAAAATAGAAAATGTGAGCGTAGGTACATGTTGTCAAACAAGCTCTGATGCTGTTAGAAAATGTGCCTTTGTGCTTTCCTTTGAAGCTTTTAGTTGTCATTCTCTAAGGGGCCCTGAAAGTATATTCTGATGCAAACTTTCCTGGGTACAACCCAGATGTGGGGGGTTAGGGGCATGATGCTATAATGGTCATGAATGGGGAGTCCAGAGCTGAGGGCTCACAAGCCAGAAATCCAGAGCTGACGGGTCAAGGCAGAGGGAGCAGGCGGGAACAAGGCAGAGAAAACAGAGCCATGGATCATGGGACAGACCAGGAATCAGGAGCCACTGGGGCTAGGCAGAGGGAAACCTGTCTAGATGCAAGCCCACAGAACAAGCCAAACACTAATGGGGACCAGCTAAGGGCACTCAGGTATCTGAGAGCCAGTCTCATCCAGACTATCAGGACCAGCTTGGGCATGTCTGGGCAGCAAGCAGAGAGACTCCTAACATAAACTGGGTGAAATCACCACAGTCCTGTGGAGATGGGGGCTGTTATTTAAACCGTCACCTGGCAGACTTACATCAGCATAACCAAGGAATAGACACACCATGTGTAATCCTTCACTAAACTCAGGGTTACTGTGGAAAACTCAGGGGTAAGGCTGCATGGGTGAAAACTATATCAATGGCTTAAAATTATACCGGTCTAAGTACTGTGTCTGCTTCTATCCTAGGGCAGCTGTCCGCACAATGTAGACACTCTACTACCATCTCCCCTGATGCAGAGAGGTGAAGCACTGCAATAAGACCTACTTCAGAACCTATCCTGGGAGAGTAGGTCATTTGTTCACTCCAAAGACAGGTGCAGCTTACCCTGATGTCCAAATAAAATGTGAGTTGAAGCTGAATTAATGTGCTCTAAGTCCAGGCCCTCAAATGTTACCACAAGGGTGCTGAGCCAAATTAATCACTGTAGTATATAGAAGTTAGACTGACCATGGCGTATCCAGAATCACGAACTGGGTAGGAATATTGTGAAATGACATCCATTTTTTACCACAATTTCTTGGTGGCAATTTTGCATATATGCACTTCCAATTTATGGTCCTTAATTGTTATTATTTTCTAGTACCAAAATACTGTTGTACTTAATGATGTACAATAGATAAATATGAAGATAAGTACCTGCCCAAAAAAGCTCACCTTATAAATATTACAATTTGTACTGCAGTAGCCCCTATTCTGTATGTTCTGTATGAATGCATAGAAGAAGATGGGCCTTGCTTGAAGAGCTTGTGGACTAGAAATAAACAGTTCCAGGATAGTGGGGTTGTGATCCATGCCTGAAGCTCCTAGGCACTTTCAGAATACAGATGAATGATCAGAACAAGAACTCCACCAATAAAGTATGGGAGAGGAGGAAATGGAGGAGAATGACTTTGCCAAACTACATGACTAATTTCATAGACATTAGGGCTGGAAGGGACCTCGGGAGATCATCGAGTCCAGTCCCCCAGTTAGTGGGAGATCTGCAAATAAAATCCACTAGCCCAGTGGTCCATCCCATGTCTGACTAGTCAATACATAGGAGTAATCAAGCAGTTCACCACCTCAGAGCTAACAGGTCCTGCAAATATGATAACTGGAGAGCCATCTCAGTGTTTGCAGGTCCTACAGATGATGCTTGGAGAGACTGGGCTAAAATCACTAGGCCTGTGCGAATAGGGAAGTATTCGATTCAGATTCAGCTGCTTCAGAGGAGAGTGATTTGATTTGGAGATTCAGATCACTGTCCTGAATCAATTCGGCCCAATCAGCTTTGGAAGATTTGGCACCAAGTCAGAGACATTCAGTGATTCGGATTGGCCAGGGACAGGCAGGCACAGCCAGGTACCTGTTCCTGCCTCTCCTCAGGTGGAGGGAGCCACAGGAGAGGCCCCCATGGCTGTCCTACCCAGCCCTATGCCTCTGGCACTAAAAAAAAAAAAGAAAGAAAAAGCCATGCACTCACAGGATGCAAAAGCAGCAATCAGGGCCTCTGGGTGCTGATGGTGGAGCCCCCCCCACACAGCATGGTGCAGTGGGGGACAGCAGGGATTGCCCTCCCCCGCCTGGCACCCACACGGCAGCTGCCCCATGGCACAGGCGCAGCACAGCTCAGCTGGGAAGCTCCACCTGTCAGCCGGAGCCCGACACCACTCAGTCCCAGCAGCCCCAGCTCCCAGACAGCGTGTAATGCCCTGCCAAGCCACACAGTACCTATGCCATACGGCAACTGCCGCGCAAGTGCCAGGCAGGGGGTACAATCCCCACTGTCCCCCAGTTCCCCTCACAGCACAGAGGGGGCTGTGCCACAAGCACCCAGAGGCCCCAATTGCCACTCCTGCAGCCGGTGAGTGCAGGGCTTTTCTTTTTTTTTAAGTACCAGGAGGTTGGGCCGGGCGAAGGATGGGGCTGGGCAGAGCAGCCAGGGGGGGCTTCTCCCATGGGTCCTCTGGCTGTGCCTGCCTCTGCCCCGGTGGGGGGAGTCGCAGGGGCTCTGCCCTACTGATGCTTGCCCAGCCAGTGCAGTGAGGGCACAATGCAGGCATGGCTTGCTCCAGGTGGTGGCAGGGCGTAACCCCCACTCCCAGCACTGCCACACCCGCATCAGTACTGGGAGCAGAAGCTCATTCCTGCTGTCGTTTACCAGCCTGTGCAGGATGTAGGTGCGGGATGTGGGCACGGCAGTGCTGGGAGTGGGCCCCAATCCCTCCCTCCCCCACACTCTTTCCCTCCCCTCTCCCCCAACCCCAACAGACTTACTAGCTGGAGGCAGTTGTTAGCTGCCTGTTTAATCTATGGATGAATCTCCAAAACAGCTGAATCTTTTTCCAAAGCTTTTCTGAATTGATTTGGATGCTTCGAATCTATTCAGATCTTTTACTTGGTCTCCCATTGAGTTTGGATGTGGAGATTCAGTCCCCGAAACGGGTCAAATCTCCTCCGAATTGAATCAGCTAATGAAGCTTCACACAGCCCTAAAAATCACTATGAAGACCTAGGACAATGCAGACAGAAAACAGGATCATCACCTAGCTGTATGTAACTACTGCACTGAACCTAGAACTCACCAGAGATGCTTCAGAAAACACAAGACCCAACCCAGTTGACTAATGGTGATACCCTGGAAATTCATGGTTGTTTCAGGCAACAGAGGGCAGTGGTGCTCAGCTCAAAGAAGTCAATATATTACAGGTCAGCCAAAACATACCAGCTTCTGGTCCCTAGAAATGGCTGTGTTGCTATTTGCATGAGCAATGACCTTTCCATTATTCAGTTCTTCATTGCAATCACGGCAGGGGTTTCCACTTCCCCACCCGATGCAAATCAGTGGGGAGTCCAGTGCATGCATCAAGGAGTACACCCCCTAGCTTCACCAAATTGGTTTCCTAATTGATGCTGCACATTTTAACAGGCAATTGTGAGGAATTCTGGTGGAAAAAAGGGGGGGAAAAATGGGTGCCTTCAGTTCTCAGGCTGTTAACTGTAATTAGCCTGGTTTCTGAGATGTAATTATCTTGCAATCTCAAAGCAAACACCCTGGAGGAAATTGCACAGTTAAAGACAGCATGGCATTAAAAATAAATTATTAGAGTGCTGCCCGCTACTGCCATGGATCTGTCAGCATTTCCAGTTGAAAAAACCCCTATATGGGGAGAACTAGAGTCACCCAGCTGTGACTTTCCTAGCCAAACTGTCTGCTTGGATGTAGGATTTTTCTGTCTTAGTTATGGTGAAGAATTAAAAACAATATCCCCATGAGCAGAGAGTATTTGGTTTTGTTACAATCCAATTAAAAAATTGCAGCATTTTTTAAAGGAATTACATTTTACAGGCTATTTAATATATCACATGAACAAAGGGTGTTAAGTGTTTGGAAACAAGTCTGCTTTAAAAAGATCACAATATTCCTATTGCAGGAAGAGATCCTGAGCATACCCAGCCTTTCAGCTGTGCACTTGGGTATTTTAGAGCAACAGAATGGTCCTTTGTTGCCTGATCTGCCATCACAAAGAAGAATCCAAGTGGCTCGAGGAGGGCTAAGATCTACCAAGTAGCTAATGGCTGCAGATGCAACCTCATGTATTAGTGGGAAATTATCATTGCTTGGCTAGGGCCTAGTCATCTCCTGGCCTTTGGTATGGATTATTTCCAGACTCTCCACTCTATGGCCCCACAGCTACGTTAAAATGGCAGACAGAATTGAATGGAATGAGGCAGGTATAGGAAGGGAAAGAAATGGAGGTGAAAAGGGAGGCTGTCAAGAGTGGAGACACAGGACACTTTGCTCTGTGGGGAGGCAGGCAAGAGTGACATCATGTTGCGCTACACTGCAAAGACAGAAAAATATACTGTCATACAAACCTAAGATGAGGTTTTTGTCCCCAAT
This sequence comes from Crocodylus porosus, assembly GCF_001723895.1. Classification (NCBI taxonomy): domain Eukaryota; kingdom Metazoa; phylum Chordata; order Crocodylia; family Crocodylidae; genus Crocodylus; species Crocodylus porosus. The sequence goes on along the minus strand of NW_017728929.1, from coordinate 6,854,296 downwards.
CAGCACAGGGGAAAAAACTCCTCATCTTACATTCGCATACAAAAAAACCTTGTTAAGTACAGTGTCTATCATTAAACCACTGTCAAAAGCAGCATATGTTCAGTAATGGAAACCAACTACGAAGATGATTAAATGCAGCCAACACTGAGCATGATTATAAAACACATAGCCCATATTGGGCAAATATACTGCTGAGAAGCATTTTTTCTCTTTTTTTGGATCTAAAAATTGTGGGTGTTCCCTCCACAGAGAACTAGCACTGCACCTGGAGGTACTGCAATACCACGCTGCTGCTGGAAGGGTCAGAGCCAATCCTGACACCCTCCTGTTGGGGCCAAAAATGCTTGATCTTAGCCAAAAGGCCAAAATGCTGATTGGTCTACCACAAGAATATAGTAGTGCAACCCATCTGAATGAGATACAAGCTAGTGCCCATTGCACTCAGTCTCCCTCAGTGCTGACTCTTTTTCAAGTCATGGTGAGCCACTACATTGAGTATGTTTTACCTCCTATTCACTCTCACAGCTGAACTGCACTTTTTCCCCAGTTCCAATATTCCTATTTCTTTACCAGCCTTAAATATCTGGCAAACATCACTAAACAGGGACCCAAACTGTTCACCCACAATCCCTCTGTTGTCCCCTTTCTAAGCCTGTCATATGTGATTAATGTGACCCCACCCTCCGTGAAGTGAAGCTGGACCAGGTTGCCCTGTGTTTTGTCTGCATATACATTTTTGGAGGATCCCAAGACTCATGATGAGAACACCTCATTCCAGTCATAAGTGGGTGGCCTAATTATCACATGGATCTTTTGTGGGGTAGGCCTGGACTGTACACATACTGAGCTGTGGGATCACCATGGTATGAAACACTGTTGACTCTGCTCAGGCCCAGTCCAATGAACTATATGGTAAATCTTGAGGCTTTTGGAGTTAGAATAATGCTATACATAGTTGTAAGTAGGTGTCAAAGTGCTGCTTAAAAGTATGTTTGTGGAGTACCTGTGCTAAGACTTGCAGTAGTTTCAAAAAAGGTAAAATGCATCAATTTGGGATGAACAAAGATGATGGGTACTATATACAAATGGCTACTTACGTTTATTTCAAGGTCAGTGTTTTCAAATTTGCTTCCCACTCCCATGTACTCAAAAAGAGGAGGGTCTGACACAAAGGAGCAGGGAAGAGGTTGGGGGCAGGAAGAGGGCAAAGGGGTTAGCTGAACCCCTCAGATTTATACTTTCCTGCTGTATCAGTAAGAGGGGGATAAATTCAAGGCAAACCTCCAATAATCAGATTCTATACCTTGATAATTATAACACATTTATAAATTTTCCATATATAAAATCTAATTATTGGGCGGTGTTGATCTTATATTCAGGGTCTTCTTATACTTGAATATATATGGTAGTCTGATGTTTGGTAATGTCAATTTTATACCTTATGTGCAGTGGGGGGGGGCAAGCTTTTCAACAGACCCTGCCAAATTAGCCTTGCACCCTTGGTGAGTGCCACTCTGATTGCCTTCTTCTGCCCAATTTGTTGCTCTGCTTCCTGTTCCCAAACCTTTGCTCTCTGCTTGACCTGCTGCTCTGATTTTCTGCTTTTTTCCCTCTGCCTCCTGCCCAGTTTTTCTGCTTTGCTTTCTGCTCTCTGCCCTATGTGCCACTGTGCTTCCTGTCCCCTCCCCAGTCTGTTGCATGCCACACACAAAGGCTGCCCATGCCACTTGTGGCACCTCTTTTGTAGATTGCCCAACCCCACCTATTGCATTATGGTACAAATTAAGTCACTAGGACAGATTCCTAAGTGGTGTAAATCCATGCCAAACTCAGTGTATCTACACCATTTTACACCAGCAGGGTGGTATACAATAGGCCTAAATATTCCCCAATACCCACCACACCTGAGTGCTCCTATCCCTCAATCAACTCCTCCTTCACAGGCCTTGGGAGGAATGCAAGCCTTGGTGACAGCAGAACTTCTTGATAGACACTGCAAGGCTCTAGGTGAACCTAGCAGGGCAAGAAATATACTCCACAGTCAAAATGCCTTCCCATGTAATGCCCGATCTACTGATTCTTCTGGTTGATCTCAACGGCTCTATTGAGATCCCAGTCACATAGGGAAAAAGACCATCTCTTGAGTAACCAGAATCCAAATGATTTATGCCTTTTTAGGCTGAACCTGATACTTATGCAGTGCATGAAGCCCTACAGGCAGCCAACACTATGATAACTTCTTAATGATGAGGCACTTCACTCTGCGCTAACTGCAACATTCAGGTGGTTGAAAGGCGTATGGAAAGGAGTGCCGAGCCCTTGTGTTTGGCACTTGTTCAGAGAGGTTAGGCAAGAAGAGCACCAGAGCTGTATCTTTTAAGATGCAGCTTCTCCAAAGAGTCCTGCATACCAAACGGGTTTCTGGTTTACGCACTGCATCCATGGCTTTGCGTTGCTGTATAATTGACATGCACTTCTGAAGTATGGGATATAAACTCAAGCAGAGTTTTATGGCAGCTGTAACTGCACGGAGCCCCAGTTAGTTAAAACTCGTCACACTCCTTACTGCACAAATCAATCCTGTCGTCTCTCCACTCTTCGTATCTAGTCACTCACAGGATGCAAAGAACAAATGTGGAGAGCCCATTAAAAGGCACTCATCTGGAAAATAGATTCTGGGCCGAATTCTAGTGCAGGGGTCCTGACTGGTGAGAGGAATCTGACAGCAGTAGCACATCTGTGGGGAGGAATAAGAGACGGGCTTGTTAACCACTTCACAGATCTAATGTCAGGCATTTCCATAAAGCAATTAATACATAATATGTGGCCCCTGTTCAAAGCTGTTGAGTCAGTAAATGAGATGTTCTCAGTTAAACAATACTAATTGTGCTCAAACAGACTAGAAAAAAAAAGACCCAACTGAGGAATGGCAGCACTGTGTTGTACAGTGGTATATAGTTGTGAGTCAGGAGGCAGTGTAGCTCCAAGCTCTGTTGCCCTTCCTTTGGGTGATATTGTTTGGAATCAGTTTCCCTCTGTCTCCCTTCTAGATTTTGTCTGACCTGTCCGTGTAGACGGTAAACTTCTCAGGGCTGTGACTTACCATGGATATATACAGCAGTTAGCACAAACTGATCTTGGATAAAGTCTCTAACTGCTACTGTAATAATGTCAATGTAAATATTTTACCCAGAGGCATTGGCCTGCCTCATGTTTCCTACTTGCTAGGTGTGTCTACATGTTCATTAATGCTCAATGGTAGCTGCGCATTTAGTTTAGAAATTGCTTAATGAAGTATTAACTAAATGTACAGTAACTATAGTCACTGTGTAGTAGTGACACTTAGTTCACAGTAGCCTAATACTACTGCACAGTAGTGTTTTAGCACAGTTTTTGCCTGGCACACAGTGTTATTAGGCTATTGCACATTAAGCATCTCATGTAGATGCTCCCCTTGTCTCCTAACTTCCCTTTCCTGCTCCATTAACAAGGGAGATGATTATAAACAACTCTTCCCCAAGCATCTAACATTCCTGGACTATTGTCTTAGAGAAAACAAGAGGCAGAGTTTTGATGTCACATTTGTTTCCAGAGTAGCCAGTGTGGCCTTATCCTTAAATGATCCAGGCAGGATAAAGGGACACCTGAACTAAAATTCCTGCTAGTTAGAGAACACACACAGCTGCATAGTGGGCATCTCTACACATGCATTTACACCAGCTTAAACTTACTGTGCAGTAAATGGGAATAGGCCAGCGTCTACACATGCAGGCATTAAAGTGTATTAATGCTGTGTGTCAGGATTAAAGTTCTTCCCTAGTCAGTCCACACACAGTGTTTTTCCCATATATTCATAGATGTTAGGGGCTGGAAAGGACCTTACAAGATCATCAGGTCCAGCCCCCTGCACTTCAGCGGGAAAGATTGCTGGGGTCAAATGACCCCAGCAAGGTGAGCAACTAGACATTACTGTGCACTAAGGTGTCTGTACATGCACTACAGTGCAGTCACCAATCAGGTGTAAATTTGATGCCTGCAAATTTATCCTCAAGTCGGCATGTCACAATATTTACTGTCTGGACATATAGATGAATGACCATACTGTGCAGTAATTTTGGTTACCACGCAGTAAATGTGCATGTGTAAGACACACCCATGCACTCTTCATCCATCCTGGTTTTGTATACAATAGCACCCAAACTCCTGACAGCTATCAGGACCTCATTGTGGTGGGCAGTGTATCAACGCACAGGAACAGACCACTCCTGCCCAAAGATCCTGTACAGTCTCAGCAGACAACACAGACAAAGGGCAAGGGATAAAGGACAGGTAGGGAAGCTGAGGCAGAGTAACATTATATGATTTGCCCACAGTGAGACTGGGGGCTATGAAGAGGTGAACACTGACCTCTCAGTTCCCAAGTCAATGCCTTTAACCCCTACAGTACTCAGTTCTCCTGACTCAATACAAAAATTGTACCAGTGAAAGAGTTGTTGTCACGGCCTACTACATCCTCAGGACCTAGGAGCTGGCTGTGGTACACAGCAAAAAAAAAAAAGCTTGTGTTCTGGTCTGTCAGTTGAAGCCACAGCTAGTCTCTCTTACTTTTACCTGTGACCTAGATAACAATGTAAGGGAGCAGAACCACTGGGGTATGGGTTACAAATATATATGTGGCAGAGTCTTAGCAAGATAATATCTCTCACTCCTGCCCTATGCATGATGTATACACTACACAGACTACAGACTGCTGGCATGGGAGGAAACCAGAAAACCATTTGCAGAAAACCAGCATGACTGAGATGTCCCAAGGCAAAACCTATTCTGCATCTCTTCTGCCTTCCAGCTGTTGGTGTCACTGGGCATAACCCTGGGTAACTCAGAGGGATGGAAGACCACTAGTGTCGAGGAAGTCCTTCTGCTCCAGGCTCAGATGAGCCAAAGCCACCCCTTGCCCAACCTTTGCAACCCTTTCTCTGGCGCCTGCAAATCTCCTGTCCTTCTGG
>NW_017728929.1:6840189-6849190 GCF_001723895.1 Crocodylus porosus | reverse complement strand
AGGATTTGAGACAATACAGTCTCCCTGTGCCTTTTACTTAAGCTCAAATAAACTCTGTCTGCTTCTCCCCCAGTGTGTTTATTTGGCGCGACGCACACCGGGCAACGAACCCAATTGTTGCCTCCCTCGGGCACCTTGTGCCAGCAACACAACCATGTATCTGTGGAACTTCCATTCCTCTTCTTCAGCAGCATCCAGAAGAGGAAACACAACACATGCTTACTTTGACCTAAAGAGCTGTTAATTGCCCTTTCTCTGGACTCCCTTGCAACATATACAACTTCCTTCCTAATGTAAGGGACCGTTCATCTTACCGCAGTTAAATCCAGAACCAGATGTCCCAGCAACACACATACACTCTTCTAACAGCCTCCACCATGAAGGCATGGAGATAGACTTGTAATAGCATCTGGAAAGTCAATGGTCCAACTATGGCAAGGATAAGGAGACATGTTCCAAAGTCAGTGGAAAGAACAATTTTTGGTCCTTCCCTTCTCCTTCAGCACTTTCACTGACTGCAACCAGGACAGCACTGGCATTGGAAAATCATGGGTCTTCCAACTCTTAAATTGTCACAGACTGAGAAGGAAGCTCACAGAGAATTAATGTGGTGCACTTTCCCTGTAAAGCTCTACCGCTTAAGCATTGTGTGCTTACTTCACTCTCTGAGTGGCCTTGAAGGGAGGTGAATTATAGTATCCAGGCCTAAGCTGACAAAAACATGGATGAAAGGAGTTATCTTAGCCTCCTCAAGCATAGTTGAAAAGGTGCATTTTTTGTCACAGTGAGCATATGACCATCCTGTGGTAATCCTGACACAGTAATGGTGGGCACTTTCTCTCCATCTGGGCTGCTCCTATAACACTTCCTACTTATAACCGCTTCCACAGCCTGCCAACATTATCCCCATCTTACCTGGCTTGAGCTTCAGCCAAAAAAGGAAACCCATTCTCCAGATCACCTGGCTTGTCCAATCCATTGCACAAGGAGGGTCAAACTAGATAGTTAGTCAAACTAGATGGTTACAGTGTGCGAAAGATGCCAGCACCTGCCCCACCAAGCCACTCCCAATACTTATGTCTCCTTGCTAGTTCTTGTCGCTGTTTCACATACATGCTGAGCAGAAGGGGGCGTAGAATGGAACGCTGTTGCCTCCAACACAAGAAAACCCCAAAGGGATGACAAAAAATAAAACCCCACCCTAATTGCCATCCCCTTCCTGTTGTCCCCAAATGTAGAATTTATGTCACCCAACTCATGCACAACCATCAAGCAGGAAGACTGTTACAGCCAAACCCTACACTGCCTCTCTAAACACAATCCTATTCCACCCTGTGCCACAGCCACCAAGCCACTCAAGTGTCTTGATTCTTGGTGCCTATTTTGTCCCCAGAAATGCTCCCTTGAGACATCCATCGCTTACACTCTGCTGTGATGCTCATCCACCTAGGGATGGTGGATGAGGGGTTTGGGACTTCCATATAAGTCTAGCAGTTGAGGCACTTGCTGAGAAAGTGGGAGACCCGGGTACTCACCCCTGCACTTTACCTTTAATATTCTTTAATAATTCTTTAATCTCTGTGTGAAGCTTCCTGTATTAGGAATGGGTTCTTTTCTCCATTGGGAGCTGAGTCCTAGAATGGAACTTGGAGTCCCCTTCCTCCCAGGGCAGCAGGCATATCAGATGTACACAACCTGGCTTGTTTTCTCCTTCCTGGCTTCATTTATCTCCTTTCCCCAGTGTGCCAGCTTCAGAAGGAGGGCTTGAGAGGGGTCTGTCCTGGGGGTTACAGCACTTGGAGGAGAAGCAGGAAATGCAGGTTCAAACTGCTTCTAGGTGAATGGGAGCCAGAACCCAGCTTTCTTGATATCTTTGTCATTGCCCTAACCATTGAGTGAAATGGTATCTAACACCCATTAGTCATGTTTTCTTCTGCAACTACAATTTAGGCCCTATCGGATCGCTGCTGGCTCACACAGGCCTAGTATGTGACTACATATGTGCATTTAGGAACACAAAATGAAAAAGGATTTAACCCTAAGTCTTCTACTTCCTGGATACCAGTAAGCTATTGGGCCCAAGAGTAGATGGGTTGCCTCTGTATAAAGTATGCAAACAACCCTAACTATCCTTATGTTTGTATCACTATTTTACCGAGGTCCAAATTTACTTTCTAGTAAAGTCTGAGGTCACCTTTTCTTTAACTTGAAATGAAAATTGAAGCAGACCCTTACTTAACCTTTAAACATACATCTTGGAAGGTTAGTGTAGATGTAGATTACTTGTCCTCTCCTATCAAGTTTGATGTAATAGGAAAGGATCCTGTTTTATTACAGTGGACAGTATAATGATGCCTGGCTTTTGTCTATGTTATCTTTTTTTCCATGTGAACTTTCTGTCTAGCAATAATTGCTCAAGGTGCACAGAACTGGGCTTGGTAAAAGCAAGATCATCCACCCTTACTTAGGTGAAGTAATATCTGCTCCTCAGGCAGACCCTGAGTTGCACTGAGCAGCCTTCACTGCATCTCAAGCAAAGATTTTTTTTTTTTTTTTTTTTTTGCATTAAAATTTCTTTCACCTTCAAAAATGTCATGGAAAATGTCTGCCTGGATGAATTCAGATGTCAGTGCATCAAGATGGCACCTAATATCCAGAAATGATTACATGAGTCTTTCCTGAAATTAATACTGAGGATTTAGAAAGAAAGCTAGTCCATAAATAATGATTTTACTCAGAGTCTGCTATTAAAATCAAGGACATCTAAGGTAATTCTAGAGTGAAGAGAAGCTCAGGACCTGCTCCTTAGCTATCTCTATCCAGGGATTGCAACCCAGACCCATACAGGTACAACAGAAACTCATATTACTTTTCCTTAATTCTAATCCTGAATGGAGGGCGGGAGTGGGTGGAAGTTCAGGAGTAACCCACCAAGATGAATGGGTTGTCAAAGTAATGTGAAAATTCTGTCATGTAGAGGGTATGAGAAGGAAAACTGCACTGTGGCTTAAAACTGTCCTTTAAAAAATGCTTATTTAATGTTTGTCCAGCTCTGTCTGGATATCTTGTTTCTATACTTCAAGCAATTCAAAGCAGAGAAAAGTTCCCAGGGTTAAATAAACAACACTTTTTTTTGTTTCATAGAAACATAGGAAAGTAGAGCTGGAAGGGACCTCCTGAGGTCATCTAATCCAGGCCCCTGCTCAAGTCAGGATGAACCCAACTTATACGGTCTCAAGGCAAATGTCTCTCTAGTCTGATCTTGAAAATTTCTAAGTATAGAGAGTCCACAATTTCTCTGGGTATCTTGTTCCAATGCTTGACCACCCTATAGTCAGAAAGTTCCTCCTAAATTCCAACCTAAATTTCCTCTGCTGCAGCTTGAAGCTATTGCTCCTAGTCTTGTCACCTATGGCCATAGGGAAAAAGCCTATCTATCCCCTCTGTAATGACCCTTCAGGTATCTGAAGATTGTTATCAAATCCCCACTCAGTGTTCTCTTCTCCAGACTAACTAATTCTAGTTCTTTCAGCCTTTGCTCATAAGTCATGAGTTCCAGAATCTTAAATGCTTTTTTTTGCTCTGTGCTGGATGATTTTCAAACTGTCTACATCCTTCCTGAAGTGTGGGGCCCAAAACTGGACACTGTACTCCAGGGGGAGCCTCACTAGTTCTGAATAGAGAGGATGAATCACTTCCCTTAATTTGCACAATGCTCCTGTTAGTATAGCCCAGCATGCTTTTGATGCATCTTGCAAAAAGTGTACACTGTTGGCTCTGTTCAGTTTATGGTCCACTATACCCCACAGGTCTTTTACTGAAGTACTGCAGCCTAGCCAGTCATTCCCCAGTCTGCATTTGTGTATGTCATTATTCCATCCCAAGCAAAGGTCTTTGCACTTGTCCATACTGAATTTGATCTGGTTCATGGTAGACCATGTCTCCAGTCTATCCAGGTCATTTTGGATCCTACCTCTGCCCTCCAGTGTGTCTGTAGACCATTTCTCCCATCTATCAAGTATTTCCTTAGCTTCTTAATAAGAGTGTTATGAGACAGAGACAGAGACAGTCTCAGAAACCTTGCTAAAGTCAAGGTGTATCACATCCACTGCTCTCCCCACATCCACAGAGCCTATTACTTTGTTCTAGAAGGAAATTAGATTGGTCAGGCATGACTTACTCTTGGTAAATCCATGCTGGATGTTCCTGACCACCTTTTCTCCCACAGGTGGTTCACAGTAGACTCCTTGAGGACCTGCTTCATGATCTTGCCAAGTATTAAGGTCCGGTTGACTAGTCTGTAATTTCTCAGCTCCTCCTTCTTCCCCTTCTTAAAGATAAGCACTATTTTGGCCCTTTTCCAATAACCAGGACCTCACCCAACCTCCACAAGCTCTCAAAGAGGATGGCTAATGGCTCTGAAATTACCTCAACCAAGTCCTTCAGTACTGTAGGGTGCATCTGATCCATCCCTGCAGACTTGAAAGTGTTAGCAAGTGAGGCATTTGTGGTTTAGCCTAGTGGTTAGTCAACTAAATAGAACTGGAATTGAAAGATGTAGCCAAAGTTGAGAGAGTCCAGAAACCAAATTAGGGTCAAGAGCTAGAGCTGGAGACCAGATCTGCTGATGGCTAAACCAGGTTCAGAAACAAGAAGCCAGAAACAGAGGTGAAGCATACACCAGAATCAGGATGTGCCAAAAGTCCTAGCAGAATCAGAAGCTTGAGCTGCAGCTCAGAGTCAAACCAGAAAGCCAGCAAAAGAATATATGGTTGTCAGGAGCAAGAACTTTTGCTTTTGCTTTTCCTTTTGCCTTAACAAGGGGACTTTTAATCTTCCTCTTACTCCTGACAGTTGTAGAATCCCTTTGCATTGATTTTTATATATCGCTTGCCAACTGTATTTCAAATTGTGCTTTGGTCCTCCTAGTTTTCTCCCTACATGCCTATGAGACACTTTTATACTCTTCCCCAGTACTATGATCAAGTTCCTGCTATTTTATAGGATTCCTTTTTGATTTCCAACTCATTGAAGAGGTTGCTCTCTACCCAGGCTGGCATCCTGTTGCACTTCCCATTCTGCCATCCCATCAGGATACCTTGCTCCTGCACCCTTTAAAGGGCCTTCTTAAAGTACAACCAGTTCTCCTAGACTCCTTTCCCCATCAGACTTGATTCTTAAAGGATCCTGTCTGCTAGTTCTCTGAGCCTGATTTTGAGGTCTTGTGTCTTTATTCTGCTGCTCTTGGTCCTTCCCCTTGTTAAGATCTTGAACTTTATCATTTCATAGTCACAGTTAACCAATTTAACTTCTACCTTCATATCTTCAGCCAATTCCTCCCTGTTTGTGAGTGGCAAGTTGAGAAGAGTTTCCTCTTCTCAGACTGCCTCACTCTGTGGCAGAAAACAAAGTCATTTTATTGTGATAAATGTTATGCATTTTTTCCAGACTAACATGAAAGGAAACTTTATAATGAAAAGTCTTTTCAAACACACAAAGGATTGAGTTAGCTTTTGAAAACACTGTAGTTCAACATATTTTGTCCTTTTTCTTCCAAAATAAACAATTTTGTAAAATCCCAGTGAATTTGCAAAATGTGTCAGAGTTGTCTGTCAACTTTCCACTTCTCTCAGAAAATGTTTTGGCTCAGAAATGTCACCCTGCTGAAGCTGCTTATTCAATATTTGTACCATGCCTACCCCAGAGAGGCCCGGCTGTCTGCTGGGGCGTCTAAATGCTAATAAAATAAACAACAATAATGATCATGTTTGTTCACACAGAGAATGGAAATGTGGAAATCTGTGTTATATCAGAGTTGAATGTGTTATATCACAGTCTTTATTCCTCCATGCACCCTTCTCTATTATCAAGGCACTGAGTGTCTCTACTCCCAGCCAATGTGATCTTAAAGGGCCAGCTGTCAGCCTCGTACTTTTGCTTTAACTGTCAGAGAGACTAAAATCATACTGTACTCAGAGTGATCACGAGGAAAGAGCTGCTTTGTCACTGAATTCTCTTAACTTCGCCATTAGCAGTCTTTCCAGAACTCCAGTAGCCTAGCCCTCACTGCTAGCAATCTTCACACCCACAAAGTCTCCCTCAGCCCCTTTTCTCTTTTGTATTAAATCTCCTCTCCCTTTAGTCCAGCCTACTGATTATAACAATATTCCTCTGCAAGACAGAATAGAGAAAATAAGGATTGATACTAAGAAACTCCTTCTGAAAGCAGGTCCACAGCCGGCAACGGTGGACAACAACATCAATTTTGCTAATGACTGGGATAATGATGGCATTCTTGTTAGTAACTGTGGAGATAACAAGGCAAACACTAGTCGTAATTATTGTAAAATGTGCAGAAGGCAATTTAGAATAATAAATGTTTAGAATGTTCAGAACAAGAAAAGCTCCTGCTATTAACTGGATCTCAGTCTGTGGTGAAAGAGGGCCCTTCTGACTGCATTGCTTGGAGAAGAAACATGGGGTGCATCGGTCCATGCCATATCCAAGCCCTCTCCCCTGGTTCAGCAAAGGTAATAGTGAGCTCCTCGTCTTTTGCTAGCAAAGCAACTTGCTACCGTTCCCAAGGAAAGGGGTGGTGAGGGTCCTTTGCCATACGGTAGCATGGCAGTATGTCTTCCCGTTGACCTTGTGGGCTGAAGGAACTTGAATGCCAGGGCACAGCTCCCTCCCCAGATGAAGAACTGACCCAGGATCAGTACGGTTCCAGCACAAATAAAAATTAAAGCCCTCCCACAGGTGCTTACAAGTGAGTTTCCAGTGGGAGGTAAGGATGAAACTAATATTTAAAAACTATTACACTCCAGAAGAACAATTAACAGCAAAGGTAGAGGAGAATGCAAGTCCATCTGACTGAATTTTGCTTATGAGATTTTTTTTTTATTGCCCAAAATGGGTTCAGCTAGTTGAAATGCATTGGATCACATCCAGGTCAACCATCAAAGTTCAGGATCTCAGGTTAGTCAACCAATCCCGTCCAAGTTCAGACAGAAATCCTACTCTCGGCATGTCATGTAGATGGCATGCAGGCTGTAGGCACCTGCGTTGGACAGCTGTGGACTGAAAGAAGGGAAGGCAGAATCCTATTTCTATTACCCATTCTTCACATGTAAGCTTTACCATTATAGGAATAGGGAAATCTGTGCATCTCCAGAGGGCAATGTCATCTCTATAGTGGGAGGCATGTATGAGCTCAGAGAGCTCATAGAATCACTCATACATTTTATCTGGGAAAGCCACAATTAGTCTCAAGCTGCTCTTTTGTTGTCCACTAGACAAAATAGAATTCTGCCCTGTATGTCTCTGCCCTGGCCACATACCACCCCAAGCTTTACTTTCTAGGCACTTGTTTAAACTCTTTGGAATTTAGTTAAAATTCACTGTTTAGTTAAATTTAACTGTTTTCCATAAAATTCAAATTTTCCTTGTACTGTTTTCCATGAAGTAAGTTCTTTCCACCTACCATGTCTCCTTTTTATTTGTTCTCCTGCCCCTTTCCCTTTTCTTTTGTTCCTCTTCTGTTGCCATTTCAACTATACATCTAATTCCTTCTTCCTTCTCACTCATCTTTCCCAGCAAGTGAAGCACTGCGACCATCTTTGATCTGCTAAAGGCCAGCACGTGCTCATGGGAAATGAGAATGAATGATTTGGCATTGGGTGCAAGTGGGTATTTTCAGAGCAGGCAGTCTCCATGAACATACACCACCTTCAAGTTTCCACAGAACAGACATCCCAAACAGTTTCACTGTTTTTATCAAAATGAAACTACACCACCTTCAAGTTTCCACAGAACAGACATCCCAAACAGTTTCACTGTTTTTATCAAAATGAAACATTTTGTCTTGTCCAGCCCCACAAATGCCCCAGGAAAACAGGCTGGGAGTGGAGAGGAGGACTGGGAAACTGTATATGTGACTTCAGGCAGTCATCTGCCATCATCCCACATGACATTCTCATAAGCAAGCTAGGGTCTAGATGTCATCATCCACAACTGGTTAAAAAAAAATACTCTCAAAGAGAAGCCAGAAGAATTGTGCAAGTGCAAAATGCTACACTTGGAAGGTGAAATAGGGCATACCTGACTATGCAGCAGTATGGCAGAAAGGGATAGTCAGTGGACTACAGACATCAGTCAGTGCTATGGTCTTCTTTCTGGGATGTATTAACAAGAATGTTGTATGTAAGACAGAGGAAGTAGATATCCAACTTTTTGCCAGTGAGATATACACTGGAATACTTCACCCAGTGTATATCTGACTGGCAACAAGTTGGAGCCTCAAGCATCTCACTTTAAGAAAGAAACAGATAAACTTGAACAAGTTGAGGAGAGCAATAAGGATGATAGAACATTAGAAAATATGTCCCATGGGGAAAAGCTGAAGAAACTTCAAAAAAATAAGAGAAGAACACAGCAACCGCTAGGCCTGTGTGAAGCAGCTAGTATTCACTTCAGATTCGAATTCAGCTGATCTGGGGGCCAGTGATTTGATTAGGTGATTCGAATTACTGCCCCGAAATGATTTGGCTGAACCTCCAAATCACAGAGGCCCATCCCCCGCCCCTCTTTCAGCCCAGCAATGGCTGCCCTGTCTGCCCCACCTCCCAGCACTTGTTAAAAAAAAAGCCCCGGGTCACCAGGTGCTGCTGGGCAGGTGGGCAATCCCTGCTCCTCCCCACTGCCCCACACTGCATGGGGGGGGCTATGCATGTGCCCCCTGACCCCTGCTCTGTTCCCCCAGCCCCACCCCCATGGCTGCCCTGCCTCCCACCACTCTGGCCCTTTAAGAAAAAAAAAATGAGAAAACCACTGGACTCACCATTCCTGCTGGCGGGGGGGTGATCCCCGCTGCCTCATGCCATGTGGGGGGATCTACATGAGCCCCCCCAAAGACCCAAAGCCAATGAAGGAGCAGTGAGTCTCAGGACTTTGCTTGGGTTTTTTTCTTAAAGATCCAGAGCTGGCCCAGGTGGAGCACCTGGTT
>NW_017728929.1:6801936-6839946 GCF_001723895.1 Crocodylus porosus | reverse complement strand
GGCAGGAGATGAGGCCTGGCAGGGGTCCCCTCATGGCCCCTCCCCTTCAGCCCCCTCCCACACCCCTAGTACTTAGTAGCTCCAAGTCCAGCTGCAGCTTCCTGCTGCAGCCACCAGAATCATCAAAGCTCTCCAAATCTTTTCCAAAGATCCAGAGAGCTTTGAATCAGTTTGGACCTTTTAATTGGTCCTCTGATTCAATTCAGATTCGGAGATTTGGCCACCGAATCAGGCAGAATCTCCTCTGAATCAAATCACCATCTGAAACTTCTCACAGCTCTAGTAACAATCCTCCTACATGTAAAAGTTTGCTATAAAAGAAAGGGAGATTGACTGTTCTCCACATCCTGAGGAAACGTCAAGAAAAAATCAACTTAATTTGCAGCTCAAATGGCTTAGGCTAGATACTAAAAAAATCCTTTCTGACTCCTGCAGTGGGGAAGTGCTGGAACAGACTACCTAGGGCGGCTGTGGGAGAGGTTTTCAAGAAAAGCTTAGACAGGTATCTATTGGGGATAATCTACCTGCCCTTGCTTCAATGAAATGGTTTGACTAGGTGCCCATCCTATTCAATCCTATATTTTTATGATTCTATAACATAAATGTTTCATTCTACTTTGTTAAACCATGTTTCAACAATAAATTGCATTTCCCTATTGCCTTCTGGAAGTTTTAGTTCCAACCTCCATCCAGACCTATATGCCAGCCTGATTGGCCAGATGACATATCTTATGACGTGCCCAGAGCCATCTTAAGTTCTGTGATGTACTATGCAGATGTGTACTGCTTTATGGGAATAGTAGCTATCCAGTAACACAAAAGTGTACTGCTTTATGGGAACAGTAGCTATCCAGGAAGCCTGGTGCACAGGAGAAAAGTTTGTAATTCCTATAAAACTAGGTGCCATAAGAGAATGAAATCTTTTTTTTCCTAAAATGATCCTAAATAAGACATTTTGAGTCAGCACAAAGGCAAGAGATTCTAATCCCTGCCATACCAGTGTAATATGAACTCTTTCATTTCAGTGGCTGTAATGAAGAAAACAAAACATTTTTGCAATATCACCATTTTCCAAGGAAGAAATTTGATGGTGAAAAAACTGTGTTTTATATTCATCAGGAAATTCTGGATAGGACCTGATCCAGGGGGACTTCAGCTAGGTCAGATCATCTCTCTCTCAACTATGGGCATGCCTATATGTGCATTTAAGCATGCCTAAATTTAATGTTTATTAGCTTAATGTGCGTTAAGCAGGTTTAGGCAAACATCTACACATGCAGTCATTAAAATGAATTAATGCTGTGTGTGTAGACTGACTTGGGATTAACTTTAGTCCCAAGTCAGTCCACACACAGAGCGACGATGCACTTTAACATGTCTATTTGTGCGTTAATGCACTTTTATTTTTTGCGCCTAAATTTGATACCTGCATTTCCATGATTAGCCCCAAATAGCCATTTTTAAAGGGCATTAAGGGCACGCACATGTAGATGTGTGCCTTAATGTACCGTAAATTTAGGATAATGTGACTTAAAGCATCATACATAGATGTGCCCTATATGTAGAACAAAGAGAATCTGAAGGAGCAAGTCCCTATATGAGGGTTGGGAGGAGGTTGATTGAGGCAGGGGCAGGGGTGGGGTGGAGAAGGAAGGTACCCCTTCCTTTGCCTCCTTTGTATATTTGGAATATAGGTCCAAAGGCTGGAACTCTCTCCATACACAGGCAGTATGTAGCACATGGGACTGCACGCTCAGCAGGGGCTTCCATGCTACTGGGATATTATTAATAGTAATAATGCCATGAATTATATCTGCTTTCAGAGGAATTGCCAGACACATCTAACTGACTGCCAGCTTGAGCTAGTGGAGCTGAAACTTTAGATCAATGACATAGAGACGGTCTCCCCTCTGAGAGCCATAAATTGCAGTGCTGGTCCCCAAAGACCCTCCTTGCCATTAACTGATTAATGAATTCATTAACGCCTCTTAGAACACAGGATATACAACACAGAACAGGCTGCCTCATGTCTTTGCTAAGTTTTTTTTCTTTAAAGGATGGTGGCTGGGGGAAAATAATTAAGTTATTTTGCCCATCACAACCCTCGTATATTGATCGAATAAGGACTGGCAGTATAGTGGAATCTCAGGCACATATCTCCACTACCTTTTATTTGATCCATAATGAACGGCTAAAATAAAGGGTTTATTGCCATTATAAACCTTTCGTTTGGAAGAAGAGAATCAGTTTTATTGTAATGGCCCTAAGTGCATTTTAGCCAGCAGTCCCTTGGGTGAGTGTGGAGAGTCTGCTGGGAGAGTTGTAGGGGTAATACTGCTTTTGCAGCTTGATTGTGCCCTACAAACAGCAATGATTATTGCAGATGGTTTTATTTAGTAAATGTAACATAACCAACAGGTAAAACACATGGGTTTAGCATGCACTGTCCCCAGTATCTGCCACCTGCATCTTATCAAGAAATGAGGTTATCTTCCAGTGTCCAAGGGCAGGATACACCTCCAGTTCCCATGGTTTCAAATAGCTGCAGCCAAGAAGCAGACACGTTACAATCCATGCTCCTTATTCTCTGATGATGGTTATTGTAAAAATTGTAAAAGCCCTCGCTGAGGTCACAGGCCCATTCCTGAACTAGTTACTGAAGAAAGTCTAGCCTTCACTGACAGCACCTAAGGCTGGGTTTTATTCCATCTATTAGGCACATATGTGAACTTTGCATAGGGCAGTTTCTAGACAATAGTTCTCAGGCCACAATGACACAAATGATGTGTCTGATTGTCCTGAATTGTTCCCCTGATGTATAAAAGGTGGCGCTTACAGAGTCTTTGCACAGCTACAAAGTACTGCCCAAGGTGTCAGAAACTAAAGGATCTGTCCGAACATGATTCCTGCCAGGTAGCCCACTATCACACAGATATTACTAAATTGGAGGGAGTTCAGAGAAGAGCAGCTAAAGAGATTAAAGGGCAGGAGGTATCAATTTATGAAGAGAGATCAAAAGAGCTGTATTTGTACATAACAGTTCAGTGAAGTGGTGACTAAATATTTGAAGGAAACAAGTTAAAGGATATAAACACCAAGAATCAAGGAAGGAACTATTTAGGGTCAGGCCAGCAAAAACAATACATCTAGAAGACAGGGAAAAAGAGGGGGGTGGAAAAAAAGGGAGCTGGGGGGTAGGCCAGATGTGGGGAGTGCTTTGTGTCACTGAGGCCTTGTCAGTACTATATCAGGAGCAACACTGAAGCTATGCTTGGCAAAACTATTTTTTAAAAGTTTAAAAACACAGACCTAGGTCCTGGCCCGCTGCTCCAACTGACTATGCAAATGTAAGTCCCTGAGGATTCTCCAGTGTTGTGCAGTGGGGAAAAGAGAAGTTTAGCGGTAAAGTAGCTCCTGTCTCAATCTGCACTTCAGGTGCCTTGGGCAAGATACAAGGGGGAGCATCCCTACACCCTGGTGATCCCTGACTCCCTGTATGCTATGGGTAGCTGGGCATACTGTCAACTAGAGCAGCCCCAAAGCTGCTCTCATCCACATCAGTGATCAAACACAGACAGACACAATATTGGAGGATTCTAAATGTGGCTCAGAGTCACATTTTGTGCTCTCTCTGGTATCACGTTCTAAATGCAGCTGGGTTTGAGAGTCTGACCCATTGTCTGTAAACCATTTTAAACATAGTTAAGACCAGCCCCCTCTTACCAGGCAAATTATTGTTAATAAGCATATTAACCTAATCTACTTTAAAATCTGATTGCAAATTGATTTGCACTTCAGTTATAGCCTAGCTTAACTGGGGCTTTTATGCTAGTCTGATCTGAGGCCTCCCAAAGAATCATAGAGCCATAGGGTGATGTTACACACTACGCTGAGACCATAATAAATCTGTGAAAGTTTGAATGTGCTGTGAACAGTGGCACATTAAAGGTTAATATTGTTTTGTGCCTGCATAGCTCTGACTTTCTGTGAGGGCTAGTGAGCAGGGGCATGGCTAGGAGCCAGGACACCTCAGCTCTAACCCTGCTCAGGGTGGGGGTGGGCATAGGGAGTGGTGCATCCTGGGATGCTGGAAGACTACAAATTGCTCATTTTGTCTCCATGGAACAGACTGAAGTTACCATAACATGAGCTAAGGAGTTAACCTGAAGTGACTTAACGTTTTGATGCTCAGAGGACACTTTGCACAAGTTAATAATGCTTATTTTTTAAGTGCCCTTACTACATTCTAAGTTTAATGTGTAACTTCTCCCATAGAAAGGTAGGACTAGAAAGGATCACCAGCTATTCTAACCCCCTGCCCAAGACAGGATCATCCTTATCCAAACCAGCCACACAAGTCCTTGCCTAGCTTGTTCTTAAAATTGCACAATCCAACTTGCTTCAACCGCAAGGCATATTGCCCCAAAACACCAAAAGCACCCTAATCTTCCACAAAGTAATTCCATTATCTTCACCAAAGACAGGCTGAATTCACATTGGTTTAGCTTTAGGGCTACGAACAGACATTACACATAAACTGGTTTAAGTGAATAGAAACTGGTTTAACCCTGTAACAGAACAGATGTACACTGCACATAAACACGTTTGAAAATGATTGAAACTGGATTGCAAAAAAACCTGGTCAAATATAGTATCAGACTTAACAGATTTGGGTCAAAATGGTTTATGCCAAACCCTTTGCTGGTTTAAGCTAAACCAACCCCCAGCATCCAGGCATGCTCTCTGGCTTGGGTAGGTCTCTCTGCTCCACAGCAGAGCTGGTGCCTCCCCTCTGCTCCCTGGCTGGAGCTCGAGCAGAGACTTGCATGCACAGCAGGGTCTGCCAGCTTACCTGTGCCCCCCTCCCCATCCTCTCACCACTCGCTGTTTAAGCAGAGATCCCTTCCTCCCCTCTCTTGCAACACAGACTGTAGCTAGCACGTGGTATGCTAGCTAATGCTGTGTAATACAGACAGGACAATGTCCACTTAGGGCTTTTTGGAGGTAATCAACAGCTGGGATGATAATGTCCCTGCATTCCTTCCTTTGAAAAAGGCAGACAAGGTTATTTGGGTAAATCTGATTATCTTTTATTACACCAACTAAACAGTTGCAAAAAAAATTTCTTAGAAATCTTTTGGGTTTCTGAGGAAGCATCTACAGTCGATGTGTGTGTTCTTCTTGGATGGAATGAATAGTAAAGAAGACAAAAGGCTGGTATGCATTTTCCTTTAGAAAAAGCTGTTTAAGAAGAGCTTGTGATGAGCGAGGCTTTGTTTTCTGATGGTGTTTTAAATGCTGATAACAGAATTGACAAATAGTCTGTTATCAAGGGCGGGGGGAGGGGAGGAGGGCTTCCTAATCAAAGTGTCCTGCCAGGGCCTGGCCATGCGCCCCTCAGCTCAGCCTTGTGCAAGGGAAGGGAGGGCTGCTGTAGTGCCCCCCCGGCTTCTAGCCTGAGCCGCAGCAGGCATGTGCCTGCATTTCTGGGACATCCATCTGGTTACAAAACTGATTTAGCCTAGCCAGGTCAGCCTAACTTGCAAAGACTGAATCAATTCAGGCTTAGGTTTTTGAATGTCTGTCCCTAGCCTACAACACAGCATTGCCACCAAAGGATATATGGGGATGTCCTCTTGAGATGTTTAAAATTTAAACTAGGAAAAATAGTAATTAGGGTGGCATGTTTAAAAGGCTTGGTGTTTACCCTTCTGGGAGCTGTACCAAGCATTTCAATAGGAAAAATATCTGTTTGAAAGCTTTGATAAATGTCCCCTAAAAATGCTACATAGAAGAGAATAATTTGTTGGAGGAGGAAAGGACCAGATTTAAAAATATGTCTTTTCCTTCTCAAACATGGATGATCCTGTACATGCACTGACAAGTAGCATCTGGTGGGTCTTGGGAAAGGCTTGGGAGTGGGAGACTTTCTGTTGAGTGTGGATCCATTCCAGTAGCTTTCTGCCAGGTGTGTGGTTAGATCCATACTGCTGGCAGTGGTTTTGAAGTTGCCTTGCACTTTCAGATCCATTCAAAATGTTAGCAGTGGCAGCCCGCAATAATAGTATCATAAGTAGCTCTATAGAGGAGGCATTTTCTATCCTGACAGTCAGGAGGAGGGAAAGATATGGAAGGTGTTGGCACTGGATTCACAACCCAGCCCCAATACCTTTGTTCTGGATGAGCACAACCCTCAGATCAACCACAACTCCTGCTGGTTGATAATAGGCAAGTTTATTGATATACAGTGATAGGAAATAAAAGCAATGCAGGCAAAGCAAGTACAGCATACATTACCCAAATTCCCTGGTCCCAGAATATACACAAGGTGAGCAATCCATCCGGCTGGTACATAAACACCACCTTGAAGTCCTTTGCTTGAGTGTCCAACATCTGCAGCTTTGGATGTTAGGGGCTAATGCCAACTGCTTTCCTCTCCTCTGTTTTGAAAACTCTTTATTTTGTATTCTTTCTTCTCCTGGTGACTTCTGATGACTTTTGTTCGGTGGCTGTTGCTGGTTGGTCACAGTGACATGTCTCATGTTGTCAGCCAAAACCCTATTTTCACAACCCGTTGTTTTCCTGCCTGGGCTAGACACCTTGTCTGCTTCTGAAGGCTGGAAAACCTGTGTGACTTTGAAACCCAAGCTCTTTAAAAATCAATTAACCCTTGCTTCTATAACCATTATTCTGTGCAAATATATATTGCCTATATGCCAATTTTCAAACTAAACCTTTAAATACCATTTCCAAGCCAACAGAAGGCTAAAAGAGAATCATATAGTTCTGACTTAGATGCTTTGCTGCTGCCTTAAATGTCATACGAATTATATGGATTCTCTCCTCACCTCTGCCCAATTGGTACCTCTCCCTAAAGAAATCTTTTGTGGCTTATTCTACCTGGACCTTTACGTAGGGTCCTGTTCAGCTGTCCCATGGGCTGGCTTTTGTTCCAGCAATATTGAGTGTTTTGTCAGTAATCTAGACAATGACACAGAATCTTTTGTGATGACACCCAGATTGGCAAGGTAACCAATAATGCAGAGGAGACGGTGCTGTTACCCTGAATCCCCTGACCATAGGGCAGCAGAATGTATTTTAACACGATGAAATGCAAGGTGATGGAACTGGGCAAAAAGATGCAGCTTATGTGTACAAAATGGGAGTGCAGTGATTTAAGGAAGGCTTCATGGGATTTTGTATGGAAAATTAAATAGTTACTGGATCTGAGACAGGAACCCAGGTTTCTCTCCTAATAGGTACCTTTCCTAACCCCTAAGCTATTCAAGCTTCTTCACTTGCTCTCTCCCTCACCCCATAATATTGACTGGAAACTGAACAGATTGCACAGGGGATGAGAGAGACCCTCCTAGAGTATCTGGTAGCACTATGGTTAGAGCACTTTTCTGGGAGATGCTGGAGCCAAGTCCTCTCAGGTGGGGGCAGAACTGGAACCCGGGTCTTCCATGGCACATCTGAGCACTCTAGCCACTAAACTAAAAGGAGACAGAAGCCTGCTCCTCCTCCAAAGTGAATGGTGTGTGAAGCACTGTGCTCTGGTAACATCAGGCAGATTGGACAAGATTGCCAGAGAATGGCTACTAAAGTGAACCACAATGAGGTTTGTCCATGAGATAGGTACTGAACTGCTTGGCAATGTCAAGACACCAGAATTTAGATACCTGGGGAAACTGATGGGTGCAAACTAAGACGCTACTATGATTAGTTGACTGCTGAGAAAGGAGGATTGAACATTTCCTATTAGCCAGTGTTGGAAACTTAGCATGCTGGCTTGTGTGGGATACTGTTTTAAGACAAATACATCTCCACATGTGCTGTATAGGAGCCTAGGCTCCTATGTCTATGAAGTTCACCCAGCATCCTGGCACCTAAAATTTAGGTGGATCAATGCTGATCCTTGCAATACTAAAGTGCTTTCTGTGCATCTAGCCCCCAGTGTTGAGACTTCAAAAGAGGGGTACAAAAATCATTCAGTAACTGGAAGATGAGCTTTTGGATATGAACTTTAAGGAGATCAATCTGTCCAGCTTACCAAAGGAAAGGTTGAGAGGTGATGTGATGGCTATGTATAGATACTGACACGTGGGCAGGTTATCTGATACTGGGAGGCTTTTCATTCTTACTGATGAGAGCTGGAATTTGAAGTTTGAGAAATTCAACCCTGAAATAAAATGCAGTTTCGTAGCAGTGGGGGGTGGATTGAACACTGGAAGAGCTTATCAGATTGTTGGATTAACTATTTCTTACAGTTGTTAAAATGAGATTAAAGATCTTTCTAAAAATATGCTTTCATTCACCTTCTGGGAGAAATTCTACAGCCTGAATATCCAGGGGGTTGAGCTTAGATGGCTGTTGGGGTCCCATCTGGCCCTAGAAGTCATGAACTCATCTCTTTATTTTCTTCTTTCACAGGCAATGGGGAGGACGGGAAACACTGCATTGCCTTTGCCATGTTAATAACCCTTGCAGTACTCCATTAAGACAGCGACTATAATCAGATCTGAAGCTTCAGTTCTTCTGCTAGTTGCCTTCCTGCAAAAGTCAGAAAGGCTGTTTTTCCTTCATGCACAATTGACCAGACATAGTCAGTGCTGTAAGGTAGTACAAACAATCATCTTTCCTAGTGCTGGTTACTGTGCCCCACGTTATACTTAGGGTCAATCTGATTGCCCGATTTGGGTTGGAAAGACATTTTCTCCTAGGACAGCTTAGCTCATCTTCCTCCACAGTATGCACCATGGATCACCTGTTAGTAAAATCCAAACACACATTACCTAATCAGCTCCCTGGAGAGCATCTGTTATATCGTAGGTTCAATAAAGCTGTTGTCATGCTTGACTTCTCATGTACGGTTCGTAACATGAACATTAAATACCTAAGCATGTGAAGCGGTTAGGCTGTTGAGATCGTAGACCTGTATTTAAGGTCATGCCAGGAACCTTCCCTCTACTGATCCAAAGCATATGATCCCCCCTTCTCTATCTACAATACCTTGTGCATACACAGGAGAGGCAAATAGTAGGCAGCTGGGATGCAGACAAAGCGGAGTTAAATTGGTGTAATTTATACCAATTTTGTACACAGATATGTAACCCTAACCATGGTGCTACCCATGGCTATGTCTGAATTCAGAGTCCTGGGGTGTCAAATAGCCTCGGTCAATGTCCCAGCCTCTGAGGCTGGGGCCACCTCTCCATGGAGTGCCTTCTTGTGGTTTCCCCACACACTGGAGTACATACAGTCTACTATTTACACAGTTAATTATTTACAAAACAGTCAACATATGAAGGAGGCTAATAGCAGAACAGGATATCACTAATTTAACTGTCAATGAACTAAAACACTCTGTACAAACTGAATCAAAGAAACCCTCAGTACAACTCCCCAGCTTAAACATTGAGACTCCAGTGGATTTCAGCAGGAGCACACAGAGTTAACACAAACATCAGCTCTCCTTCATACTGGCAGCACAATAGCCATGGCTGGTGCTGCTGCTTTGGGAAGTCCTGCTCCCTGCTAGAGCATCATGTGGAAGAGCAGCTCTCCTCTGCTCCAGCTGTCTGTGGTATCTGCAAAGAAATACACACTGCCCCCTTTCCCCAGAAGAGCCTTTCTCCGATCCTCAGACATGGTTCCTTGCGCTGATAACTGAAACAACCCTGGCTTTATTACCCACCCTGCCCCAGGCTGGTTCTCAGTTAACTCTTCCCAGAGCCTTCCCAGATCAACACCCTGCCCTCCTAGCCACGGGTCCCTCTGCCTCACAGAGGGTACCAGGTTGTCTCCTCCCCATCACTAAGGACAGGTTCACTTTACAGGCAGGCCCCGAGCTCTGTGGTCCCAGGACTCCTTCCCTTCTCTGAGCCTGGCTGAGTTCCTGGGGATGAGTCCTCTCCCCTCTCCTGCCTCAGGAGCCAATAAAAAACATGCATAAGCTTTTGCAAGCAACAACTTTCTGCACACTTTCCCACTCTGCCTTTGCAGGGATCCTGAACCCTGCTGCAAATCCAGCAGCAGCTGTTACAGATATAAATTAGACCAGGATCCTGAGATGACAGGTGACTAGTTTATTGAACCGTAGGCTACTCTCACAGTGCCCCACAAGTAAGCGGTAGTCATCTGAACAAAGGGCTGTCCCCGACTCAGTTCAAATTAACTAGACGGACAGAGAGGCATGCATACACACGATATACAGCAAAGTATAGATGTTGCTGGGATTGGACATAACTGGGTAACTTTACACCATAATAGAGTGACTTATGCTGATGTAGGCCTACAGATCCTGCCCTACATGGTGCACTTAGTATACAATAGTCCTTTAAATAAAATGGCTATGCAGAAGTGAGGGCATGGACAGAGCACCCTTTCTTCCACTGCCCATCTCTCTGAGCCAAAGAGTCAGGGGCCCTCCGGTTCATTTTCCATCTGACTCGTGTCCCTCTCATGTTTGGACTTATGCATGGTTACACACCTACCCTGGCAGAATAGGATTGCCACACGTGTCCAGAATCAATTCTTTCTGAGCATCCTCAGAAGGCTACGTCTAGCCCATAGGTGGGTCCAGAGGTGGGTCTCAGTACCACTAGGAGAGTGGAAGGGCAGGAGAGGGGAGTGACCTCTGAGGTTTGTAATGTAGGTGGTCAGCATCTATGGACTAGATTCTGGGAGCAGCCCAAAGTAGTGGTACAGATGTACACTAAATAACATATGTGAAGGTGTTGATTTCCTTCCCTCTCCCACTCAGTCCCCTGGACAACACTTTGATGAGTAAGCCCACTTGAGGAGGAGCAATGTCTTCTAAATGTCACACCTGATCTTTGCTGACCTTATCAAAGCATAAGATCAATACATTGACCCTCATAGAGCATGAAACCACACGCAAAGGTTGAAGAGAAGCAATTAAAACAGAATTTCAGGAAAGAGGGGAAAAATCCCTGATATGTCTCCAGGGAGAAGAACGAATGAACCAAAAGCAACTGCCGCTCTAAGAATTATCATATACATAATTAGTATTTGATAAAGCTGGAAATAAAACACAATGTCCATTAATCATACTGACAGCTGGAAAACGACACCACAGAGCTCCTGAATACAGTGTGGCATGTATCTTCTTTTGGCAGACCAAGTGCTAATATGCAACAGTGGCCTGGAGCAATCTTACAGGGCTTTTTAAATCCAATGCTATAGACTTTTTTAAAAGGTGACTTTGTTGATTTTTAGTGGGTATCCCCTCCCACCCCCCAAGGATGCTCTGAACATACAATTGAAGGGCCTGGGCTGTAATACTGTGGGACTGCTAAGGTTGTCTGTTCATAGTTGGAAGGTGGGGGGTAGGGTCAGCAGAAAAGATAGCGGGGGCCAAAAATGTTCTACATCTCCCAGACACCTTCTATTAGCATTTTGGGAGATGTAGCCTTGATGTAGGAAATCCAGAGTTAAATTCTAGCCCAGATCCTTAGTTAGTATAAACCATAATGGAGCATTTTCCCCAGCTGAAGGTTTGGTCCACGGATTCCAGGCAAGACCACACGATGGAAAGACCATTTCCAACAACTTTGGAAGTGATAGTGATTTTCCCACAAAGAGGGCAGCAAGTCTGGGAACTGGAGGATACAGAGCACACAAAGAAGGGATCTAAGGCTTAGGCATGGGAGAGTTTACTGGAAATTGATGCAGATCATAATACAGTCTAGAGACAAAACACTACAAGGTAGTCATGTGCCAGGAGGAAAAAGGCAATGTGGCTATGAGACTCTTTGGGAAAGTAAGAACTTCCAAGAGACTCTTTGGGCCAACGAGGAGCTGTGCCTGGACCAGTTTCTTATCTGAGGTGTTATGCAACCTCAGATCACAGTTATTTTCCATGATTTTGGATTTTTTCCCCTATTCCAAATGTAGATGAACCTGAGACCTTTTGGCACTTCCCCTTCTTTGCCCCCAAAGTAATGAGCAGGGAGCTCACCTCTGACACATGAGTTCCAATCATCCCTGGTCTGCCTTATTTAGAACAGGGCCTTAAACCCAGTTTTCCCACAACCCAAGCAAGTGCCCAACCACTCAGCTACTGGATATGCTGGGGCAGGGCTCTTTTGATTTCTCCTTTTGGAACTGTTCCACTTAGTATAAATATTCATTGGGGTGCAAATGAAACCTGATTCTCCAACAAGCTGGAAAAGTACCCTAATCAACAAGCTGGTGGAGTGGGGGGCTAAAATAGTTTCCCTCCCTCTCTCTTTCCCTCTCCCATTTTTACTTAAAATTTAAATGGTGCTGGGGGAAAGGGATAACAGCAGTTATGATTATGAAGACCACATGTTCTCAGTGAATTTTGTCATGAGAATATGCAAAGCAAGACTTATTTATAGTAATACTTTGCTTTTCAACAAAATTGCCATCAAACCCAGCACATTACCACAAACAAATTTTGCTCTTCACCAGTCAGAATTATCTGCCCATGGTGGGAAGTGCGGGGTATAGCTTCCCCAAACCATTTCTGACCAGCTTTTCTTAGACCACAGATCTGCCTAGAGAGTCTTGGCTAGCATGACATGCACTGATCTTCAGCTGATAACCTTTTTTCATAAGGTAAAGAACACTGAAAACCATCTTCTTAGGACACAATCAGAAAAGTCAATCAAACAAAGTCTCTGCTGTCCTGGGAAACACTCTGTGTACCATGAGTCTCAGCAAACGAGGGGAAGAAAGCAAATTTAGCAGTGCCAGCCACAGCACACACAGATGGCTGCAGTTCCTAAATAAGCATTACATTAGTGTAAAGGAGAAAAAAAGGAAGAAAAGAAAATATAACAGCTGTATCCTGAGCCTGGAGGCTGATGTTCAATCTATGTTTGGAGTTGCTGGCAATTAAAGTAAAGTTACATTTAAATTAAAGGGGCAATGCTGATTACAATATTTGACCTGATACAAAATATTCTGGTGGGGAACATTGTTCAGGTTTTAATATCCTTTTTGGGTGAATAGTAATATCTAAGCAGAGTTCTGCACTGATTTGATTGGGAAATTTTGATTAAAAATCAATGGTGTGATATGGTTCTTTATAATCAACTATACTTTATAACCAAGAAGTGCAAGGATCATTCAACTTCTTGTAATTACCTTTTAGGGTTGATGGTTCCCCCTGTGCTCAGTGAACAAGGAAGCAAGTAAATAAAATGATGCAAGTCTCTAGATGTGAATTCTTCACTCCAGCAAAAATTCCACAGAAATTAGCCAGGCCCTAAATCTCTAGCTCTAAAAGAATGCAGTAGGTAGAATAAATTTTTGCTGCACAGTTTACAAAAAGTCTGTTCACATCCCAGTGTTGTTACATATTTTTACCAGTAATCTGGAAGAAAAATGTAAAACCCTAGCTGGTAAAGATCACAGATGACACAAAGAGTGGTAGAATGGTATAGGCAGGGCAGATCGAAGAGCATGCTTTTTAATACAGCAGTGTGCACAGTTATACTTCTGCTTACTGAAACTGTGCGCACAATTAATTAATTTAATGCAGCTGTATGCACAATTATAGCTCTGCTTACAGGATGGGAGCCTGTCTCGTGGAAAACTTTGATTCCAAAAATGGAGCAGGGGTCATGATAGGTAATCAGCTGGATGCAAGTTTTCAGTGTAATGGGCTAATACTATCCTTGGATTTTATAAGCGGGGTAACTATAAGAGGAAGTATAACCTGGTATCCAGCACCGATCAGACTGTTACCACAATCCTGTGCTGAGCTTGGCATCTGCATTGCACTTTATGAAAGGCATTAAAATGGAGAAAGCTCTAAGAAAAACTAAAAGAATGATCCAAGGGATGTAAAATCTGCCTAAATGTTCAATGTAAAGAATTTCATCTATTCAATTTATTGAGGAGAAAGTTAATACACCCCTGGAACCACTATGATTATCAAATCTGATTCTCTGTGGGTGTGTCTACATGTGCATTTCAGTGCATAAATTTAATACATATTAACTTAATGTGCATTAAGCATGTTGAGGCAGGCATCTACACATGCAGGCATTAAAGCATATTAACTCTGTGTGTATGGACTGACTTGGGACTAACTTAAGATGCTGGGAGCAGCCCAAGAATATACCTGTACTACCCCAATCTAATGGATTTATCCCTTCCCTGGATTTACATCTTTCTGGGTTTCCCACAGAACTACACCTTTGCTGGCTTTAATTAGTCCCAAGTCAGTCCACACACACAGTGTGAACGTGCTTTGACTATTTGCGCCTAAATTTGATACTTGCATTTGCAGGTATCAAATTTAGGTGTGAATAACCTAAATGTGCCATTTTTCATGTGTAGACATGTGTCTTTAATGTGCAGTTACTTAGTCTAATGCGTGTTAAAGCATCAAATGTAGAAGCTCCCTGTATAACGCAGACTAGAGAATTTTAACGCACCAGTAGATAGTCACAGAAGTTTAGGGCTAAATTCACCTTCCCTAAGGCCATGATTCAAGACAGGATCCCCGTTCAAGTGAAATCAAGTGAGGGCTTGTCTATATTATGTCAGCAGCAGCTGTCCAGTAGGTTGGACTAAATATACCCTGCACACTTGAGTCCATCCACTAGTGCTTTCCAGAACTGTAGGTTTACTTATGTGCCTGCTCCAGCGAGTTCCTGCTCTCAGGAAACTGAGAGCTCAAGGACAGGCTTTGTGCACAAGTCTGAAGTAGGCTCATGGGTGAATGTCTGACTTTGGAGCACATCAGTAGACCTGTGGGGTGGGGGGGGCATTCGAAGCCCTGTCGCTGACACAGTATTGACAAGCACTAAGTAGGGTTTTAGACCCTTAAAGGAATCTATATTGATGAGTGATATAATGTTGATACCATTGCATAGTACCTCCAGTAAAGAGGCTCCATTATCAAGCCTGGAGATGGTATGAGATCCTTATGTAGATGTCAATATTTTGAGATGACAGTAAGATATTTTGGATGTACTCATAGAATGTGTGCTGGTCTTCAAGAGGACGTTTCTTGCTATCATGTGCTTCAGCCTGTTCTTCTGTTTTTTATTGCTGTTACTTTTAAAGCTGACCAGTCAGCTTCAATCTTTTTATTGTTTCTTTTAATCTATGACAGTGTGTGAAATTCTTCATCTTTGCTGTGCCAGAGCTGTGAAATCTGTTGACTCTTTCTTCTTGATTTACTCAAGCCTTTAACACACAGCTACAGAGGGGCTCAAATCAAACAAGGGAAAGAAAGAAGCCATGAAATCCTTACTGTCAGACAGGTCAAGTGACAGAAGGGGAAGGTACAACTCAGCTTCACAGCTTTATTTCTTGTACTGATGACTGGGTACCTAGACAGCACCTCAGAGACCTTTGGGGACCATACTCTGGATTTGGGCTGGGTGAAACTGAATCACATTTTTGTGAGTACCTTTCCTTCCTCATAAGCTTATTTTTAGTAAATGATTATTTTTTTTTTTTTTTTTAGTATTAGCAAATCTAGAGCTTCAACAAGTCATTATATTTGTCATTTGTGTCAATGAAGAGTCAGCTATGTCATCAGTATTATGTCTTCTTCCAGTATGAATGACTGAAACGTGTCAAACAAGAATCCTAGACAGCAGATACAAAATACTGAATAACATACTTACTATTCCAATTTTGGGATAAAGAGTGAGCCTGAATTAAGTTAGGCAGGAGATTTCCACAGGCAGGAGATATCCACTGTCTTCATCTTCCCAACCCTAGGCCTTACTCTGTCAGTCATGGATCCTGTTTCTCTACAGAACCCAAAAAGAAAAGTCAGAAAAGAATAGTGTTATTGTACGTCCTCATTCCCAGGAAGATCTAACAATATTTTATCCTATCAGAGGTTAAGAATATACCTTTACTACCCCAATCTAATGGATTTATCCTTTCCCTGGATGTGCATCTTTCTGTGTTTTCCACAGAGCTATACATTTGTTATAAAACTAGTCCAATGTCATTCTTACTGCAAAAAATAGGGATAAGTCTATTCATAAGCAAGAGTCTGATCCTGTCCTGCTCAAGTCAATGGCAGCTTTGCCACTGACTTCAAAATGGCAGGATCATAGCACTGAGGATGTAATGTGCCAACATCCAGGTAGGGGGCTCAAATGAAGCATAAGATACAAGTATTCTGTCATTAGACATTAATACAAAAAAGAGACAACTCAGCTTACATTAGTAGAGCTGGTTGGGAATTTTCCAGTGAAACAATTTTTCAGTAGAAAATATTGATTTGCTGCAAGTGAGCTTTTTCATAGAATGTGCTACAAATTCAATGAATTTGAATTGGAAAAATGTGTCTTGAAAAATATCCCGAGGTGTTTTGATACTACCAAATCAGTCCATTTCAGCATTTCTTCAATAAAGGTTTTGATTGCATTTAAAAAAAAAAAACAAAAAAAAAACAACAATCTTCCACTCTAGAGATATCTTTTATTTTGCCTTAAAAAAGTCAGAAATCCAAACAAAATGTTCCAACTTTTTCCCCACAGAATTTTTTTTTTAAATTCTCTTTTTCCCATTCTGAAATCATAGAATCATAACATTATAGAAACTGAGGGTTGGAAGGGACCTCAGAAGGTCATATCTGGTCCAACCTCCTGCTCACAGCAAGACCATCCCCAGCTAGATCATCCCAGCCAAAGCTTGTCTAGCCAGGTCTGAAAAATCTCCAAGGACAGAGAGTCCACCACCGATCTGGGGAACCTGTTCCAGTGTTTACTCTCACCCTCTGGGTGAGCAAGTTTTTCCTACTATCTAACCTAAACTGCCCTTGCTTACAGCAACACAAAGCTCTTGCTCTTTGCAGTGAATAGGAAACTGCTTGGTTCAAGAGATTTGGGTAACACCCTTCAAAGGTATAACATGACTGGGAGAATCCACTCAGGATAAGAGTGGGTGAGCCTGGGCAGTCAGAATCACAGGTGAATTATGAGAATTGGCATCATGGAGCTAGACTAAGAGAAAAGGGTGTTACATACCAGTCAGAGCTTTTGTAAAAAAAAAAAAAGAAACCTGCAGGGATCACTGCAGTCCAGGACTGAGTTTCAGGGGATGTTGCAGCTACAGTCTGAAAAGAACCGTAAGAAGAGACGCTTCACAACCACAGTCAACATGATGCCTACTCATTCAGTCTGAGGAATGCTCACTCCATTCATTTAACAGCCTGATAAGGAATAACAAAACAAAGAGATGGACCCCTTAGGCTTCAATCCTGGCGTTTCCTCTGGCTTCCCCCACATGTGATGCCAGAGTAGAGTCCCTGCAGTGTCAAGGAAACTCCTAGGCAGTATACCAGAGGACTCAATAAAACTAAAGCCAGGAAGCCTCCATTGCTTTGTGACTTGAAAGCATCATCTTTCTCAGCTTGGCCTACTCTGGATCCTGGATCCCATGAAAGTTGAATCTGTGCAGAGTGGATGGCTGGAATAAAATGTATAACCATGCTCCAAAGCACCTTAATTGTTTATTAATTACCCCATAAATCATGATGACACCTTTGTGTGCCCTCCCAGTAGCTCACTCTCGCTGGGCTTGGAGTAGCATGGTGCTTAATTTATGTAATAAATGCACCCCTGCTCCTTCGTTTGAGACCCTACAGGATGACAAGAAGTAAAAGACTGATCACTTGGCAATCTGGGAAGGGAATTGGGCTACGCAAGCCCAAAACAGGGACTCCAAAAGCAGATTCCTCTTCCAGTGTTCTGTGTCAGTTCCCCAATGTGTAGCTCAGGTATTTATAATAAGAAGTGTTACCCTTGTACTGTGTAGGCACTGACTTATCACATCCATTTGATGAGCAAACTGTTACAATGATCATACAGTGTGTTTTTGTGCTGCTCAAGGTACCAGGAGATGCAGCTCTCAGGTCCTTCATATTTTCCTATCTTACGTGTGATGGCTGGAAGCTCAGGAAGTGTGAGACTAAGGCTGAAATTTTCAAAAGCTACTTAAAAGGATTTGAGTCCCAATTAGAATGAATTAGGCATCCAATTCTTCCTGGCAATTTATTTAAAAAGAAAAGAAGTGCAAATATGCGGAAATAATCTGAGAACAGAAATCTGTAAGACAAGATAGTTGTGGTGTCATCAGCAGCATCAGAATTTTGCTAGGAATCTCCTGCCCTGACTCTCTTCCACTCTCTTTCCTTTCTATGGCATTTTTTTAGAGGAGATGATGATCATGATGATGACAATGATGATGATGAAGTGAGTGTTGCCACACTCATATGTTGGGTGAGGGCCTGAAATCCAGTGACAGGTAGAATGGTCAATGTCAATAAGACAAGGACCCCCAAAGGAGGGCCAGGCCATTAGGGCATTCACAGATGATGTGGTTGTCTGTCTGAGCTTGAGCAGCACCACAACTGCAACCAGAATGGCTGGAGCCACCCCAAGAGTACATGCTTGTCTTAAACCATCCAACACCTGTTTTGAGATGGTTAAGAGCAGTCCAGGCCCTGCGAGGCAGCTGCCAGCCTGGGGGGTGGAAGCTGGCATCGGGGATGAAATTCTTTAGCCACAGTTCTCATGCAGCATATAGCCTGCTCCACTGATGGGAGGTCCGGGCTGTGGGTGTCATGCCATCTGCAGATTCAATGAGTTTATTGGCCTGAGCAGAGAATGGGTTCCAAGACTTCAGGTGATAGTTGGTTTTCTGACTTACATATACTAGGCTATAGTGCAGAAAATGGTCTGGATCTTGGTCTTTAAGACCTAGGGCCAGGGTGGCAACTTGTCTCCAGATGTCAGGGGGTAGAATGCCTGAAAGGACTGGTAAGCAGTCAACTGGAGTTGGCACAAGGCATCCAGTGATGGTCCTCATGACATTATTAAGGCTGGAATCCACTACCTTGGTGTGCATGCTTTGGCCCCATACAGGCAGTCCTCGACTTACAACCTTTCGAGTTACAATATTTTGTACTTACAGTGTTTCTAAATTGACAGCCTGTTTCAACTTTCAGACATCAGTTTTGACTTTACAATGCTTGATCCGATGCCATGCCATGCCAGCGAACAAGTCGCTGTGTTGCCCATCTCCCTGGAGAACATCTGTCCAAACTTCCTTGGACACTTTGTTTAAGAAAGCAGACAGGACTCCAGAAAAACCTGCAGGCAAGACTCCTGAGAAGACTCCAGCCAAAAACCCGTCAAAAAGTCCAACCAAGAGCCCTTCAAAGAGTCAGGCAAAGTCACCTCAAAGAAGTCCTTCCAAATCAATATGATTGCTATTTACAATATAAATACATTAACGTAGCTATATTTCTCATCTATAATTAACTGAGTACAAAATTCTGGGTTATTTTTGGTGAAAACAGTATCAGGCCATGGTTCAGGAACCAATCCCCCATTTATAACATTTTTTCCTATGGGAAAATCAGTTCCAAGTTACGTTTTGATTTAAGACGCCGTTTTCAGGAACCAATTGTGTCGTGAGTCCAAGGACTGCCTGTACTGCAGAGGAGCTTAGGGCATGGAACAAGCCTCTGCACACTGCCAAATCAAGTGTGCCAGGACTGCCTCATAACAGTACAGAGCTCTGGCTACGATACCATTCAACCTGATCATGGCTCTTCAAATAGCATGACATTGCATCAGAAGCACACTAAAGGACTGTAGATTTCTCTGCACTGTAGTGAAGAATAGACATGCCTACACTATCTTGAAACTAGGTAGCTCAGTTAATGGTATTAGCTTAGCTGTGGAAGCAGTTCTCAAAATAGGCTTGACTAACACAAATTAGGGACCTTCAGATCCAACCCCAATTCAACTGGGGGACAGAACCTGAAGGGAACAAGCCACCTGTATCCCCCACTCTGCTTCAGCAAATTACGTCCGAGTTGAATTTCACTCAGTGATCCCATTTGTCCCCAGTTCCAATGAGGATGTGTCTGGGCAAACAACCTATACCATCTCACCTGTGCTACTGGCTCCTGTTTCAAGCCAGTAAGGGTGACTGGCAGACTGCAATTCTTGACAGCGTGATGTGTCAGGCAGGAGCAAGGGTAGAACAATGAAAGGTACATGGAGGACAGAAACTGAAGAGAAGAGGAAGGGGAGGGAAAAAATTTACCTAAGTAGCACTTCAGAGGGTTTTTGCCATGGCCAGCCAGAAGCATTCAATCTCCTGAAAAAGAGGTTCTTCTAATCCTGGGGGATAAGCCATCACCCTATGCTTGCTGAGCAATCCAAGGCTATCTCGCAGCTTCAGACAGGGAACTGAGAGTTACCATTAAATTACTGAAGGCTGTAAACCAATCACCACTGCAAATTTCCACTCCATCACCAGCCTTTTTATTTATAGCACTCTCTGATTTCAAACAACTTTTTTTTTTTAAAATTATTTTCTTTGTCTGAAAATTGATATAAAAAGAAATCCATCTCCCAGCCATCATTTCTCTTAATGATGTTTACATCAGCAGATGGGGAAAAAATCACTTTTTAAACAGAATTTATTACCCACTGACCCAAAGCTTTACCATACATCACTGTGGTTTCAGAAAGTTAGTTACCACAGCAACATGATGTAACTCTCCAGCCCTGCTGCAAAGCTGATAAATTTAACTCTCTGTTTCCTGCGCCTTTTGACTACATCTTCTGATACAAGGCCTCCATTGGTATCTGGCACACAATTAGAAAGTCTCAGTTAGGAAGTCAAGCTTCGGTAACTCTCCACATGAAATACTTTGATGCAAAACTGTTAACATACTAGAAACCTGCAGAGTATTAGCATAAAATAATAGGTAAGTAGCATGAAATCCCTCATCTAGCCCATCTAAAACAGGGGTGCTCAACTCCTGGCCTGGGGGCCAGATCCAGCCCATGGAGCTGTGTCACATAACCTGGAAGTCTTCCCTGTTACCAAATTTCAGGACCTGTGGGGAGCTATACAAGCCAGCTATCATGGCCTGGTGGGCTAGATCAGGTGCATGGGGCCTGATCCATGTGTGCAAGGCCCAATATGGGTGCAAGGCCAGGAGAAGGCAGCATGGGGCTGATGCAGGCACACATGGGCCAGGTAGGTTGTGTGGTTCTGTGGGGCCAAATCCAGGTGCACTGGGCTGAAGGGAGGTGGCATAAGACATGATCCTGGTGTATTGGGCCTAATCCGTCCCTCAGACCAACCCCACACTGCTCATTTGGCCTGTAGGCCCCAAAAGTTGAGCACTTCTGCTGCAGAAGAAACATTGCCTGGAATATGATCCCATTTTCAATATATAGCAGCAGATCACTGCTTCACTTACATGCTCAAAAGGAAGGGGGAATGTCATGCTGTGCAGAGTAACTGTGATGTTTTAGCTACTCCTTTTCTTCATTGTTTCATCACTGTGAAGCTGTATCGATATTGTGAATATCTATTTGACTAATGCTTGCCTGTAAATCTATGTGTGTGTTTATATTGACTGGATAAACTAGACTGATTGATAAATTATTTAGAAAATGTATGGACTAATAGGTGCTATTGTCCCATGGAACTAAAAGGCTTAGGAAAATGATAAGGGCTCCCGACCTCATTTACCCTAAGATGTAGGAGAGTCTTGGGGATCTGCTCATTCACTCAGAGGTCCTGTGCTTTTACCCCATTTCCATGACCCCCCATCTCCACTTCTAGCAACCAGCCACACAGACCCAACTGAGCTCCAATAATCTGTGCCATCAGTCAGCCTCCTGGATAGCTCACACTCAGGGTTCAGACCACAGAATACAGTGGTGGCTCCAGTAGCACTAAATGGTGAACTCCTCCTGGCCATGAACAGAAATGAGATCTTCATGCTCATACTGTTGAACATCTCTGCAGCTTTTGACCACAAGGTACTGCTAACATATGAAAACCATGAGCAGATGGCCAAGCACTAGACTAACCGCTACTCCCCAACCACTACTCCACAGCTGCGCCACCAACGGTGATGGGTAAGGGCTCCTCCCTGCCAAAGGCCTTCATTTGTGCAGCCACACAGAGATCCATATTATCTCTTATTCACAGTACCTAGATGAGACCATAGGGAGAGAGAGAGAGACTCCCTTGACTCAGCTGCCAACAGAGTGCTAGTGATACCCACTAATGTTTCATTATCAGCTGATGCAACCATTACCACTACGAAAGGGTCAGCATGCCTGGGACAGATCAACCTTTGGATGAAAAGTAGCTGATGCCTCCTGAATGCAGACAAGACTAGAAAGAAAAGGGAAACACTTTGAAGAGCTGGACAAGATGTCTCCACCTCCTACTGAGAGTATATGGACTTGGTGCAAGTGGCATCAGATTCCAAATATATCCCCATTCATCTTCAGTTTACTAGGACACCTAGTTCCTTCCTCCAGACAAGGACCAGGCCACTGATCCCTGCAGGTATCACCTCCAGGCTAAAGTATTTCACCTCTTCATCTCTGAAGCTGAAGGTGAACATGATGTACAGACCCCAGGAAGAGCTGAATGTGATGACTGCCTAACCTTCCCTGTAGCTCAGGCCACCATGAGTATAGCAGGTTTGTGCTGAAGTTTTTATTTGGGCACCTGCTCAGCTTTCCATCACAGTTTAAGGTTTTCAAAGCAGCTAATAGTTCAAGCCCCAGTTACAGCAAGGACAGATTTCAATCTATGAGCTACTATGATAGCTCTGCTCCTCTGCAACAATGCCAAGGCCAATGCTTAGGACAAAGTATACACACGTTTCTGGAGGGGGATGGATTTCTTTTGC
Organism: Crocodylus porosus; assembly: GCF_001723895.1. NCBI lineage: Eukaryota > Metazoa > Chordata > Crocodylia > Crocodylidae > Crocodylus > Crocodylus porosus. The sequence goes on along the minus strand of NW_017728929.1, from coordinate 6,817,232 downwards.
AAGCATAACTTGGAAGGATTTTATAACTCCTCCGTTTCCATCAATGGGAAACAAACAACAGCTAATTTCTTAGTCAATGGGAAAAATTGATACACGGCCTGCGGCAGTATATTTTTGGTTGTATGTGGTAGTGTGTTAGAAGTATAATCCTACTGCTGATGTGTCATGGTGGGTAGGTACTGGTGATAATCAGATGCACAACACTGGAAGGGTATTGGTGGAACACGGGTGTACTGGGGGGAGGTTTCTGTTTGTGCTTGTCTGTATAAGTATGGGAGGCTGCTGATAGTGCTTGGTTGTATGATGATGGTGAGTGCTGGTTGTACTTGGGTGTGCAGTGTTGGTAGTAGCTAAGGAAAACATCTGCACCCAGATTTTATTTCAACCTTCAGTGTAGAAATGGTCAGCCTAGATAAAGCAGGCTGCAAGCTTAGAGCAAGCATGATTGCTTACATGATAGACTTAACTTGGTCCGATTTTGACAATACTGGACAACCAGTCATGTAAATGAGACTGTCTTTGGTGATTTCAATGCAGAAGAGAGAGCTCAACAGAGAGGGATGATTCAAAATATACCAAATGGAGAAGCAGTTACAGATCAACAGTTTGAGCTGGCCCACAACACAAGTCCCCTTGTCGTACAAGCAGTGGTTTGGACTGGTAGTACTGTCACAATAGTTTATAGCAAAACATCATCAAAATGCAATCATCACACCATCTCTTTGGTACTCTGAATGACACTGAAGCTCTGTGCAATGACAAAATGCCATCACACATTTATGGAACCTGCTGCTGCTCAGATGCCTTTGTAGCAATATGGCTTCTATTTGAAAGTGACACCATGCTAAGGATTTACTTCCCTAAGGAGCCCTAAAGCAATAAATCTAGACCTGTCCATACAAGGTCCAAAGAAGCTGGAGAGAGTTATGGAGCCTGCAGAGAGATATGAGAAAAAATCTTTGCAGTTTAGTGGCAAGTGGCGTGTACCACTGCTCTGAATGTTGAGCATCCTTTCATTTTAGGATCCCAGTATTTTATGAATATGAATTATTTAAGCTTCCTGGTATTCTGGAGAGGTAGTTAAGAGGCATAAAGGGATCATTTGCATCTCCCTCAGGGGAGGATCACACCATTTGGGTGGGGAGTGTTAACAGCATAAACAGACAGATGTTTTGCCCCATTTGTGTTTGTGTGTGATCAGAATGCTGTTCTCCGGTGGGAGTCATGTTCTGCATGCACTCTAAAAAAATCTGTCTCTCTACCTTAGCTCTCCACCCCCTATAAGATAAAGACACTAACACTTACTGACCTTGCTCACAGGCTTTTATGTGAGCATTAAAATGTGTGTAAAGTGTTTCAGTCATGAAAAAAATACCACCTATGTGCTGAGCATTTTTAAAGGGGGGAGGGGAAGGGAGATCTTGTCCTTTTTTACTGACTCAGCATTTCTATAAAGGAGAAAATATACAAATGCTCTGCCCAGATAATATTTAAAGTGCTTTATACTAATACTTAAATGAGACAGGTTAAGCTATGGCTAGTCAAGTGAGGACAGCACTGAAATTGATTTTTTTTCATGAAGGGTGATATATTGTTTATAGCAACAGTGCAAAACTAACCAAGCATCCAGGCTAGAATCGGACTTCAGGGTGCAATAAGCCAGATGTGGGTGCAAGAGCTGCATGAGTGAAAGTGGTGGTTGATATAGCTGTCATTCATCCCCAGCCACTGACACACTTGCTACAGAGCGGGTTCTGTACCCCATATTTCCACAGTAGGCTCCAACCCTGAATTTCCAGCCTCTGTCCCACCCTGCATGCCACACTACATGTCTCTCGGGGCTGTGAGTTCAACACTCCTGGTGTGGAGAATGGAATGGGATTCAGGTGACCTGGGCTCAGTTCCTACCTGAGTTATAATCTTATTCCAGGATTTCAGACTTAGCCCCTCTGGCCTTCAGCTTCTCTCCTGTAAATGTTGCTCTGACACTGCTGTTTACTGTTGCTGATGACATTTTGCAAAGGTAGAAGGATATCACCCCATCTTCTCTGCCTGCTAGATAGTGACCTGGTATTTAAAAAAAAAAAAAGCCCCATGGGAACAATGTCTCTCTGTTGCCAGGGAAATTAGGATGAAGTTATAAATTCCACATGTGCTGTCAGTTATGCTGGAAAAACAATTCTGGGTTTGTACTTGGCTACATGAGGAGAGAGTTTCACTTTAAGAACCAGGGCAAAAAGAGAGATTGTCAAGGTAAGATGAAACAGAGTCCAGCCTCCCTGAAATCAGTGGGCATCTTTCCAGTGCCGTGGACCAGGCCCCAAATCTCCCTCATGCTCCACCCTGCCTTACTCAGTCCCATTCCAAACCTCAAACAGTGCCGGCACCTCCTACGGGGCCTGAAATAACCCTTCTGCTCTTCCAGAATAGAGGCTGCTATTGCTCATGGCCAGCCAAACTCTGCAAAGACTCTAAAATGTGGACAGACATCCACTAAGGACCATCCTGGAATTGCCAAATTACTAGGAAAGTGAGCAGGGATTTGAGGTTCCTATTTCCTACTGCAGGACCTTGTGAATGGGATTTTCCTGTAACATTCTACGATGAAGACAAGGTAGGGATGTACCTTACAGACTAACTGAATCAGAGATGCATAAGCTTTCACGAGCAAGATCTCACTTCATCAGATGCGATATATTCTAGAATATATAGTAGAAGCCAACCAGAAGTAATTACAATTACTACCGTTACTATCGTGGACATTAATGAATAGGCAGCAATACAAACTATATAAAATAAAACAGTTGCAAGTTCAAGTGATCACAGATGACCTTGTGTTCCTACTTTGCGGATAGGATTCAGATGATGATGATAATTTTAAACTAAAATTTCAGAGAATGTTTGATTGTCCCTTGACATTGTGTCATTTTCAATTAGTATTTCAAGAAAATGTCATGGAAATGCAGTATCTTATGGAATATTTTAAATATTTTTATATAATACCTATAAGACTCTTCTGTCTTGTTTAAGTTTAAATGAACATATGGACAGTTCTTTAATGTACAGAAGGCATTCAAGTTTTGGTTGCTATTGTCCTTCCTTGTTTTTATTCAAATCAATTGGAACATGAAAATTATTAATATAAAACGCTACTTTCAGGTGAAGATGCTATAGGCTAGATACAATAAAAGGGGTACCTGAAATGTAGACATAATAATGCCTAGCTTTTAAACATATGGACCACAAAGTAGAATCCCAAACCCTGTTTAAGATGCATAGGTCCCCCTATGTAGCCCATGGAGAGAGCTGGGCATCTCAGACTGAGACCAAAAAACAACTCAGTATGTTGAGAAAGGAGCTGCCTAGAGCTAGACAATAGGAAAGGCTGAGCACCGGAGCTTGGATGCCTCAGCTGGGGATGCAGAGAGAGGGGCCTCTTCTCTCTTGGAATCTGCAGCCCAGAACCAAACTGTGAAAGTAAGCATCTAGCACCTTTTGCCAAAGAATAATACAAAAGGGTTAGAAGGGATCACAGGAGGTCACATGTAGTCCAACCCCATGCTCAAAGCAGGACCAGCTCCAACTAAGAACAGAGCATAGATTACTTTTTTCTTTCAAAATATGTCTGGAGGAGAAGGATGAGATGAAGGCGGTGCTTGCCTTTTATGCAACAACTGATTGATTAGAACACTTGCTCAGGAAATAAGATACCCAGGTTCAATTTCCTCCTCAACCCACCTCTCCAGCCTCCCACAAAGTTATAGGGCATGTCTACACGTTCATTAATGCACTTTAGGTAATATGCATTGAATTTAGTACCTCCGTTGTGAAGGCTTCTATACACATGCGGGGAGACTGCTCCAATGTGCTGTAATTACAGCATATCAGAGCAGAATCCAGTGTCATGTGTATTGGCATCCCCTTGCTGGAAAATGGTAGTGAGACGCTTTAAACTAAATCTCATTTAATGAGCTTTGTTCAAAGTGCCCTGGTGCCATTTTTCAGCCTGGGGACACTGATACATGTGACACTCTGGGTGCTTCTAATTAGCACCCCCTGGTACTAGAAAAAGGCACATTAGCCTATTTTAATGCGAATGAACTAAAGAGCACTTTTTTGTATTGCCTTAATGTGCATTAAAGTAGGTTAATGCACATTAAAGCACAAGTGTAGATGCCCCCCATAGGTTTTAGTCTGCTGTTGTGGATGGGACTCTCCATCCCTTGTACCGATGGAGCAGTGCCACTGTGGAGCAGGAATTCAAGACTCACTGGGCCAGAGAGAGCCCTTGGCTTTAACCTGATACTTAGGGTGTTCACATGAGAGTGTGAAGACCTGTCCATGTGCCTATGACTTTGTTTTGCATTTTCTCCAAAGACTGTTTAATGTAAAATACATTGTCCAGGTAACTCCTGGGAGAAAAAGGAAGCAGGGAAGACCCAGCCAAGGCTCAGTAACCCTTTGCACATAATGGTTCAGTATACACCTACTTAGAACACCTGCACAGAACTGGTCCTTAAGGGTCATTTTAAACATAGATCTTCTCCAGACATTCAGAGGCTCTTGCAGATGCAAACATACCATCCGCCTGTCTGGCAATGCACAAAAATGTCAATCTCTACCCCCTACTGTCCTCTTAACTGAAAAATAGCAGCTGCCTGAATAAACATGGCCTATAACTTTCAGACTGGTTTTCCAAATGATAGACTCTCTGCATGTAGATACACTAATTTATAACAACTTTTTTATTGCCAATATGATAAATCATTAACAGGTCTGTAAAAGGCTTGGGAAGGCTGACACAGAAGGTTGACACCATGTCTGGTAAAATGTACTCAGCTATACCGAATCTTTTGTAATAGCAATACAATTTTTTTTTAGTCTGCATTATGTAAGGCAGCTGCTACACAAATTAAAGTCTCCTGCCTAGCTAGTTAATGTTAATGTATGTTGGTTCTGCCAAAAAAGATCCAGACTCATTTTTTGAGATGATAGCAGCACAATGATATGTGGTTTCCTGCTACTCTTAACAAGATTAGTATCATTATCAAAATCATCCTCCTGATGCCATTTCCTCTACTTATCTTAAATTCTTTGAATATATCAGACAGTGTTGACCTTTGTATGAAAATACCTTGAACAGTCTATTTATTATCAGCTTCAAATTAAATAGTCTACAGTATGAAAGCTTCTCTCCTAAAGCAACTCCCAACACATTAGAAGACTAATTGGGTCAGACCTGCAAAACTCACATCTGGGTTTGAGGCAGAATATTAGGACCCCATCTCTGGCCATCTGCAAAGTCTGAGGGTACTTCAAAGTGACTGAGAAGACCCCGATCTAAAAGGGCTTGGTTATAAGTCTCTGTGGGTGCCCACCCAAGGGACCACAGCAGTATAATGGCACCCATTTCACCCCGTATAGGATATAGCCCTCACAGCTTCTATCACAGGGCGAGAGGCGTCTATGCAGCAAGTAGCATTTCTGCTATTCCCCTCACTCCCTGCATGTGAGCAAGGGGTAGGTGGCTAAGCCAAACTGGGTTTGCCAAATACTAATCCCTTCCCATTTTACATTCCCTCAGCTATGCTGAGCAAGGTATTGGGGAACAGGACTTGACTAACAGTTTGTCCCACCCTTAGACATTTTAAATAGGACTAATCAATTAACAGTCTGGTCTCAGAGATTTAAGAAGCCTGACCCTTTCACCAGTGCTTTTTCTCAGTACAGCTGAGCTGGTGTACAAAACTGATATATATTATATTGAACACACACAAATCATATATATTATACATTATATTTTATATTATATATATGGTATATAACAGTCAAGGCAAGACTGGTCTGTTCGTTTGACAGTGCATACAATAACCTAAATGCTAAGAAGTCAATAATCTTATTCTCAGTCCCAGGTATATAGATTAGGTCACACCTTACAAGAAACCCTGCTTCTCTGCGATAATACTCCCTCTCCATGTTTTTTATATATCATTTTGCCAAGATCTGGTGACTTTTGTGGAGTTCTAGTGACCAATTACACGACCAAATATATGTATTAAGTAGGATTGGGTATTTGATCAGTCAGATAAAGGTGTCTCAATTAGCCAGTGAAATATTGCACAACATTGTAAAAAAATTGGCAATAGGTCTACAGAAAAAGCACAAATTTTCCATTAAGAACTGTATAAAAACAAAATAAAAAATCTTATTTCTGTCAAGAATACTGCAAAAAAATGGGCGGGGGGGGAAGGTTTGTAAAATTGCCATAGTCTTTGACCAGTCAACAAATATGCAGTCAGTTGACAGGTCAATTGACAATATTCGACTGGTCAATTAGCTGGTTTGTCAACCGTTGTATTAAGGATACTGTATTAGTTCGTTATGGATAATTCTTGGTAAATTGGAGACTTTAGAAGGTTTCCCATGTCTGTTTGAGGTTTTGAGGTGTTTGAGGTCTAGCCATTTTCTGCTTTCAGAAATTGGCAATACTGTTCTTTTCCTCAAAAGTCCTCCACAAAAAACAGTGACAGACTGCGGTCAGCTGTCTGCTGTTTGCTCAGTGCATTTCCTTTAGACACTGAGCAGCCTGCTCAGGTTAAGCCTTCACTATGCTTCCTGAGTCCTGCCTTCACTTCTATTTCCACCCTAGCACTTAGCTTCCACTATGCTCCCAGTTCTCAGCCTGGTCCCTCCCCCATCATCCCAATTCTGCTTCACCCATAGCTCCAGGCCATTCATGTTCTGGTCTCCGACAGGGCCACTTTACATTTCCCCTTGCTGAGGCCTCATGGGCCAAGCCAAAATTAATCTAGGAATTTGGATCCAGATGTGTATGTCCAAGTTTTGAACAGCATTGCCTCACAATTCCATATTCACTGCACTGCCAGAGGGACAACTCTTACTATAGTAGGCATTTGGCACGCAGAAAAAATAATTAAATGCAAATGTTTAGAATTGGAGAATGGACACATTGTGCATATCAGCACCCACCATCCTTTAAGGCAGTGTTTGCCAAATGTTTGACACCTGGGGCACCTTTTTCTGGATTAAAATCGGTGGCACATTTCACTTTTGTACTTGAAAAGGTGGTCGTATACATGGAAAAGTTCTCCCTGCCTACCCTTTCTGCTACATATGTCAGGGTGTTTTTAAGCCTTCCCAGAGGTGTTGGGTGTTGAATAGAGCCAAGGTGGGGGATTGTAAGTGGGACATGCCAACGCTTCTACTGAAACCAAAGCTGGAAGTTGCTGGCGGGAGGGTTTTGTTGCTCTGCTCAGAGTTGAACTGATCACCATATTTGGGGTTAGAAAAGAATGGATGGGTGGATAGGGATTATCCTGCCTCAGGCAGGGGGTTGGACTAGATGACCTCTCGAGGTCCCTTTCAGCCCCACTTCTCTGTGATTCTATGGGGGGGGTTGTACACATGTGTGTGTGTGTGTGTGTGTGTGTGTGTGTGTGTTTTCCAAAATATATATTCCGTTCCCTTGCCAGAGGAAATCACACCAGTGCTGAGACATACTGTTAAAAATAATGACTCCAAATACATCTTTCTTTAAGGAAAGGACTAGTCTCTATACCAGTGGTTCTCAAGCTTTTTAGCCTGAAGGCACCCCTCCATAACGCTTCTGAATTTCACAGTACCCCAGCTGAAAGTAACTGAGATATAATCTAAATTCAGAAAAGGTAGGAAGGGGGCCTTGAGGCTAAAATAGTTGAGAATCATTGATCTAGCTAATGGGCAACAAGGGCTGAATCTTGCTCATCTGTGCCCTGCTCTGTCCACTTTCTGCCCCCTCCCATCCACTGGGCTGTCCCTTAGGGGGCAAGGGCATCCCCTGCTGCTGATGCTGCTTCCTCTGGGTCTCACATGCCAGCCCTGGGAGCAAGGGAGATGGGGAGGGGACAAGCTAGGCTGCATCAGTGGGTCCACCTGCCTGCAAGTCATAGCACAGCAGCACACTGCTGGGAGCATGAAGGGGGCTGCTGACACAGGGGCCACCTCGAGGTAGGCAGAAGCAGCAGTGAGAGTCCCAATAGGACCAGCTACCAGTGCTGCTGGAGTAGCTGGGTCAGGCACAGGGTGCCAGATGGAACAGGAAAGCATTTACCTCCTCACACAGCAGGATCCCATGGCACAAATCTGTCACTCTCATGGCATGGTGGTGTATCACAGCACATTCTTTGGGAATCATTGCTTCAGAGTAACCGAGAAACTTGTCTGGGCACCTTTGGAAACACACTATAACAATTTTATCTGTACGTACAGATTGCTAGCAGCGGATGACACAATGTCAGCTCACCATTCCTTACTCTTAATATTTGTACTACAATAGTCAGTCATTGAACTTGGCCCTGCTGTCCTGTTCCTCCCTTGCACAAAACTCCCACTGAAGTAAAAATGAATATAAAATAAAAACAGCTGCTGCCTGCTGTCACAGCCTAAGTGAGTTAGCGTCTTTTTATCTGCACAGGGGCAGCACTGCCGACCTCTGTTTTCATGCCATTGGTGTTAATAAAATCTCTCTCTGCCAAAGTGACAAGGAGAAGATATACTTCAAATTGGCATATTTTATCTGAAATGAAATTCAAGAGCTAGTGTTGTGTTAGCAAAAAACCTCTGCTAATAATTCTCATCTCTGACCCCTCTCAAAGCACTGTTATCTCATCCATCCTTGGGCATCTGGAGTTCTGAGTCTAGGCTTTTGACTAATTGTTCCTAATGAAAATGCCTGAGAAAAGTCCATGTCACAAGAATTGAGCTTGGGCTCAAAAATAAGAAGCCACCTTTGGAAGCCGGGTAGTATTTCTGCCAATCTGTGTTGTTTTCACCACAATACCACTAACAATCAGCCTTCAACACAAGCTCATCCTTGCCAAAATCAGGCAACTGTGTGAGGCTTGGCATTCCCTAGCAATGAGTGTTGTGACATGCCGTATGAAGGGCATTCTGCAGAAGCAATCAAACTGAAATATGTTTAATCTTTCTCTTTAAATTGCACTCTATTACAGGGCAATCATGAGTTCCCTTCTGCCACCCTAAACCATTTATTATAGCCACTTCCTCTATGCTATGTCGGTCTTCTCTGTTCCGTTGCCAGCAAAGCCACTGAGCTAACTGTCAATGAAACAGAGCCATGTGGGGACGGAAGAAAGGATGGTGGCATTAGTGTTAGACTCATGGAAGCACATGAGTCTAACTAGTTACATAGACGATCCTAGTCATATAGGATCCTAGCACTAGCAGTCCTCAGTGACCTGAAGGGGGTTCTAAAGCGGATGGAGCCGGACTGTTCTCAGTGGAGGCAGATGACAGAACAAGGAGCAATGGCCTCAAGTTATGGCAAGGAAAGTTTAGGTTGGATATTAGGAAAAAATTTATCACCAGGTGGGTAGTCAAGCACTGGAACAGGTTTGGACTTTCCATCCTTGGAGGTTTTTAAGACCCGGCTAAACAAAGCCTTGGCCAGGATGATCTAGTAGGGATGGTCCTGCTTTGAGCAGGGGGCTGGACTAGATGTGACTTCCTGAGGTCCCTTCCAACCCTCGTTATCTGTGATTCTATGATTCTAGTCACTAGCATACCTGAGACCTTTCAAATCTCACTGTCCTCAATTGATTGTTTCATTTCTATGATAGACTGAACAATAGTGAGGGAGTTCTGGAGTGCCAAGGCCAAGACTTAGCAATTTTGGTGCCTCGGTTTTTGGGTCCCAACTTAAGACATTTCAGAGAAGCCTGGATTTCATAAAGTGCTGAGCTTCGCCCTCTAAAAAAAAGGTCCTTAAAGGCATCCACAGTGAGCACCTAAAGTCACGTGGACATTTTAGCTGAGATCCTATTCTGTGCAGGCATTAGGGCTGGTAGAAGGCCCCAGCACTACAGATGCACAATGGTGCTATGAAATCTGGCATACAGGCCCAAGCCTTACTCTGGCCTCTTCACCTTCATTTAGATATAGCTTGCTACAAGACTGGCAGGGAATCCCACCCTGAATCTTTACTGCTGGCTTCCTGGGACTGCAAAGGGAACTGTGCGGGCAGATGATGAGCACATGTGGTGGCTGCTCCTGCAGGAACACACCAGGATGAAAATCTCAGCTCCAACCTGAGACACCTACCCAGGGAACACTTTGAATTAATGGCACTTGTGAGCCTGTGCCATGCTTCAGAGAAGAACCACCCAGAGGGGAGAAGGACCCTCACCAGCAACTGAGAGAGGCTGACACTAAGGATATCAGCACTGTGTATTCCATGAAAGAGGGGATTCCTGTTGACAAAGCTGTGTGTGTGCTAGTTTTAATGGCATTGGACCAATTTCTGATTGAATTATTGCTTCCCCGAAGATTAAGGGAGGACTCTTCACTTTGAGGAAAGGAAAAGCAGTTTAGAACTGACCACCAGGAAGGAAAACGTTGCCACGTCTGATCTGCAAAACACCTTCAGTCTCGGCATACCCCTGCCCCTGTTGCAGATGACAGGTATTCTGCCTCTGACCTCTGGTGAGCAAAGCTAGGCTAGGGCTTTTGAAAATGTCACTGAAAACCTACAGTGCATTGTCACAATGTCTTGCACCGGTATCTTGCCCCAGGTCACGCACCAGGGCAGTGACAGAGTCAGAAGTAGAACCAGGATTTCCAAGTGACAATATAGTGTCCACCACACTGGGCTCTATAAACCCAAAAGGCTTCACATGTTGGGTAGAGCTGCTTGACATTTTGCTTATCAAAATAGACTTTGAACATTTTCATTATCATGTCACAAAGCCATTTTTGTCCACAGTCCATTTTTTGTTAGTAAGTATACACTGATAAGAAATTTTAAAATCATTGTTTAATTTTCTTTGCAACAGTGTATCTTATTCTGGTGAGAGAAAAATCTAGTTTTATCGCTTGTTTAGGTCTGCTTCCCACACAAAAGTGAAAATGATGAGTGAAAATCACGATTATTTTTCCCACTGACATGTAACATTTCTGTTGAAAGAGAAACATTTTTTGTGAAATGTTATGAACAGTTTCAAAGAAAATAAAATTATTTTTTTTTCCCAAAACATGCTTATTTGAACTTTTTGAACAAGTTGGGGAAGAGAAGACTGAGCCCCAGGGGACCACTACAGAGATGAGAAATGGGAAGGAGAGAAAAACCAAAAAAGAGCCTGGGAAAGCAGACAGAGGAGTAGGAGGAACACTATGGACCTGATCCAAAGCCGGCTGAGCTTAAAAGAAAGACTCTAAGGGTGAAATCCAATGCCCCATTTAAGTCAGTAGCAAAATTCCCATTAACTTCAGTAGGGTCCAGATTCCACAGTCAGGGAGAAACCAAAGGGTGATAGGATGTGGCCAACCACATCGTAGGAAACAGGAAGGACCAGGACTGAGAAGAGGCCTTAAGACTTAGCCAGGAAGAGGTCACTTGAGTCTTCACTGAGAGCATTGTCTCAGGAGCAGAGGGGCAGGAAGCCAGATTGTATAGGATCCAAGAGCGAACTGGATGTGAGGAAGGTAACACAGCTATCATAGCCTGCTTCTCAACACATCTGGCCAATGAGTTATGTAGGACAGTAGTTATAAGTAAAACCCAGACAGCCAACAGCTTCATGGCAGAAAGAGATGGTATGCAAAGAGTGGGGACAATCATCAGAAAAGGAAGCAAAGCTGAGCAAGGGGCAGGCAGCTAGCTGAGTCTATGGGTTGCTGGAAGGAAAGAAATGAACTGTTCATGCAGTTTGCAAGGCAACTGTTATTAGCTAATTACAGGAGAGAAACAACAGCAGAACTATGTAGCAGTTCCCACTGAGAGTGACTGACGGGTCTGTACTTGGCCTGCCTGTCATGCTCAGGGAGGGAAAATATAGCCTCCAGGTTGTGGGTTTGGAGGTTTTGTCTCATGGTTCCCTATGTAATTAAGGGCAGATGTAGCCTAGGCAGAGAAAAGCATAGGGAAGGAATGAAGGGTGAAGGGAAGCAGGTGACATTAATGCCACCTTTGCTTGAAAAGCTGGGGGAAGAGAATTTGTGTGCCCTCGCATATGCACACTCCTCCTATGCACATTAGTTAATCTCTGGGGGCATGTCTACACGGCTTAAATTTACTGCACAGTAAGCGGGAATAGGCCAGCGTCTACACTAGCAGGCATTAAAGTGCATCAAACCTGTGTGTGTCCTGACTTGGGACCAAAGCTAGCCCCAAGAAAGTCCACACACAGTGTTAGTGCGCAGTAAGCCGTCTACACGTGTGTTACTGCACAGTAACCAGTCGAGTATAAATTTGATACTTGCATGATGCAGGTATCAGATTTACACTCAAGTCAGCATAAGTCACTATATTTCCTGTGCAGTACAGGTGCACACATGTAAACACTCACTCATATTGTGCACACTGGCAAAACTAGGAACAAGTTGTAAATAGCATCCTATCCACTCTGTTCATGGTTCCAGGGTAAGCAGCCCTCAGGCTCATTCAGGAAATCCCAAAAGACCTTGTGGAGGCTTCTCATATGTGAGGAAGGGGGTGAGTAAGAGAAGGTAGAGGCCTGAGACTTCTCCCCGTCAGCATGGAGTAAGGAAGCTAAGCCAGGAGCAGGGATGACTTAGCTTACTGACCCCTGCCCAGTGCATGAGGAAGCAAGGATTCAAGCAATGCATCTGAATTACAACTCCCATGGGCCAGTGCAATGGCAGTTCAGAATCCAAATATTTCCATTTTCTGAACATACATTTTTTGACAAAAAAGTCTGGGGTTATTTTTCCGTAGCAAGAGAATGCTTTGGGGTAAATGTTGTTTAGCTGACAATCCAGTTTCCTGTCATAATTGTTTTTGACAGAATACTTTCAACCAGCCCTAAGAAAAATACCTAGACAATTTTAGATGGCACGTCTAAGGCATTGTCAACAGTTTCAAGGAATAGAGTTGTAGGGCTGGATCTCAGGGGAATCTCGTCCAATACCCTGACAATAGCTGGTGTCCTAGTCTAAGCAGTCCTCAGCATTTTGAATATTAACCCTTCTAGTCTTTGTGTAAATGGACGTGTTTAAGAAACACTCTGTGACACTGTCTCCCTGGATTAAATGACAAGAAAATATGAATGGGCTTTGTCACTCATGACAAACAAAGCAGAAATGACAAGAAAATAGGATCAGCAAGTGAAGCACCCACTGAGATATTAAAAGCCAATCTGGTTATGGGAACAATTAAAGGAAATACAGAATTCATGTGCAATTACTAACATTGTTTTATAACAAAGCAATGTAAAAATGAATAAGAGCTGCCTTGACTTTCCCAAGTTTTTATATTTCCTTTAATCAATAATGTCTGAGGGGTTTTTCTATGCAGAAATAAAAAGATGACTAAATCTTACCCAGCTGTTCCCTAAATAGCCAGTTTCTGCAGGCCTGACTATAATGCTCCACTAACTATTGCATTCTCAAACAGTCCAGGACTCTGATCATACCAGTGATCCCAGAGAACTGAAAGTCTTTTTGACCACTTGGCAAACACACTAAGCCTTGTCCCCACATCACATTCCAGTCAGTTGCAAGTAAGGAGCAATTATATGTACATAAGTATTTCATTATTTGTCACGGCATTCTTTCATAAATTTGCAACAAGTGAAAAAAAAGTCTATGTTAAAGCAACGGAGATAATGATTTCTATGTCTTTACCATCCAGCTCCAATTCACACATGGCTTTGTTCTGGCCTTGGTATTGAATTAGGCTTGTGTACTGTCTGGCAGTATCAAATTAACTAACTGTAGAGAAGAAACAATAGATATGTGAGTTAATTGGTTATTTGTGTAAGATTTACAATTAATCTAATGAATAGCTCCCATTTAGTTTACTTTATTACCATCTCTTGCTTGGCAAAAATGAACATAGGAGCAACTATACTATATTGCAGTGTGGTGGTTTATGGCTGTACCTGGCAGAAGAGAATAGGAGGGAAGGGCAAGTTAGTGGTTAGGGAAGTAGCTGGGACTTTGGAGATGCCACACTCCCCACTCTATTCCTTGAATAAGTCACTTGTCTCTGCCTCGGGTCCCTAGTTGTAAAATTGGGATAAAAGCACTATGTTACCTCCTTGGGCTGTTATGATCATAAATACCTCATAGGTTAGAAAGTGCTCAAATACAAAGGTAATGGGGTACAGATAAGTGTCAAAGGTAGAAGGCAATCAGTGAACTTTCACACACCCCTCTTGTTCCTTTATCATGGTCCTGGAAGAAGTTATGAATAAGTAAAGTGTCAAACAACTAAACTGGGCTTTTCAAGAGACCCAAATGCAAGTTTCATGTCCACCTGCCATTCAGTCTGAATAAGATTCAGGAGACAACTCCTTGACATTTACATCTTGGCTAAATAAAGGCTAAAGGAGATGTGTTCATTTTCTACAAGTGCTGGAAGGATAAAGAGCCAAGGATGGGGGGGAGGGGAGGGGAGTGGGAAGGAGAATGAGACTGGGAGAAAGATGCATAACAGACAGCATGAAATTAAGCTCAAGAAAATGTAGACTGAATGTCAGAAAAAGCAAACTTCTGGAGAGTGAAATGTGTTAATATGTGACAAAGTCTCCCAAAGGGAAATTGTTAGGATTTTTTAAATGACCGACCTACTCAAATCACACTGACAGGTATGGTCATGGACATTTTAAAGGATATATGAATAAAAGGAATTTTGAAGTTGCAAATGCAAGAACACACAAGAAAAGCTTAATCGTCAAAATTAAGCTCCACCGGATCCGGGATGGCAAGCACTACCACGTGATTCTCAAAACTAATAGAAGTCTGAAGTTTTATGTTTCAGATGCTGAATAACTCACCATAAACATCTATATCTGAACTTCTGGCCAAAAATTATTGTCAGATATTAACTTGCATATGCAGATACTAATCTGCAAACAAAGTCAGATTTGAGAAAAATATAAACAGTTAACGAGCATTTCACCCACGAAAAGAGAAGCCAAAATCCCTGCCTAAATTGCTCACTACTAATTTTTCCCTCATTTTTTGTTCAGGAATGTTTAGGAAACAGAGAAGAATCTCTGTGTTATAAATGTTTGGACATGGGCTTCCTCAATCTCTACAGCAGGAGGAATAAGATACTCACATGCTAAACCCAAACTGAGCAGGGCTGCTGATATGGCATACTGTATTTGATAGGCACCTGAATCCACGAATCTTTCAATCATGCCCTGAGCTTTAATAATAGCAGATACCTGACTATATCCTCCACTGAAAAAAGGTTTATCTGTATTTGGAGCGCAGCTGGTCAGAAAACAGTTTTTCCAGCCCACAATTTCCAC
>NW_017728929.1:6780376-6801836 GCF_001723895.1 Crocodylus porosus | reverse complement strand
GACAGTCCTTAGGGGGAAAAAATGAAAATGTCAAAAACAAACAAACAGTTTCCATTTTTGTTATTTTTCAAACCAGGGAACCCATAAAAAATAACCTTTCCTGAGGAAAGGTAGTCTCTGATGAAAAGGTTTTAATTGTAACTTTCATGACCAACTCTTTCCAGAGAAGCAAGTACTTCCATTCAGTTGCTTTGTGCTGGTTTTCCCTCTGCCCGATACCCAAAGACTGTTTTGTAATAGGTCAAATCCTGAGCTGATTTCCATATAAAACAAGACTACTATGTACAGAGTTTTCAGCCCATTAGCAAAGAAACAGCCCTTATACATTAGGTGGAAGCCCAACACCTCTGTTGCTGCTTGCACATGAGCTCTGATTCAGTTCAGAAACAGGGAAAGAAATTCATACAAACAAGACTCAAAGTGAAGACACGTGAGCAGGAATTGGGATTCTGATATTTCTGACATTTCAAAAAAATGGGCACAGTAAGGAAAATACATATTTATATATTTCCGTTTGGCTTCAGAACACATTTGACTACAATCCTGCGATGACCCACAGGAGTTGTAGTACCATGCCTTCCTGTTTCCCTATGTTCCTCAGTCAGACTACATTTTCCATGACGATCTGTGAAGCTGGTGCATCATGGGAAACGGACTTTCATTCAATATTCCAGCCTGCGAGGATGCATAAAAACCTAAGCACTCGTAGTACAATTCCTATGAGATACCATAGTTAGGTACCATTTACTGTCAACCTAATTTGTCACTCAGTGTTTCAGTTCAGCTAAAAACAAACCAGAGCCAAACTCTGAAGCGGTCCAGTTCCAAGTTTCCATACTGCAGTTCTCACAAAAGCCAGAATCCTCTTCCTCTCCTCTGTCTCTACCAAGGCAAGAGCCTCTCAGAGATATTGTTATCTGAGAATGAAATGCCCTGCTAGCATTCAACAGAAATGCAAGCAATGCACAGGCTCATTAACACGGGAAACAGGATTTGTCATGCCAGATAAGACCATTGGTCCCCTCTTGAGTCTGGAATCCTGCCTCCGGAAGTGCACCGTGTCATATGCTTCAAAGGACAGTAAAAGATAATAAAAAATAGATCTTAATGCATCTGGCCAATTAAATAATGCTGTAAATGGGGAGGAAATAATTCCTTCCTGACCCCTCAAGCAATCAGCTTCTGACCTGAAGCATGAGAATTGATTAGCCTTATCTTACAGTAGCATGTATAACCACAAATGTTATTATTGGCCATAAAATCACCCAGTCCTTTATAGAACCCATTGATAGCACTTGACTTTGCGACCTCCTAGGGCATAAATTTTATAGGCTAAAAATATATTGCAGATAGAAAAAAAAATCCAGTGACATTGCCTTGGCTATAATATTTTTTAAGTGAAAATGGCAAAAGGGGCTTCAAAAAGCAAGCAATGCTTTCCCCAGTTTGCCCCCATACAGCACTCAATAAATCTTGCTGGCGTGTGGCATAAACATTAAGAATAATAATAAAAAAGAGGGATAAAAATAAAGCAAGTGGCGCTGACTTGCTGGAGTCATCCTTCATTTTCAATTGCTTGGCCTTTAAGCTGATGCAGAGGAGAGGAAGAAACTCCAGGCCTGGCCTACCCTCCTTTCACTCAATTAATAACACAGCTGTCAGCACAAGGACTTAAGAAAACTCGTCAGATTTTCCTCTGAGCCAGCAAAGGCCAGGGTGTGATGTACCCTTGTCATCCTCCCCAAGACATTCCCCTCTCCCAGGCACACACACTCATTCAGTGTCTGAGCTGGAGCCAAGCCCCCAGGCCAAAGAGAGATGGTGAAAGGATGAGCATCCCCTTATGAATTGATCAATAAATAATCCTTCACACCACAACTCTTCTTCTCTCCACCCCTCCTTCTGCTTCCCACAGTTTGGTGTGCTGGACTAAAATTCAGAGGAATTGAAATTGTGAACAGGAGACTGGACCGGGATTTCAACACAAGTCAGTGGATGCGACTAGATTTAAGTTGCCCCCATGAAAACAATGTAAACTGCAGAGTGTCTCTAGCCGAGCTTTCCCTCTGAAGCGCCTTCGTCTTCGGAACTCATCTCCCCACCTCAGTCCCTTCTGTGGCATCAGACCAGATCTGTGATGTTTCCTAAACACACTGCACAACTAGGGCATATGGAAAAGAGGTGACTTAGTGCTTGGATAGACTGGGGATAAAGGATGTCTGATCTAGAGATTTTCTTCTGAAAGCTGTGAAAAAGAAGACTCGTTCATGCCTTCATCATGCTGCTTCCTGGAACATACCTAATTCATGGTTAAAACATCATTAAGAGATGCTATAAAGCCAAAATAGTATTTGGTCTGCATTAAGGGTGGCAACCGTTGACTTGAAAACAGCATTTAAATGTCTGTTTTTTAAGAATTGGCTTATAGGTATACATATTTGCATTATGACGGTTCAAGATGGGCAGCAGGGGTTAACTAGATTTCTAAGAGCTTGGGTCTGACACAAAGCTTATCCCAGCCTTGGAAGCAGACAGGCTGTCTAGCACAAGACAAATGGGTGGACACAGGCTGAGAATTGAGGAGGGCATGCCATAACACGAGACCACATCCTTCAAGGCAGACAGGTTGTCTAACATAACAAGGACACATAGCCTGGGAACTAAGGAAGTATGTACCATATTGTCCTATAACATGAGATAAGTGACATCAGCTACAAGGCCCCAGAGCAGCCGGGGGGTGGGGCCCGGTTTTGGGGGAAAAGACCAAATTAGGAGAAGGCCTGGAAGGTTATGTGGGTGTGTGACAACAGAGAGACAACCAACTAGAGACAGCCACGGATGAAGAGTCATCAGGAGTCATCAAGGGGGAAGGAGTATACAAAAGCAGAGATTTGAGATCAACAAAGGGTCCCTCCCTGTTCCTTCTCAGTTCTCCTTCTCTTCCTTCCTGTCCCTCCCCATCTTGCTCCCTGAGAGGGGTCCCCATCCCCATCCCCCGGGGAGGGTCCCCAAGGCCACCATGGACTGAGAGCATAGCAGCAGCCTGTCTCATGCACCCCACTCCAGGGGGGGCTGTGGACCTCAGCATCCCGCCTCCAGACTGCTGACACCAAAGAGAAAGAGCCTCAGAGTGGAGCCTGCATCCTGACCAGATGTACTTTGACTCTGATGACAGCCTAGGATCGGTAGATATTAGGGCTGTGTGAAACGGCACCGTTCCATTTCATCTTGCGTGTCAACGTTTTGATGGAACAGTGTTTCATTTCAAATTTCATTTCAATTTGAAATGGCTGTTCTGTTTCATTTAGTTAAACCAGTTTTGCTGTTTCAACGCTGTTTCGATGTTTGCCCATAGGCTATTATGGGGAAGCTTGAAACAGCCTATAACTTTGTCATTTATGACCTGATTTGGATGAAACTTGCAAAAATGGTATCCCCTTCTGAGGGCACAAAGCCTGCCAAGATTCAAGGAGATAGCTGTAGGGGTTTCAGGGAAACTGCACCTCAAAGTCTTGAAAGCAAAAAACTCATGTCACTTGTATGCATTAAGCCACAGTAGGGTCCAAACTGCAGGCTTGCTAGCCCCTGCTGAGGCCACAAAGCGTGCCAAGTTTCAAGGAGATAGGTGCAGCGGTTGGGGGAAAACTGCACCTCAAGCTGCGGACAAACAAAACTCATGACACAGCAAACACTGTGTGTGTTAAGGTGCAACGGGGTGACAGCTGCAGGGATGGTAGCCCCTGCTGAGGCCACAGAGCCTGCCAGCTGTTGAGGAGATCAGTGCAGGGGGATCCTGTGTTCTGGGGCCCTGCACCTCTAGCTGCTGACAGGCAACACTCATGACATGGGTGGGTGACACTGTGTCTTTGTTAAGGTGCGCCCTGACTCAACTGACACCAAGGCAAAAGAAGGGTGGTTCAAACAATTCTGCCTTTAATGCAGTTTTTCCATCCCTCCCCCAGAGCACTGGGATTGGAAGGGACCCCAGGAAAGGATGACAGTCAACACAGTTAAAAATGAGTGCACTTCTTCCCTCCTCCTTCCCCCTCTTCCCCTCCATCTCCTTACTTTAGTTTCTGTTTCCCTGCAGGCAAGCCCAGCTTGAGCTCTGAAACTGGAAACGTTTCAAAAATTTCAAAACATTTCAACTTGCCTTGTTTTGTTTTGAGGCTGTTTCAAAGCTCTCTTGAAATGAGTCGAAACAGAATTGAAATGCAAATGCCAGCAAAATTTCACACAGCCCTAGTAGATATCAAACTTCTTGATTGCTTGTATTGTTGTTTTTTTGTTATCACACTGTATCAATAAATTTGCCTATTATTGAATGGGAAGGTTGTGGTCAGTCTGAGGGTTGTGCTCGCCCGGAACAAAGGTATAAGGGCCAGGTCCTAAATCCAGTGTCAACAGCAACCATAGTGTAAATGAATCCCCACAAATGGGGGTGTAAACAACCTCCATTCATCTCAGAGGGTCTTAGCTTTGTAGCCTCCTTGTGAATATTGAAATGATTAGATTCAAGTATAGGCAGATCCTAGTACTGGAACTATCTGGAATATAGTCCTATCTATAGCTCTGTGCCTCTGGTCTGAGCTGTGCTCCATTCCAGCTATAGCCAACATTGTGTGTGTGTTAGAAAGGGAATGATTGATTTTTGACTTAGGTAATGCAGGTCAATATAGAGGTCTCCTACCGCTAGGGGGTGTGAGAAAGAGAATAAACAAGAGTGCAGTGTAGGCAGAGAGGTGTACCATGTCCATGGTGCAGCATTAGAGGTAATCTTCCATTGAGTTCACTAGGGACACTTCTGGGACTTAACACATTGAGTGGCAGATGGGAGAAAATAATTTTCCTTATGGTCTCAGAGCTTTGTCCTAGCCCTGACTCTACTAAAGCACGATTTGTGCACTGTCCATTAAATAACCATGTAATGTTAATGACCCTATATGCTGCGAACACATCTGATGCATTATGTCAGTGCAGCACCTGGAGATGTGTTGCTGCTACATGATGCCTTAGCCACATGGCTGTCATAGAGCTCTGCCAGGCTGTGTTACATTTGCCTCCTTACACCAGACAGCTGTACAGGACAGTGAGGCCATTCATCCTAGCTTTTAGAAGGGTAATTAGAAACCATAACAAGTCTATCTAATAGAGTTCACTTGGGAAGAAAAAATTCTCAGGACTGACACATCATGTCCATACACCTGTGGCCCCTGTACAGTCCCCATCGCTGTAGTACCTGAACGTCTCCCAACATCCTGCCATCTTGAGAAGTACTGTTACCTCTTTTTACAGATAGGGATAACTTAGGGAAAGAGGCTGACAGAGCTGACCAAGCCCACACAGATCACCTATGACAAATGAGGGAATTGAACCTGAACCAAAGCCTGGAACTGGGTACTGATTTATAGCTGTGAATGGTTTACTTACTGAAAATATGTAGTTTCATGAGAAAGTGGGGGGAAAATCAGGTTGATCCTCTACCCCAACAAAACTGGTTTGTTTTTCTCAGCAAAATTAGAATTTAACTAATAATTTCTGTTAGGGACATGTAGAAAGAAAACTGTTTTGATGTTTTGTTTTGAAGGGACGTGTTTCATAGTTTCATAGTTGGTAGGGTCAGAAGGGACCTAAGCAGATCATCTAGTATGACCCCCTGCCATGGGCAGGAAAGGATGCTGGGGTCAAATGACCCCAGCTAGGTGGCTGTCTAGCCTCCTTTTGAAGACCCCCAAGGTAGGGGCAAGCATCACTTCTCTTGGAAGTTGGTTCCAGCTCCTAGCCACCCTGACAGTGAAGTAGTGCCTCCTGTTCATTCAATCATGTCCCTTCAAAAATGTAAATGTCAAAATGTCCCTTCCAAAATGTAATTAAGGGTTAAAGAACTTAAGATCATAATGAACCATAGAACATGAGTGTTGGAAAGGACCTCAGGAGGTCACATCTAGTCCAACCCCCTGCTAAAAGCAGGACCAGCCCCAACTAAATCATCCCAGCCAAGGCTTTGTCTAGCTGGGTCTTAAAAACCTCCAAAGATGGGAGATTCCACCACCTCTTTAGGTAACCCATTCCAGTGACTCACTATCCTCCTTGTGAGCAAGTTTTTCCCAATGTTCAACCTAAACTTCCATTGCTGCAATTTGAGCCCATTGCTCCTTATTCTGTCATCTGCCACCACTGAGAAACGGTCCATTTCCATCCTCTTTGGAACCACCCTTCAGGTAGTTGAAGGCTGCTATAAAATCCCCTCTCAGTCTTTCCTTCTCTAGACTAAATAAGCCCAGTGCTTTCAGCCTCTCCTCACAAGTCATGTTCTCCAGCCCCCAAACCATTTTCATTGCCCTTTGCTGGACTCTCCTCAATTTGTCCACATCCTTTCTGTCATGGGAGGGCCAAGACTGGATACAGGACTCCAGATGTGGCCTCACCGGTGCTGAATAGAGGGAAATAATCACTTCCCTCACTCTGCTGGCAACACTCCTACAAGTTTAGGCCAGTATGCCATTAGCCTTCTTGGTAACTAGGGTACATTGTTGACTCATATTCAGGTTATTGTTCACTGTGACCCCCAGGTCCTTTTCTGAAGAGCTACTGCTTAGCCAGTTGGTCCCAAGCCTGTAGTGTTGCATGGGATTCTTCCATGCTAAGGTGCTACTTTTTAGGTTTTTGTCCATTTTGTTTTGGGTCCATCACATTTTATTTATCAATCATTTGATTCAGCCAGCCAGCCAAACATCAAATTATTTGTACAACTCTAGATAATAATCCTAATCCCTAGACCAGCCTTCTTCTCCTTCAAAGACTCCTTTCAGTACAAGGATGATAATGAATTGTATCATAGTAACTCCTTAAGTCTCCAGTGAATATCAGGGTCTTATTGCCCTAGGCCCTGTATGCACACCTGGTAAGAGACTGTAATTGCTCAAAAGAATTTACCATGCAAAGACAAAGGGTAAAAGGAGGTAAATTCAGGAAACAGGTAAGTGACAAGCAGGAATAATCCCCACCTTTACTGATTTCTATCCTGGTGTCTTATCTCCAGACTTCCTAGCACTAAGTGCAGCAGAAGCAAACTTGTGTATTGTGAAGGAGTAGCTTGTAGAGTGTGACTATAAATATATGTTAACAAAGCTGTTTCCTTTTTTTTACATGATCCACAAATGTAAGTGTGAACAGCAGTAGGAATTTACCCTGAAATTAAACTTGAATATGCCCTATGTTCAGGAGAAGAAATTGATTTTATTAACAAAAAAATTAGAAAAGATGGCACACAGAGGAAGAGTGAAGGGGTGGAAAAGAATGGTCAGAAGATGAAGACCAAGGAAACAGACTGAGTTATGACTTGCCTAGAAACTTGTTTCTCATGACATCCACTATTGTTGCATGTGTAGCTAGCAATCAAACCAGCACGGATGTGAGAACTAGAGAGAGAAGAAGAAGAAGATTTCCTTCTCTGCCATGATTGGCTAGAACATGCTATGCTTCAAACTTGCGGCTAGTAGTTTGTCCCCATATTTAACCCTGTCACAAGCAAACAGGACAGTTGACTTAACTGGAGTCATCATTGTCATACAGGTTCCCCACGGGCATCTGATCCTTTTCTTTTTCCTTTCTTTTCTCTTTGGTGGTTTGTAGCAGTCCTTTTTATAGAAAATAGAAAGGCTCAAGCCATTGAAATGTAAAGAATTTGCAACAGCCTATGCCCAAAGTAGGTTCTAGCTGAGCTGCCTACTACGCACAAGGCTGAGGTTGAGTTTTGTAATGTTCCTTTCCCTCTTCCAGATTTCTCTGTGAAAGCAGCAAATAAAACATTTCATTTAAAAGCACTGGCATTAATGACATGTAAAGTAACACACACTGTGGCTAGGGATAGACATTACACATAAACCAGCTTAAGTGATCAGAACTAATTTAAACCTATAACAGAACAGATGTTCAGAGCACATAAACCAGTTTGAAAATGGCTGAAACTGGTTTGAGATAAGTCTGCTTGAATGTAGTATCAGACTTAACTGAATTAGCTGAAAGCAGTTTATGCAATGTCTGTCCCAGACTCTTTGCTGGTTTAAGATAAACCAGACACCCCCAGCATCCCAGCATGCTCTCTGAGCTGGGCACGGCTCTCTGCTCCACAGCAGGGCTGGCCCCTCCCCTCTGATCCCTGGCTGGAGCTCCAGAGACTGCGGGCTGCCTCTCCCCTCCCCTCACCACTCCCTGCTAAGCAGGAATTCCCCCTCTCCTCTGCCTTGCTGATGAGGTGTCTGTGTATTAGCTGGCAGACCACATGGTGGCTACTGTCCATGCTGAATCAAGAGGCAGAATCAACAGGAAGCTGGTAATGTCCCTCTGTTTTCTTAATTGGATGATAAACACTGAGTTTGGGAGTGATAAACGCTGGTATCAATTTCCTGCTGGGCCAGTCATAGCCTCCTGCTGGGGCCTGGCCACACCCCCCCAGCTCAATCCTGTGGAAGGAAGGGAGGACTACTCTAGTGCCCCGCTGGCTTGTAGCCTGAGCCACTGCAGCATGTGCCTACATTTCTGGGATGCCCATCCAGTTACAAAACTGATTTAGCCTAGCCAGGTTAGACTTACCTGCAAAGACTGAATCAATTCAGGCTCAGAGTTTTTGAATATCTGTCCCTAGCCTCTATGATAATTAGTTCACCATGCTGTGTGGCTGTTAATGATGAAAATTCAGAATGGTCTGCTCTAGGAATGCCAGTTGTTCCTATGTGGGAATCATTCCAACGCTTACCTTCCCCTTGTGGGCTGGTCACCGGAAGACAGCATAATTGCCAATACTAGAAAAAAATCTGAGGTTCAGCCCTCAGAGGGTGCATCTACGCGTCACTCTATGGCAACATAGCAACATACTATGTCACTATACGATGCAGGTCTATATATCATCACTCCCCAGTTATAGTGTGCCACTAAGGCAATGTAGTAGGGGAATCTTTGTGTGTGCCACCTGTACAGCAAAGTATGGGAGGTTACTATCCCGTGTTTTAGTACTTCCAAAAAGAAGTACTAAAATGTGGTACAGTAACAATGTTGCTGTATGGTGACATGTAGACATGCCCAGAATGTAGAAGTACTGTACCTATACATGCAGGTAGCATGAGTTTACTGTCTGAGCTATCTACTCGGAGCACAGAAATGAGAGGAAGATGGGAAAAAAGAGAAGAGACAAGCAGAGATAAAGAAACAGAAATACAGACGGGAAAAAGGGAAGGAAGACAGATGAGCTAATGCAATCAGTCTGAGGGCCCTCTTGCCACTTACTTTCCCCTTTGTCCTGAGTTTTGTGGTAGGTTTGTTACTAAAGTCTTAACAACAAATGTTCACTGTACTAAAGAGACAGCTATCAAGTTAAATGTCAGGCAGGCCTTGACAGAGGTACCGTATTTTTCGGACCATAAGACGCACCTGACCATAAGACGCACCCAGTTTTTATGGCAGGAGAGACTACGTGTGCCGGTGGCCGGCCATTTTTATTGCCGGCTCCCGGCCACCGGCACGGGCGCCGGCTTCCGGTGTAAACAAGCGGCGGATGTCCCGCTCGGGCTCCGCCGCCTCCGCGGGCAAGCTCCGCCCCATCTCCCCGGGACACACACCTTCGGACCATAAGTCGCACCCTCGTTTTCCCCCCACTTTTGGGGGGAAAAAAGTGCGTCTTATGGTCCGAAAAATACGGTATATATTGTACTTCTTCAGGCTAAGCAAGGCATTCTGGGTCTTCCCAAGACCTCCCATGATTGTGGGGCTCCAATGACAATTATTCACTCTTCCTTTAGGAAAAGTTTCATTTTCACCCCAGTTTTTTAATATTTCTTTCTGACTGGTCTGAGGTGCATAGGTGCACTCTCACAAAAGCTGGTTGTTTTTCTTTTAGTGGTTCTGTTTAGTTGGAGAGGGTTTTTCTAGGGGCTGGAAGGGGAAACTAAAGAAATGGAATGGAAATCATATTTCCAACAAGTATCAATGCCAGGTCACTCCAGCAATGAATTGTCATCATCTCCATAACCCATCAGAGAGTTGCTGAGAAATGAAATCACCACGATGAGCTCAACCTTGTTCCCCTGCCTGGAAAATTCAGCCCTCACCCTCTCAGGTGCCACCCTTTCATCTTCCATTATCTCTTGATTATTTCATCTAGGAATAAAGGAAGGAACAAAAGAAGAGCTGTCTCCCTGCCATGTTAGGATGTCAAGACTAGGCAGATGTAGCCATATTCACTATCTAATTAAATCTCTTTAACTATCTCCACCAGCTCCAGATTTCAGGGCATATTAATCACAAAAGGCTGCACCTGTGGAAGTCTTAACCATTGGTCATGCAGTCTGAGGGACAAGAAAAGGAAAAGTATGTCAGCCAATAAGCATTTTCCTAGATGAAAGCTTTATTAAAGGATATAGCTGCATATCAGTCATCTGAGAGAGAGAGAGAAAGAGAGACCCTAAACAGAATACTATACTTCAAACGCAATGTCTGGAAGCCAGAAGATTCAACATTAAAGTTATCACTTACAAACAAATGAAACAGGTATTATGGTAATTCAAAGATAAATACCATAGATAACCTTAACCCTGCCCTAATCTCTTCCCCTTCGCATCAAACACAACCACCTGCATTCCAAATATCTATATGCAATCTAAGGAAGAAAGGGGATTTTTGAAAAATTACATAAAGTTAAAGGCATTGCTACCTCCTTAATATCTACACAAAGCATTTCAGTTATTAAGGCCTTGTCTTAAAGAATCTACACATCCCAACTGTAGAGAATCCAGTATATTGATACTGGAAGGATGAACTGATGAGCCAGCCCTACCTGAATTTAAACCCAGGGCTCCAAAGAAGCTACATACTTAAAAAAATTTCAAAACATAAAAATGTCCCACAGATACCTCAGAAGAAGCTTGACTCAGCCTAGATCAATCCTGCAAAACTAGGCAAAAGCAAAAAGAGGCAAAAATCAGACACATGTTCAATTTTGTTTAAATTCTTTAAGTTCTATTACACTGCCCTCATCACCATAGTTTGTGAATGACCCCCAGTTCTGCAGTCAGTAATGTGACCAACATATCATCTGTGTTCATTCTCTTTTCTTGCCTTTCCAGCCCCAGAGGAAAATTAAGTGTTCAGCGGAGTGTTTTCTTTTGACAGGATTTTTTTTTTAAGCCCGGTTTGTTCGCTGCAGTTAGAATGATACTTGACTTAAGTCAGAGGAGGAAAGAATCATTCTCTTCTGTTCCAAAAGGAGCCATGTCAGTTATCACATTTTGAATGTGTAATGTTGGTTCAACAGCAATCCATTTTGTGTGGATTGAAGGCAATATAGGTTTTTGGGGGCTGTAGAATGCAATGGCTGGAAGCCACTCCAGGTTATTGGAAATGAGCATTGGACATTGGCCTCAGGAATTCCAGTTAAAAGCCACAACAAAGACCCCTTTCAGGAGTTACACTATTTGCAGTGGTACACCTAAGCCGCATCAGTATGAGTGTTTGTAAAAATGAGTGTAGATTTACCATCATGATGTCACTGATTTGTGGCACTACAGCAATGCAAAGCACCTGCACACTCTTTCAGGCAGCTAGTTAAGGACAGCTATTTATGTGAAATATGATAATAAGTTGAATGTGCATAAGTGATTCTAAAGTTACTTTCTGCTGAATCTCCTGATGGCAATGGATGCATAGTTTTACTTTATGCAAACTTCTTTGGGTAAATGTGATATCTTTTATTAGATCAACTAAATTTGAAAAAAGTTCATTTGCCAGTCTAACAGCACTCTTTCCCATACTTGTGGCTGGAGTCATTTATTTCTGAATGCCCTTGGACAGTTTGAACTTTCTAAGGTAGTGCAAAGGTGTAAGACCTGGATTGGGAAATATGGTCCAGGGCTCAGTGATTTCAGAGAAGTGGGAGGGAGGCATTGGAAGAAGCATGCTAAGTTTCAGGAAGATAGATGATGTCCACAAAAGAGAATCAATAATCAGGTTGTGCATAAGAAAAGATGCATCATTCAGTAAAAGGATATTGAAAAGGGCAAGTTTTAGTGAGGACAAATGAGTGAAAGTGGAAACTTGGAAATCATGTTGTCTGGATTTCCATACCTAGGGAAGGGGGAGCTGTGTGAAGGACAATGCTTCAGCCTGAGACTCCCTAAGGAGTTAAGTGCTGAATCCCATTGGTAAGCAGTGGTGTGTAAGTGTCTAATTCTTCCAGGTTCTTTCTGAAAATCCTCACTTTATTTCTTAAAATTTCCACAGAGAGCAGCTTAGTTCAGCTCCTGTCTAGTGGCTGTATAATTGCACCATAGGAATACAAGCACAGAAGCAAACAAATGTGAATAATGAGTAGGGGCAGTGCCATAATGGCTTTCAGGAAAAGCAGCAATTGATAGCTGTTGGTAGGAATGAATGGGCAAAAGCTAGTAAAGGGCACATATCAACTATGGTTGCAGTGATAAGAGATTACTTCTGTCCTTGTTCCCATCAAAAAGCATTTGAGTAAAATACTCTGACATTATCAGATCCTCCCCAGAGGTACAGAAGTATGGAGGCCCAAGAGAAACAAAAGCATTGGGAGAATTGCAGAAGCTACAGACAGAGTGGGAAGAGAAAGAGAGAGCAAGTGATAGAAATGGTTCCAGACCTAGGGTTTCTAGTGAATCCCAAAGACGGTGAAATACAAAACATACTTGGAAATATTACCTCATTTTTCAGACGTGCTGGAAAAAAAAACACACCAAGGGTGCATTGAAACAAAGCAAAGGCTAGTGAGATCTATTCTGCAAAAGGAAGGGGAATCCAAACTCTGGCAAAGCTGTGAGTGTGTTTTGATAGCTTACCCTATTGATGTAGAGCAGTGGTTTTTAAGCTGAGGTCTGCAGACACCTGAGAGACTGCAGACTATGTCTAAGGGGTCAGTGAAGGATGACTTTGATCAGTTTAAAGTATGTGAATCCTCACACTTATCATTCCAAGGGGTCTGCACCGACATTCGAAACATTTTAGGGGTCCACAAATGAAGAAAGGTTGAAAACCACTGATGTAGAGAAAAGCAATTTCCAAATACACATTCTTCAGGTCAGCTACAAATCAAAGTTCCCCTTCAGCTCCTCTGGTAGAACTGGGGTCCTGCAAAGCGTTATGGCTTTGATCTCATCCCGAGCATAAGGCAGACCCAACAAATACCACAAGCCTTGCTGAAACTGCATTGGTTTTAAGGTGGTTACAAAAGATCAGCGTTTGCCCTAAATGGCCCAGCTATGAGGTGGCTACAGGTACCAAGCACATACCAATACCCCAAATGTAATCAGCGCGTTAACCAGTAGCTGTAAAACCAGATTCCAACCTCACTTACCAGCACCACAGATAATATGCAATATAAAACAGGAGAGAAGGAGAGAGATGGTGAGATAAATGAAATCTACAGTTGCAGCTCTTGATGCTGCTCCAGATGTAGGTCAGTGTAGCAGACATCAACATCTGTCCCTTTTAGTCTACTAATTAGTATCTCCTTTCTACTCATGACCCACATACTTGACCCTAATAACATCATACTAAAAACCCTACCTTTTCAATCTTGCAATCTTACATTTATATCATGAGGAAAGACAGTAAATATACCTTTCCAAAGCAGCCACACAGCATGCATCCCATATTAAACACAGAGTGCTTGAGCTAATGTTACCTTTGAGGAAATTATTAAAAGGATCAGGCTAATTTTGTAATTCACACCTGGGCTGCAAGCGTGATGGAGCTTGCAATAATCTTTAATGAAATATAACATTGTTTAAAGAGTTCCCAGTGAAATTTGCCTTTAATTGATTTCTGATCTGTGAAAAAACACGTCAGAGACAGATGTGATATTAGAACTGATTCCTGTTTTATCACTCCTGGGAATATTTTCTTTGCTTTATTCCCCCCCATGATCACCCCACTCCTACCCAACCGGTCCCCTCAGGAAGCAATATGAAACTGAAGAAATCACCATGGATGATACTATGGAACTGTCAAATAAAATTGGTGTAGAATATCCCGTACCAAGAAGTAATATCCTTTTCATGTGTTTCCCACCTGCTTTGTAAATGGCCTCAAGCGTGGACAGCCTGTGAAATACCCTCTTCAGATGGCAAAAATCAGAAACTACAGAGCCCCAAGTATGTAGACAAAAGAGCAAATGAGGTGTTCCCCATTCAATCCCTCCTAGCAAATTCTCATCTCTGGAGAAGTAGGTTCAGAGTTTAGGAAGCTCATTTCCTGTTACTACGGTACAGAATCTTTATTGGCTTTCTCGCCAGCTCCCATGTCAGTCCACACACACAGAGTTAATGTGCCTTAACGTGTCTACATGTGTGTTAATGTGCTTTAATTATTTGTGCATAAATTTGATACCTGCATTTGCAAGTATCAAATTTAGGCATGTGTGACAGGAGTATCAATATTGGAGCCTTTCTGGGAGTGGCTCCGCCTTCCTGTAATGGGCCAACCGCCTGCTTACTCACCTGCCATGCCTTGATCTTATTTGATTAGAAGATGGTTGTAATCAGTGGGAGGCTGCCCATTTTTCTGTGCCCCATGACAGGGGGCGCTACCTGCGGCTCCTTGTCCTCCCCTACACTGCAGCCCAAGCCTCGCAGATGGAGCTGACGTGGTTTAACCTGGGCCTAGTTGTTTTCTGGCCTTCCTCTTTACTCCCGGGGCTCCGCACTGCCCCCTCTCTCACTCGCTCTGGAGCTTCTCGCTGCCCCCTTCTATCTCTCACTCTGGGGCTTCTCGCCGACTCCCCTAGCTCCAGGGCTTCTCACTGCCCGCTAGCTCTGGGGCTCCCTGCTGCCCCTTCTTGCTCCAGGCTCCCTGCTGTCCCCTCTTGCTCCGGGGCTCCCTGCTGCCCTCTCTCGCTCCGGGACTGCCCCCTCTCACTCTGGGGCTACCTACCACCCCCTCTAACTCCGGGGCTTCTGGGCCGGGGCCAGTGCGACCCCTAACAATGCTGCATCCTCTCCGGTGCCCGGAGGCCCCACGCTACCATGGAGCTCCTATGAGGCCTCCTCCACCCCTAATAGCCTCGCCCGGTCCTTGGTCAAAACAGTAAACATAAAACATAAAGCCCTTGGGCTACAACTTAAAAACTAGACCGTCCGGTCGAACAAAAATCTACTCCCTACTAGAGAGCGAGAGAGCAGGGGAAGAAGGGCTCCACCAACCTCAGCAGGGGATGCTCTCATGGCCAGTGTCCTCCCCTCTGTCTGTCCGAGCTGGGTCCCTACTCCCACGGCTGCTGGAGAGGGACTGCCCTCCTGGCCTCCTACCTGTGCTTAAGAAGGGATAAGCCCTGCCCTTTCCTGGTCAGCAGGTTTTAATAGTTGCCCCAGCAACCAGCACCTGCACAGCCCTGGTGACTGGCAGCTGAGCCTCCCCCTTTCTGCCACTAGGGGTCTCCCCAGAGCAGTCTCTGCTCTCAGGCGCAGGGCACCTGAGTGCACTGCGACACCCCCCCCCTTTTTTTACCCTGACTCACCGAGCCGAGTCTTCCCTTTCAGTGGGTGCTCTGTCTTCCCCAGCCGTCTCCTCTGGCACCCGCCCATCTAGGTACAAGAGGGCGGAGGTTTTTAGGCACCTCCTACTCGCCTTTTACCCAAGGCGCACCATGTGGGATTTGTCGGGAGCTACCCGCCACAGGTAGTCCCCCCACTCTAGCCAACCTTGGTAGGGTGCATTTTCAGGTTGTAGGATGGTCCCAGGCAAGGCGTGTCCCTCTAATGGAGATGGCAGGTGCCTTATCGTCATTGTTGGGGGTTCATCTCCCTGCTGCCTCATCAGTTGCCCAATCGGTTGGCCCCACTTGGTAGATCCCTGTATGGGGGTGTTCACCTCGCCTCTTAGCAGGGCAGTTAGGGCCTCCCACTATACGCCCTCTTCCTCTCTCTCTGGTTGAGGATCCTTCTGTTCCCCCTGGCCCCTCCCTCTCTTCATACTGTCTCGATAGAAAATTCGCATTTACGTTCTGGGTTCCAGGGCGGTGTTCCACCTTAAAACAGTATGGTTGAAGACTAAGGGCCCATCTCATGAGCCTGGCATTGTCTGTCTTCATGCTCTGCAACCAGCGCAGGGGCGCATGATTAGTTACCAATGTGAATCTCCATCCTAACAAATAGTATCGAAGTATTTCAATAGCCCATTTAATTGCCAGACATTCTTTCTCTACTGTGGCATAACTCCGTTCCGGTGGGTGCAACTTCCTACTTATATATGCTATGGGGTACTCATCCCCTCCTTCTCTCTGAACCAACACTGCACCGATGGCCACGTTCAATGCATCCGTTTGCACCAGGAAAGGCTTCTCTAAGTCTGGTGTATAGAAAAGTGGTTGTAGGCACAGTGCGTCTTTTACTGCTTGAAACGCCTTTTCTGCCTCCGGTGTCCATTTTACTTTGGTTGGAGCCCCTGCTTTTGTCATCTCTGTCAATGGTACAACAAGATCTGCGAAGTGAGACACAAACTTCCTATAGTAACCAGCTAACCCCAGGAAAGCTCTTACTTGCCTTTTAGTACAGGGGGCCTGATACCTCCGCAATGCCTCCACTTTGCTCAACAGTGGTTTTACCTTCCCACTCCCTACTAGGAACCCTAGGTATTGTGTTTCCTCTTTTCCTATTGTACACTTCTTTGGGTTTGCTGTCAGCCCAGCCCTCCTCAGATCTTGCACCACTGCTTTCAGTGCAGTGAGGTGTTCATCCCAGTTTTACGTATATACAATAATATCATCAATGTAGGCCGTGGCATAACCCCCATGGGGAGCTACCTTATCCATTAATCATTGAAACGTAGCCACAGCTCCATGCAGCCCAAACAGCATGCGCTGGAAATGGAAGAGCCCCTACGGGGTGGCGAAAGCAGTTTTTTCCTGGTCTTCAGGTGCCACTGGGACCTGCCAGTAACCCTTTGTCAGGTCTAAGGTGGAAATGTAATGAGCTTGCCCGATGTTTTCTACTAATTCATCCACCCTGGGCATCGGATAGGCATCAAACTTGGCTATGGCATTTACTTTTTGATAATCGATGCAGAGGCAGATTTTCCCCATCAGGCTTCAGCACTGCCACGATGGGGCTCCGCCAGTTGCTGTGCGATTCACATATGACACCGTTCTCTAACATCATGGCAATCTCTGCTTTTATCTGGCCTTGGAGCCGCTGGGGAATTCCCCTCCAATTCTCCCGTATCACCTGGCCCGGGGGAGTGCACCACTCCCCAGGCTTCCCCGGAACACATCTCCAAAGCCTTCGACCAGCTCAGCTGCCTGCCTCCTCTGTTCTTCCGATAACCGCGGGGACAGTTCTACATCACCTGGTCCACTTTCCTCAGTTCTTGTGGGTCCCAACTCTAGTTCTTCAGGGTGAGGGGCTAAGTACATACACTCCCGGTCTTCCCATTTTTTCAACATATTGACGTGGTGTACCTGTTTCTTTTTCTTCTTATCTGGCTGGTATACCTCGTAGTCCACCGGTCCCACTCGGCATGTGATTTCGTAGGGTCCCTGTCACTGGGCGAGTAACTTGCTTTCACTGTCAGGTAATAGGACCAACACCCAGTCTCCCACGTCAAACTTCCTTTCCTGTGTGCCCTGGTTGTAGTGTCTTACTTGTCGTTGCTGGGCTTCTCTGAGATTCCCTAAAACCACGCTCTGAGCTGCTTCAAGGCATTCCCGTAGTTAGATTACATATTGGACAATGTTTTGGTCTTTACTTTGCTGTTCCTCCCAATTTTCTTTAATCAGGTCCAAGATCCCCCTGGGTTGCAGACCGTACAATAATTCAAAGGGTGAAAACCCGGTGGATGCCTGGGGTGCTTCCCTTACTGCAAACAGCAACGGGGGTATCATTTTGTCCCAGTTTTGAGGGCTCTCCACCACAAACTTTCCTAGCATGTGCTTCAATGTCTGGTTAAAACGTTCCACCAGCCCATCTATTTGGGGATGGTACACTGCTGTTTTCAAGTGTTTAATCCCCAGTGCTTTACTGACTTCCTCGAATACATGTGATGTAAAGTTTGTTCCCTGGTCAGTCAGTAATTCTCCAGGGAGTCCTACTCAGGAAACTATCTTCAGGAGTTCATTTGCCACCTTTGGGGCAGATATTGTTCACATTGGCACAGCTTCTGGGTAACGTGTCGCATAATCCAGCAGAACTAAGATGTACTAGTTTTCAGTGCTTCTCCGGGGCAGTGGCCCAATGATGTCCACCGCCACCCTCTCAAAAGGAACCTCTACCAGCAGCATTTGGATTAAAGGGGCCCTTGGGGGCGGTCTTGGGTTTACCTTTTGGCAGGCAGGACATGAAGTGCAGAAACTTGTGACTTCCCACACTAGACCTGGCCAATAGAACCTTGCCCGAATGCACGCTTCTGTTTTGCTCATGGGGAGCTCATGGGCCACCTTCAATAAGGCCCGTCAATACCACCACGGGACCAGAAGCTGCGCAACCTCCCCTCCTTCTGACTTCTTTTGCTCAATCCAGTAGAGGAGGCCATTTCTTACTTCGAACCTCGGGGTAGTCTTCATCAGTTCCGGCCTCAGGACTTCATTGTCTCTTCGGGCTAGGTGTTCCTGCAGTGCTGCTCAAAAGTCAGTCTCTTGGCTTTGCTCGAGATGAAAGTGTTCATCTTCCCCCAAACGGGCGATGTCGATCCTTTGTCCTGCTTCCTCTTCGGAGGGGGGCTGTTTGGTTTCCCCCACAAAACCCTCCATGGTCTCTGCACCCCTCATACCAGCTATCTCTTCCAGCAGCTCAGGCCAGTTGCCGCCCAATACTACTGGGTAAGGTAGGTGTGATGTGACTCCCACTAACATCCGGTGGATCTTGTTGCCTACCCGCAGATCGATCTTCTCTCTTACAAAGTCGAGGGGGTCCCTGCACCAATACCACACCCTTGTAAGATCCGCTCTCCCCTTCTCCCATGCTGGTAGCATGTCACCCCGCACCATGTTCTGCACTGAGCCCGAGTCCAGCATCACCACTACACTTTTGCCCTGTATCGTTACTTCTGTCAGCAATGGGGGTGGCACCTTTCCCGCCCCGGGGTCGATTTGGACTCCGTAGCTGCACAGTCCTACCTGCATCGCCAGTCGGAGCTGGGTGTTCTCGATCATGGCGGCCAACTGAGTCTGTTGTCGCACAGCTTGGTCCAGCAGCCCTTGCATCTTTTGATATAACTGGTCCACAGGTTGTTCCTTTTTCTGTATGGGCCCAAGGGCTCTCTTCTTTACTTGGGTAAACCAGTGTCTTATGGTGCATACTGCTGTGTAAAAGTTTCCCAGCCAATGCACCATTGTGACAGGAGTATCAATATTGGAGCCTTTCTGGGAGTGGCTCCGCCTTCCTGTAATGGGCCAACCGCCTGCTTACTCTCCTGCCATGCCTTGATCTTATTTGATTAGAAGATGGTTGTAATCAGTGGGAAGCTGCCCATTTTTCCGCACCCCCGTGACAGGGGGCGCTACCTGCGGCTCCTTGTCCTCCCCTACACCGCAGCCCAAGCCTCGCAGATGGAGTTGACATGGTTTAACCTGGGCCTAGTTGTTTTCTGGCCCTCCTCTTTACTCCTGGGGCTCCGCACTGCCCCCTCTCTCCTCACTCTGGAGCTTCTCGCTGCCCCCTTCTATCTCTCGCTCTGGGGCTCCTCGCTGCCCCCTAGCTCTGGGGCTTCGCGCCGACCCCCCTAGCTCTGGGGCTTCTCACTGCCCCCTAGCTCCAGGGCTCCCTGCTGCCCCCTTGCTCCAGGGCTCCCTACTGCCCCCTCTTGCTCCGGGACTGCCCCCTCTCACTCCCGGGCTCCCTACCACCCCCTCTCACTCCAAGGCTTCTCCATACTGCCCCCTCTCGCTCCAGGGCTTCTGGGCCAGGGTCAATGCACCCCCTAACAATGCTGCGTCCTCTCCAGCGCCCGGAGGCCCCACGCTACGGTGAAGCTCCTATGAGGCCTCCTCCACCCCTAATAGCCTTGCCCGGTCCTCCGGGCAAAACAGTAAACATAAAACATAAAGCCCTTGGTCTACAACTTAAAAACTAGACCGTCCGGTCGAACAAAAATCTACTCCCTATTAGAGAGCGAGGGAGCAGGGGAAGAAGGGCTCCACCAACCTCAGCAGTCACCAGGGGATGCTCTCATGGCCAGAGTCCTCCCCTCTGTCCACGGCTGCTGGAGAGGGACTGCCCTCCTGGCCTCTTTAATATGGTCAAAATATCCTTATGCAAAAAGTTCTGTAAGTGTTAGAAGACAATGTTTTTTCTACATATGTACATATATATACATATATATATACACACACACACACACAGAAAGAGAGAAAGAGAGAGAGAGAAACCCATTCTGTAGTATTCTCTGTGAAATTGTGTAGACTACTCTGAAAAATGTCTCCCTAAAAAAATAAAAAATTATAATCAAACCTATAGTAATTTCTTTAAAGCCTCTCTAAAAGTCCATGCAACCTTACAACAACAAATATTTCAGTATTAACTGTGATTCTCCACCTTCCTTGGGGACTACACGATGATTGCTTTGAGCTAGGTTTCAAATATGATACATAAAAATGACAATTATAAAACGTTATGCACCAATAGACAACCATGATGAGATCAAAGATCAGTTCTGTAATTGCCAACAAACTCTGATTGACAACATTCCCAAGCATGACATCAACTTAGATTGTGAGATTTCAATGTCAAGGTTGAGAAGAATAATATCAAAGTGAAGAAAGGAAAAGAGGAACAAAGGCCTTGTTCCCCAGGGTCAAAGTAGTGAAGTACGGACAAAATCGTGCCAGGGCTCATGGTGGAATATCTCCCTCCAAGAAATACCTGTAGTGACTTGGAATTTGCTAGATGGACTCACTAGGATTCAGAGAGACTCTTTAGAACACCACAACATATGGAGGAACTGTTGTCATAAATGACCACAAATTATGTGTAGCAAAAGCCCAAAAAGCATCAAAAAATTAATAGCAAAGAAGCAACAGAAAAGATATTACAGTACTATTCTCATATTGAAATGAAAGATTTCTGGTGCTATAATCACTAGGCCTGTGCGAAGCAGCTAGTATTTGCTTCAGATTCAGAGTCAACCGATTCAGGGGACGTTGATTTGATTCGGTGAATAGAATCACTGTCCCGAATCGATTTGGCTGAATCTGATTAGGAGATTTGGCCACTGCCAAATCAGCCTAATCTCCAAATTCGCTCCATCCCTTGCCCACTCCACCAGCCCCGTCAATGGCTGCTCCCGCTCCTGGCTCTTTAAAAATAATATTTTTAAAAAGCCCCGCACTAACCGGCTGCTGCTAGGAAGGAGGGCAGGGGCGATCCCCAATACCTCCACTGCCCCATGCTGCATGGGGGGCTCTGCCACAAGCCCCCAAAAGTCCCAACAGCTGCTGCCACATCCAATGAGTGTGCAG
>NW_017728929.1:6715749-6780276 GCF_001723895.1 Crocodylus porosus | reverse complement strand
GGGGCAGTGGGGGGCAGCGAGGGTCTTTTTAAAGAGCCAGAAGCTGGGGCGGGGTGGGGTGGGGCAGCCATGAGGGCACTGGGACAGGAGGCAGGCTCAGGGGGCACTCAGGGAGCAGGCAGGAGATGGGGCCTGGCAGGGGTCACCCCATTATCCCTTCCCCACCTCCAACTTCCCTTCCACACCCCCTGCTTAGCAGCAGAGACACTGGATCCAGTTCCCTGCAGCAGCAGAGAGCTTCAAATCAATTCAGACCTTTTAACTGGTCTCCCGATTTGATTTGGATTCAGAGTTTTGGCTACCGAATCAGGCCAGATCTCCTCCAAGTCGAATAAGCACCCAAAGCTTCATACAACCCTAATAAGCACTAGATGCACCATCAGAAGTCAACATCAACATGTCATGATTCTTTCTGTGCTGAAGCCCCATAGGACAAGTGAGAAGTGGGAGAAGTGTATGTAATAAAGAAAGGAAACCAGATCAAACTTTCACTCCCACTCCCCCCAAAAAACTTCCCAAAAAACCAGGAGCCAAAATGTGTATGAAACAAAGGACAAAGCATTTTTTTAAAAGTACAAGAAAAGACAAAAGAAAATGCCTGGATAAGGTCACCAAAGAAGTTGAAGTGGTCACTGAAAGTGGTGATTGCAAAACACTTTATCAACTCCATAAGATTCTAACCAGTACGTTTACAATTGCTGGAGTGCCCTGTTAAGGGTAAATAAAGAAAGATCTTACCAACAGAAAAAAAACAAAGAGCGTAATGGCCAGAACATTTTCAAGAGGTGCTGCACAGGCAAGTGTCACATACTGGCTTTGGCTGAGAAGCGAAACATCCCAAGCTAGACATTGCTGCATATCACATTACAAATGAAGATGTGAAAAAAGTTACCACAATAAAATTTTAAAACCTTGGAAAGCTACAGATGGAGACCAAATCACCAGGGAAATATTGAAAGCTTATTCTGATGAGACTAAGGATAAAAAAAAAAAATCAAATTTTTCAATAAAGGATGGGGCCAGAAATTTTTTTCCAGAACAATGAAAATAATGGCATTGTAGTCAAACTGCCAAGAGAAGTTATTTAATTGACTGCAATAATTGGCAAGATCTTACATGCTTTTTACTGACAGGCAGTACCATTTCAAACAGAATGCAGAAGCAGTTGAAGCAAAGGCGAAGGAAGAGCAGACTCTCTTTTGACCTGGAAGATCACATTTCAACCAGATTTGTATTGAATTAGAGCAGCAAATAACAAAAAGTAATCGCTTATAAATTTCATATATTTCAAGAAAGCATTTGACTGCAATTCATCCTGGAGTACCTTGATATATTATGCTATATTAGCAAAAGAATGGATGTCTGCAAGCTTTTATGTCAATGTGAAGCTTGTACATTTAAAGTTTATAAATTTGGATAAATAGGGTAGTATGGTAGGTTAAATGAGGATTTATTCTCTAACCTTTCTTGTTTATCGTTGTCACTGACTTCATTAAGAGAAAAATAACATGGATGGACACAAGTATCACATAGCTCAGCAGCAGTAGATTTGATTTAGATTTTGATGATGGTATAGGTCATCTAAAGTATGGCTCAATCAATATGCAAGGAAAGACTGAAATACTATCCAGAAAAACGAGATAACCACAGTGTCCCATAACTTGAGCATTACTTTAGAATGTGGGTCAATGCGTATCTCTTGGCAATTATGAGTGAGCCAATGGGAAGGTCCAGAAGAAAACAACATTACATATTGACAAGGTGGTTGACAAATGTGAAGCCACATTTATCATCTTAAACAAAATTGGGTCCACAATTCTCCAGAATTTGGGTAAATTCTGAATTCAGATATTTTGTCTACCTTAATACATGGATGCAAAGGCTGGAAGTCCACCAGAAATACAGCCAGACTTACGAATATCATCAGCAGTGTACAACCCAAGCAAAAGCCAGACATTAAAGGCGGATATTTATCAGAGTTTTCAACCAAGTTATAAAGTACAGAAGGCAAACTTCTGGGTCATGCGTTCATCTGGTCTTGCTGACTTGAGTTCATTCAGTCACATCAAAAGCTCTCTGACTGTCTCTCTTGTTATTTCATGCCTCAGCTTCTCCCCTTCCTTATCCAAATAATCCTTTTCAGGTGTCTGGCTACAGCTTAATGTTTTTTATGAAGACTGAGGCAAAGTAGCTGTTGAGTAGCTATGCTTTCCTTTTATATTCTGTTAACAGTTCCCCCTGGCAATTTAGCAGTGGACTCATGGCTTTCTTGATCTTTCTTTCCTGGCCAATGTACTTACAGAACCTCTTCTTGTTGTCTTCAGTCTCCTTTGCCACAAGCAGCTTGTTCTTTATCTTTGCCTAACTGATTTTGTCTTTGCAGGTTCTTACAATATATTTCCTGGTGACCTGCCTGATTGACCTTGGTGGCCTGCCTGGTTTTTCATTGCCTGGATGCTTTCCTTTTGCATTTGAGGCATCCTAGAAGGTCCTTGTGCAGACACATTAGACTCTTACCATTTTTATTGTGCTTTCATTGTGTCAGAACAATTGCTTGTTAGGCTTTTCAGCCTTTCAGAAGCTCCCAGCTCTCCTAGGTGTGTTTATCCCTCAGTCTATCTTCCCATGGCACCATGTCTGTTAGTTCCTTGAGTCAAGTGAAATCTGCCTTTTTGAAATCTAGCATCCTAGATTTGCTGACTTTATGGTTTCCCTGTTTCAGGATGTGAAATTCTATCATATAGTAATTACTTATTCCAAATTGCTCTTCACCATCACAGCCTCTACCAGTTCTTCCCTATTGGTCAAAACAAGATCCAAAATAGATGATACCTTAGTTGTATCCTTAACCTTCTGGAACAGAAACTTATCTTTTACACAGATTAGGAACTGACTCAACATTTTATGTTTGGCTGCATTGTTCTTCCAGCAGATGTCTGGAAAATTGAAGTCTCCCATCAGTACCAGCCCATAGCTTTTGGATAAATTTGTCACCTCTATGAGTCCATGGATTTCCAGGGTAAGTGTGCCATAGGGCAATGGGTAGTACACCCAAAAGTAGCTAAACTGATCATGTGCTCCGAACAGAATTCACAGATGAGAAATTCATGGGATTTAGCAGCATCAGGAAATGGCTTGTGAGAGGCAGGGGTGATGGACCTTTGTTCATGCCCTAAACAACATCATAGAATAGATTCATATTGAAAATGATTCTCCAGATTATCCAAATCATCTTCTCAAAGGTTCTTTAACTAATATGGTGGATTAGCAAAAGGCTTATTAGAGAAGTAATTTTCTGTTCTCGGCAAGATTATTTTGATTCAGTTTTGAAAGCTGCCACACAGTCAGTAGCCACCTCCTTTTCCCAAATACACTCAAAATAAGAGACTTTCTTTTAACCAAAAGTAAAATCCACCCTGTATGAAGAATGTATCTTTCATTTCTCCAAAGGGAAGAAACTCCAATTTAAAACTAAGCACCAAACTTAGCTTAGGAGATAACTGGAAGTGGGCCATTCTAGTGTTTCTCCCAATGCATTTTCTAGTTCTCATAAATAATTCTTGGAAGATCTCTTAGCATCAGTCATAAATTATATAAACAATTCTTTTCTTTTAAAGGATTGCTCATCTGTCCTTGGGGCCACTGCTCCCACATGGGTTTGCACTGAATAGTATCTTTCCCAGTAGATTGCTCTATAAATATCAGTAAGATCCATTTTAGAGTTAAGTCCTATTAAATATGAATCAAATTAGCAAGAATTGGGTCTTGTTACTGCTGTATTGATTGATCCCTATTTATTTGTAGCAAATTAAGGTTGCAGGAGACCTCATCAACCTACTTAGCCGTGAGTTGCAGGACGAACTGAAAAAAAGCTTAGGTTCACTCAACACAGTCAAACCCTGACTTAAAGTCTTATATGAAAAAAAGAACACCTGTTATCCTACCTTACTGGGCGCTATGTAGTGCATTAAATACCTCAGGTCAAATTCGGTGTACACTTATACCCAGGATAAATGCATTAAGGACAACAGAGTTACTACAGCTTAACATCTGTGACACAGGAACCAGAATAGGGTCCCTACAGGACGTACCAGGGTTTCTTCCTTTGGAAAACACAACTTGATTGGGATGCTTACATGTATGAGAAATCCTACATTTCCACCTCCGCTTGAATAAGATCCTGTCATCACTGCTCTCAAATAATATGTCTGAATAGAACCCATCCAATGTGGCTGCGGGACACCAACCATAATGTAGTGATGAAGTATTAGAACAACACTGCTGCAAGGGGGGTCTTATCACCCTCTAGAGCCAGTAAGATTTCAGACTCAGTCCTGGTTTTAGAAAGAGCTTCAGGGCCAAATTCTGTCAGGGTTGCTTATACACTACACAGGCATCTGAGAATCATTCTAGTATTTCTGGAGTATTAGGAACAGAAGAGTATGGATATCTTGAATAAAACTCTGCCTGAAAACCATCCATTAGAGGGGCTTTCTTGTCTACACCACTCCGACTGCTTTCTTCACTCCTCTTCTTCAACTAAGTTGTCTAGACTGTCATGCTGAGCATCTGGAAGCTTGAGTAATCATCTCAAGATGCATGATCTTGTGCTCTGAGTGATGAAATATCCTGGAGAATTTTCCAAAAATGCGTTTGATTCGAACATGATTTGTGTAGATTCCTCAGCTTAAGCATACCAGATTTTCCTAGGGACCAGTCCAAAACTGTGCAGCGAACTCCCACAGTGACTAAGAACAGCTACAAGCAAGACGTGTTTCTTCAGCCTTGTTTTCAATAATATAAACACACTGTGGACACATAATGTATTTAAAAAAACAAAAACCTCAATAAAAACAAAACAGCACTGCCCACACAGTACCTCATGTCATGAGACGGGGAGCAAACAAACAAACTACATGTGACAGATGCTTTCTGCATCATTTAATGCACCACTGAATGATGTTGGAAATCATCATGATGACAATGGCAAAAGAGCTGCTTTAGAATAAGATAATACAACAATATTTAGGTCCTGCAAAGTGCTTTTCATCTGCACATCCTCAAAACACAGAAAGGAATTCAGAATTGATACTTCACTACCTGAATGGGAAAGCAGGGGCACGTAAGGGGTGAAGCAACATGACCAATGTCACATCACAGAACAAAAGCAAAAGAAATAATATTACACAGGTTATGTAATTCCCAAGCCAATACTATATCCACTATGCTGCACTATCTCTTTAGAAAATGAACACCTGCTTATATGTTTCAAAAAGGCATATACTAGGACATTGCCAGCATGATTCTCTGAATTATAATGAGGCACTACATCCAGTTGATTTTTCTACCTTGAAGGCACACCAGTAATTTGAAATTATTTGTCTCTAAGTTTTCCTTTATAAAAAATAAATAAATATGGCATATCCAACCACTTCTTTCTCTTTATTTTATTGACATTGGCCTCCTTTTAAAGGCTTGCTTTGCTATTTCAGATTATGGCTAGCCTTGATAAATGCAGAATAAAAACAAACTGCTCTGAGAGGAAGACTTTCAAAATGTACTCTTTGCTAGAGTGTGGAAGAAAGATCAATACTGCATTTTGTTTTACAGATGGTTACAATAGCAAGCTTCCCAATAGGGGGCATTACAGTCTGGGAGTATATAGGGTTATGGCTAGAAAGTTGGAGAGCTCTACCCCTGGGAAGCACTCGATAAGGGAAACCAGCATGTGTGGAGGAAGGATAAAGTCAGAATGTTGCACTGCTTTGGCATTCTTTTCTTTTGTCCCTGAACACTGGATATGGTGTCAGAAGCAAGTTGGCTCCTGCATATACAGGAAAGCAGAGCGAAGAAACTCAAGAAACACAAAAAACAAAAGAGAAAATTATAATTAGGGCAACTTACCAAATTCCTTCTCCCAAACAGATGGACATGAAAGGGGATGTGTTTAGCAAGTGGACATTCTTTAAATCACAATGGGAAAATTATGAAATTGCAAGATGGTTGCATACAAATAAAAACCAAATGAAAGTAGCTATGCTGTTAGCTGTAGTGGGAAATGGTTGCCGTGGGGTCCAGCTCCATCTGGACATGTCAGTAGCGCACACAGGAATGATGCGCGTAAAACCTTAGGAAGGCACCAAGAAAGCGTTTTCAGCCAACAAAAATATCAACTACAAATGGTATCTTTTCAACATTCACAGTTATGAATTTGGCATAACAATGGACCCTTGTGTTGCTAAACTATGAAGAATGACTGACTTACACAATGATCAAAAAAGATGTACTAATTTGCAAGGTGTACTAGGAACAACATTATCAAGCAGAAATCTTCAGCCAGCCCATGCTATCTCCACCATGGCTTGTAGGTAGGTGAAAACCCAGGTTTGTGTCTGGAGGCAGAGCGTGAGTAGAGCATATCCAGATGTTTCACCAAATGCCAAAGAGAAAACCTAAAAACAGCAGGAAAAACACCCCAAATTTGTGCAAAATATGGACGTATATGAATCAGTGGAGATGAAACTAGCTGAAAAGGGAAATTTCTGGTACTGTGGAGAGAGAGAAAATATAATGAACACATGCAGAAGCAGTCAGATAGGAAACTGCTGAAATGGGGAAAGTGTAAATTGGAGCGCAACTGTGGTCACACCTCCCAATAACCTCAGGACCCAGATTGATGCAGGGAGACCCCCTCAGCTAAGGGAACATGAGGGCCCAGGTAATG
Organism: Crocodylus porosus; assembly: GCF_001723895.1. Taxonomy (NCBI): domain Eukaryota; kingdom Metazoa; phylum Chordata; order Crocodylia; family Crocodylidae; genus Crocodylus; species Crocodylus porosus. Next base: position 6,773,552 of record NW_017728929.1, on the reverse strand, counting down.
CCTCCACTCCTCAACTCTAAATGGCTTTGGAAAATGTCCTGATAATAACAGATAACCAGAGACTCCAGCTAACCAGAGCATATGCAGGAAAGGCCGGAGCTGGGTTTCAGAAATAATTTGGAACAGTGTTGATTGAACTTTCTCTGTCTGGACCTTTTATCAAGCACACCTGTCTGGGCCAAGCATGTGAGTCATCACACCTGCCCCTGATCCCTGGCTAACTAACCTGGTTCTCTGCATCTAGAGCGACCACCCGTCCCTAGTTGGGTGAGACAGTCCCATAAGGAGAACCTCAAGTCCTGGTCCTGGGCTGCATAACTCCAGGACAGCATTTGTAACAGATTTGCAGCATTTACAGGGATCTGGAAACAGTGGGTTGCCCCTTGCAGACTGGCAGCATTCCAGCCTGCAAGGGCTCCCAGGAGGGGGATGCAAGGGGCACTGCATGCATGCGCACACCCACACACCTGCACGTGGCCAGGAAACAGCCAGGAAGCATGAAGAGCAGCTCCCTGCAGGTAAATCAATGGTGGGGAGAAGGTATAGGGACTGGGAAGGGGGCAGACTGAGGCCTCCACAGTGAGGGAAGGAGTGGGGAAGGGCTTGCAGGGGGGAGGAGGAAGGCAGGCATGTGTCTTCAGCCTCATGTTCACTGCTTTCTCCTGGCTCTTGTCTCAGCTTTGTCTTTCCCTGACCCTGATCTTTGATAGTCCCTGAACCGGCACTGGCTCTGCTCTCTCTGGTTTCCCAGCATCCCAACTCAGCTTGACTTCCTTGACTCTGATCTTGGTTCTCTGGCTCCTGACCTCAGTTTACGTTTCAGACTCTGTCTTTTGGATCTCCCCTCTCAGCTCCAGTAACCTGTACCCCCACTCTGCTGACCCCAAGGTTGCTCCTAGTGGCCTACCACAGGCCTGGCTATTTATGTCTGGGCTGAACCCTCACCCCCTGCATTTTGATTATGTGCTCTTTCCTCCTCTCTATCTGCCCCCACAGTCTATGCATGGGGTGGGCAAGGTGGGCACCAGCTCCATGTTCCAGCAGAGAGGGAATGAGAGAATGGGGACCTATCCTTGTCTGGCCTGTAGGTACCACCATCCTAAGTATGGTTCCACCATCATGCTTAGTACCACCATGCAGCCTGTGCCACCATGCAGTGCCATCATGCTTAGTGCCACCACTCCAGCCTGTATTCATATGCACACCACACTCAGGGCACTAACACTTCAAGTTACATCTCTGCTCCACAAAAACATTCTCGATGCCCCTCCCCATGCCCCCTCAGTATCCCAGAACTACTATCCCCATCCCAACTGTATACTCTTCTTGTCTGTTCAGCCCTTCCCTCCACCCTGTGCCTGGTCTTGTCTATTTATATTGCAAGTTCCTTGTAGTAGAGACATCTTGTCCTCTGTGAAATACACAGCCTAGCTCCATGGGGACCCATTCATGTTGGTCCTGCAGGCATTACTATCATAAGCATGATAAATAAACAATGGAAAATGTTGCACAAATCAGGGCCATATGTAATAATTGTGGCAGGACAGAGTATAACAAAGCTTGCAAAAACATTCATCACAGCAAGAAAGCGAGCCATGATTAAGAAGACAATGAGATACTGTATACATATAGCAATGCAGAACAAACCATTCAGATCAAATGGTTTGTAGAGCTCAGGTTACCTCCAGATGCAGACAAAGCAGCATCAAGCAAACCAATAGGCAACTGAATGTTGAACAGGACATCAGTTAATGTGATAGGCTACAGTGACTTCCTCAGCTATAGAAACTTTCCACCAAGTAATATTGCATTGAAATTATATGATAAAATTAAAATACCACCAAGGTCAGTGTAAATTGCAAGCTATAAAAAATGTACAGTGCAAACTTTCAGGTAATGCAGACAACTCAGAAGCAACCCATTCAGCTGAAGCCAAGTAACTCATAAACCTAGGGATGCTAAACCTGGAAAAAATTATCTGTATAACAGACACATAAGCAAAACCACAATATGACTGAGTTCAGGATCCTGAGGAAAGGAAGCATAGAGAGCAGCAGAGTAAGGATCCTGGGTTTCAGAAGAACAGACTTCGACTCACTTAGGGAACTCATGGGCAGGATCCCATGGGAAGCCAGTCTAAGGGGGAGAGGAGTCCAGAAGAGCTGGCTGTATTTTTAAAGAAGCCTTGCTGAAAGTGCAGGAACAAATCATTCCAATGTGCAGGAAAACTAGCAAGTATAACAGGAGACCAGCTTGGCTTAGCAGGGAACTCTTTGGTACACTAAATCACAAAAATGAAGCTTATAAGAAATGGAAAATTGGACAAATAACTAGGGAAGAATATAAAAGCATTGTTCAGGCATGCAGGGATGAAGTCAGGAAGGCCAAAGCACAATTGGAGGTGCAGCTAGCAAGGGACATGAAGGGTAACAAGAAAGGGTGCTACAAGTATGTCAGCAACAAGAGACAGATCAAGGAAAGCCCTTACTCAGTGGGAGAGGCAACCTAATGCAGGTGTTGAGGAAAAGGCTGAAGTACAGAATGCCTTCTTCACCTCAGTCTTCACAGGCAAGGGCAGCTCCCACACTGCTGCACTGGGCAGCCCAGTTTGGGGAGAAGGTGAACAGTCAACAGCAGCAAAAGAACAGATTAGGGACAAATTAGAAAAGCTGTACATATACAAGTCCATGGGGCTGGATGCAGTACATCCAAGGGAGCTGAGGGAGTTCCCCAATGTAATTGCAGAGCTACTGACCATCATCTTTGAAAACTCATGGTGATCGAGGGAGGTCCCATATGATTGGAAAAGGCCAAATATAGTGCCAATCCTTAAAAAAGGGAAGAAGGAAGGATTTAGGGAACTACAGACTGGTCAGCCTCACCTCAGTCCCCGGAAAAATCATGGAGCAGGTCTTCAAAGAATCAACTCATGGTGCTCCAAAGAGGTCCGTCAGGACTGGAAGAGGGCCAATGTTACGCTCATCTTTAAGAAGGGAAGGAGGGAGGACCTGCATTGGTATAATCTTTGCCAGTAGATCGAGGGAAGTGATCTGGTGAAGCCACATCTGGAGTACCGTGTCCAGTTTTGGGCCCCCCACTACAGAAAGGATATGGGCAAATTGGAAAGTGTCCAGTGGAGCTCAACAGAAATGGTTCAGGGGCTGGGGCACATGACTTGTGAGGAGAGGCTGTGAGAAGTGGGCTTATTTATTCTGGAGAGGAAGAGACCAAGGGGGAAATTCAATAGCTGCTTACAACTCCCTGCATGGTGGTTCCAAAGAGGATGGAGCTGAACGGTCTTCAGTGATGGCAGATGACAGAACAAGGAGCAATAGACTTAAGTTGCAGCAAAGGAAGTTGAGGATAGCTATTAGGAAAAACTTTCTCACTAATAAAACACTGGAAGAGGTTACCTAGAGAGTTGTGGACTCTCCATCCTTGGAGACCTTTTGAAGACCTGGCTAGACCAAGCCTTAGCTGGGATGATCTAATTGGGGCTGATCCTGCTTTGAACAGGGGGTTGGACAGAGATGACCTTCCAAGGTCCCTTCCAACCTTTTTTTCTATGATTCTATGAAAAACAAATTTCCAAAGCAGACAGTTCACTTTGGCATCCCTATGCTGAACCTACTAATAGGGCTGTGCAAAATTTCACTAGCAGTTTTGTTTTGACACTGTTTTGACCCATTTTGAACTCGAAACAGTGAAATCAAAATGAAACAGAGAGCTTTGAAACAGCCTCAAAATGAAATAAGGCAGGTCGAAATGTTTTGAAATTTTCGAAATGTTTTGAGTTTCAAAGCTCAAGATAGGCTCGCCTGCGGGGAAATAGAAACTAAAGTAAGGAGTGGGAGGGGGAAGGGGGCGAGGGAAAAAACCGTTCTCATTACTGACATGTGTAGCTGGCCAGGGACTGTCACCCTTCCCTGAGGTCTCTTCCAATCCCAGCGTGCTGGGGGAGGGATGGAAAAGCTGCAAAGAAGGCAGCATTGTTTGAATCGCCCTGCTTTCTGCCTTGGTGTCAGTTGAGTGAGGGCCCACCTTAACATACACACCCATGTCATGAGTGTTGCCTGTCAGCAGCTAGAAATGCAGGGCCCCAGAATGCAGGATCCCCCTGCACTGATCTCCTTGACAGCTGGCAGGCTTTGTGGCTGCAGCAGGGCCTAGCAGGTCTGCAGTTTTCACCCCCCTGCGCCCTAAGACAGACACAGTCAGTCCCACAAGCAGCCATGTCACAAGTTTTGCCTGTCAGCAGCCAGAGGTACAGGGCCCCAAAACCCAGAAGCCCTGCACCTACCTCCTCAACATCTGGCAGGCTTTGTGTCCTCAGCAGGGGCCACCATTCCTGCAGCTTTCACCCTGCTGCGCCTTAACACACACAGGGTCACCCATGTCACGAGTTTTGTTTGTCCGCAGCTTGAAGTGTAGTTTCCCCCAAACCGCTGCACCTATCTACTTGAAACTTGGCAGGCTTTGTGGCCTCATCAGGGGCTAGCATGCCTACAGTTTTGACTCTGCTGTGACTTAACACTTATGTGTGACACGAGTTTTGCTTTCAAGACCCTGAGGTGTAGTTTCTCTGAAACCCCTACACCTACCTGCTTGACACTTGGCAGACATTGTGCCCTCAGATGGGGTTACCATTCCTGCAAGGTTCATCCAAATCAGGCCAGAAATGTCAAAGATATAAGCTGTTTTGAGCTTCCCCATTACAGCCTACGGGCAAAACTTTTAATCAGCTTCTAAACAGCTAAACTGTTTTGAAAAAACAAAATGGAACAGCGGTTTTGAATCAAAATGAAATTCAAAACAAAACACTGTTCCATTGAAACAGCGAAATACAAGTCGAAACAAAATGGTGCCGTTTCGCACAGCCCTACTAATAGATTGCTAATAAGCTTCTAAAAGACAGGGATGTTTCTCAAGCATGTTACACCTAGAAACAGATACACTGGTAAAAGAGAAATGGCTAACTTGCAAAGCATGCGTTGCATTAAAAAGAGGATGGAAGCTATGGTGGCCATAATGCACTTGGAATAAGAGGGCATCATTGTTAAAATCATAGAGCCCACAAGTTGGATAGGCAGTGTGGTAGCCATTAAGATATAACCGGGGTGGTACGTGGAAGGTACCCACGTTTCAAATGGAAGGGATGTTAGCGGCAGCATGGCTACCTAGCTGTAGGCCAGCTCACCTCCTTCTCTTCAGAGCAGAGCAGAGCAAACCAGGAGTCACAGTGATTCGTTACTATGTACAGGTTTAATGTTACTCAGTAATAGATGACTTAGAGCCATAAACCTACATGCATATGCATACATATACATACACATATGCATACACACACACACATATATAAATGCTATTAACAGATATGAATTCACCCAAACAAAAGCTCTAATTAACCCTGAACTCAAGCATAGGCCTAGTATCCGGTGGCTTTTGGGTTAGCCTGCAGCCACTGCCCCTTGTCAGGGCCCTCCAGGCCACAGGGGAAGGGGGCACTCAATGAAGAAAATGGAGATTAATCAACAGACCAATAACAAGAATAATAGATAGTGATGGGTCAATAATTAAACATACACAATAAGGTTACACCAATGACAGGAATACCTGACAATGACAGGATAATACCTAAACATATGCATTAAGGTTACATCAAATAGAACACATATGCATAAAATAACCAATACCATAAATACAAATACAGGGCATCTTATAATCCTCTTTGAATGCAACAATAAAGACACAGGGTAACAACAAGAATCTCAGTGGCATGGAAAAAACAGAACTCAACTACGGCACAGCAGCTGTGCCCAAAGAAGAAATAACAACCCAAGCAGGGACCCCATCACCTAACAAAACACCATTACCCTCTCTAGGTCACTCAGCTAGGCAGGGCCCTAAACCAGGGAACCCCCTCTCCCCATAACAAACAAGAGCCTGAGATCCCCTTTTTATGTCCCAGGGTGAATTGTCCCCTCCCTTCAGGGGCTTCCCCTCAACTGCCCACAGTGGCGCGCACCCCCTTCTCCCTTGTGGGAATCCCTTCCCAGGGGACTTATGACTCCCACGGTTTTTTGAAGGTGGGGGGCGGGTCCTGGCCCCAGCTGTGTGTTGGGGCAAGGCATCCCTCCCCCTCTCTGGGATGGTCGACCTGCACTGCTCGCAGAAAAAAAGGCCCAAGCTGTTTCATACAGCTCTTTTAGCCAGCCATCCCACCTTCCTCCCCGTGTACCGCCCTGTGCACTGAAAGGGCACTAGCCTCATGCAGGGGAAGGGGGGGAAAGGTCTACACTGCATAGTGAAGCCCTGGCATCCCATCAGCTCTATGGCCATGCACCATGGCCTAGCTCCTGCCTCATGCAGGATTGGGGACTTGCGCTGCCTTGTGCAGCTGCCATGGTCCCATCCGCTCCCAGGATCTCCACACACCGGCTCTCCAGCCCTGTGCACCTGTCCATGCACCGAGGCTTCTGCCCCCGCCTCATGTAGGGTTGGGGCCCCACACTGCCTCATGCAGCTGCCATGGTCCCATTTGGTCCCGCACTGTCCATGCACTGACCTGTGCCCCATCATCGTGGCTTTCTCCGTGGCAGGGCTGGGATGCAGCCACTTGCTGCTTCCCCTCTGGTGAAGACATCTTCCGGGTGCTTCTGGGACAACTGCTTTGCCCCACCAGTCAGCTATAACAGCTTTTCATAAGCCTTCTTCATCATGCCTTGTCAAAGACACCTGTGTACTGGGCACACTGGCTTTTTATTCCTTTTGGAGGCTCCACCCCCAGATTGGGAATGAACCAATCAAGCAGCTCGAGGGGTTAGTTCTCTTTCAGGTCCTCATTCTCACCTTGCCCCTGGGTCAGGGCAGGACTGCCTTTGTTCTGCCATTCCCCGAATGGTGGCTCCACCAATGGGAGCCTGATCCCTTTGGGCTGAAGCTAACTATCAGGGCTGCCAGTGAGCCTGCCAGAAAGAAGCTAGGCAAGCTGAATATTTTCCCAGTCCAAGCCACCTAAGCAAAGGACCCAGTACCAAATAACTGCAACTGATAAAATATTACACAAGTTAGCAAAAGGAAAACATTTACAGTTCCTTGGGGCAAAGCCAGATTTCAGGCAGTGCTCCTGGATAAAGAAAACCATGATCTTCTCACATTTTAGATTTTGCTCAAAAAGATGTAGATGGATGGGGTGCCATTTGGGAACAATCCAGCAACAGAAGAACATCAATGCCATGAACAACATGAACTAATGGAACTCAGAGGGGTCAGTATCCTAGATGACGGCATTTGGTTGTGTGGAAACAGACACACCATAAGAAAAACTGTGGCATAACCCAACCTCCCCTGTCTGATGGAAAGAGCCAGAGAATCTAAATATGGATTTTAAAAAATGAAGCTGTTATTGACTGCAACAGTTTATGGGAGACAATCCCAGGGGTAGAACTTCCATGGACTATGATCAAAAGTTAACCACCATAGACCAAATACCCACACCTAAAGATATCCACTCAGTTCAGAGACTGATAGGATTTATATGATATCCAAGGAAAAAATGGTTTCTGAGAGCTGAAAACCCCTTAGGCTATGACTGGATAAGCCTGCAGGAAGGACATGGTTACCACAACACAATACAGTCATATCTAGGACCTGGTAAACAACTCCCCCATCCTATGAGATGGGTCTTGGGTTTCACTCCTATAAAAGTATCAATTAGTATCTTTGGCAAATCTCCAAATCTGAATCTAATCGGGAGACCAAAAAAAAGTCCGAATTGATTCAGAAAAGATTTGGAGAGCTTTGGAGATTCAGGCAGTCCCCACTCACTGTCACAGGGAACTGGACCCAGACTCCGCACCTGTAAGTAGGGGGTAGGGTACAGGGCTGGAGGAGGGGAGAGGGGACCATGGGGGACCCTTGCCAGGCCCCATCCCCTGCCTGCTCCCCTAGCACCTCTGAACACCCCCTGATCCCTGCCTGCTGTCCCAGCCCCACCATGGCTGCCTCGCTCAGCCCCAGCTCCCGGTTCTTAAAAAAAAAAAGAAAAAAGCCCGCACTCACTGGCTGCTGCAGCAGCCATCCAGGCTTCTGGGGGCTTGTGGCAGAGCCCGCCATGCACACGGGGCAGAAGCTGGTGAATGAGGGGGATTGTTTGGTTTTTTTAAAGAGCTGGGAGCTGGGGCTCGGTGGGGCAGCCATTAACGGGGCTGGGAGAATGGGCAGGGTGTGGGCCCTGTTTGATTCAGACATTCTTCGGCCGATTCAGCAGCGGCTGAATCTCCTAATCAGATTCGGCCAAATCGATTCAGGACTACTGAATTCAGATTACTGAATTGAATCACTCTCCCCCCGAATCAGCCAAATCTGAAGCGAATACTAGCCACTTCGCACAGGCCTACTAAGTATATTCAAAGATTGAATATGGGTTGAACATGACCTCAATCCACTACAATCCATTTTTCAATAAGGCCAGAACTTAGGAGCCTCAAAACGCTTTCAATTCATGCTATTGACATTGCAGTACTACATCTTACATAACTTTGATGTGTTCTGCAAGAAAAGGACTGAGATTCAAACAGCTAACTTCTTATCCAGTGTAGCCTGGCAACATGAGAGCACAACAACCAAACACAATTACAAGATCCTCCACCACATAGAAATTCAGGAATCACAGAAAGACACAGGAAACATCAGCTATGTCAGTTCTGTGCCAGTTTCAAGGCAGGGTCTGGAGAGAATCCAAGAACTAACTAAACAGGACAAAGATTTATATGTGCTTGTATTCATCATTCTGTCAGGATGGCCAACCACCAGAGGAAAAGTCCTACCTGCTTTTCAAGATTACTGGGACTCTCAACATGAGTTGCGTGTACAGCACAGCATTCTTTATAATGGCACTTGAGTCATAACACTTAGATCATTAAAGAACAGAAACTCTCTCAAGAATACATCAAAGCCTCTTTGGAACAGAACCCTGTATATTGGAATCCAGCTTTGCCATATGCCGGCCAAACACACCCAAAGATGCAAGGGAACTGACGAGTACATATGAGATGCAGGGAAATGAAGGCCAAGCAGCAAAGAGAGATGATGAAAATACCAAGCATCCTAAAGAGACCTTGAGGAGAAGTAGGGAAGGCTTTTCACTGCAAACCTTTCAAACTACCTCATTATCATCGACTTCTATTCAGAATTCTGAGAAGCAGGCAAACTATCAGATACTGCAACACAGTGACCATCAAAGACAATGCTAAAAAGCATGCCAGTAGGCATGATAACCCAAGCTGTGCGCTTTTGGACAGTAGGCCCCTGCATACCCTGGTCCCTGCAGTCACAACACTACAATGTGATGGCATTTCCAAAAGTAATAATAATTTTGAAATAAAACCATTTTGTGTGAAATGATCAGTTACTGGATCACAGTCACAAATGATGAATGTGGTCGACAATGCCACCATCAGTATTTTGTACTACTGCATAGTCAGTCTCCCACTTTGTCACAGACATACAGCATGGACAGTTGTTTTGTCATTAGTTTCTGAAACACCTTTGTACAACCAGTATTGGTGGAACGAGCAACAAGACAAAAAGAAGAGATGCCTGCAGAGGCCATAGTTACTATGATCAACAATATCCCAGAACTACAGTCCAGAGACTTTGTCAGGATCAAACTATTTCCTCAGGCCAAACTGTGGACTTGGAAGAGATAGGTTGAAGAGAGAAATCTTCACTCATATAACACAACACTAGATGAGCATATCATTTACCATAACTATAGATGCATTAATGCATTATAAAGCCCAGACAAACAACAGAGTAGAGAAAGGGGTAATGCACATATTCCTGATACTTGATCAGTGGCCCATGAAGGGAGAACAGACCAATATGTGACCAATAAATATTGGAACAGACTCTTGAAACATCACACCCACAAAACTAACACGGGCGGTCTCATCACCAGAAAGACTCACTCTCACACTACTTTCAATTTGCTGGTAGGCTCTACATAAAGCTCTGTAGACCACTAAAGTGGGAAAGAAAAGCCCCTCCCAAACCTCAGTGAAAAATACCTTATCTCCAAGCAAATTAAGGCAAAGATATTGCCTTTCAAGTTGTATTTCTTTTATATGGGATGGTATAAACCTTATGAGACTGTGATAGAATGCTTCATATGTAGGCACTAGACAAGTTATGCTTTTCTTCTTCAATTGTGGTTTCTCAGATAAATGTGACAAAAGGGATTGTGCAATAGATAGTTTCCTAATAGCAGAAATTATGATATAAGCTTATGCGTAGGGTAACATCCAGAAATTTTAAGAACTCTGCCAGTAGGAGAGGTTTGATAAGGAAGCCCACCACTCCTGGAACAAGGAATATAACCTGAACACTGCTCCCTCTTAGTGATCTCTGTTTTTATGACTGAACACAGATGTAACTGGTTAGTAACATAATGCAGTCTCCCATCTTAGGCTTCCTTGGCTGGAGATGGGATGGTGATTGGATTGATTATTCCTATTTGTTAAGTGCTGACAATGTGCTCATTGAAGTCAATGTTGCATGAAGTCATCAAAACTGCTCCTGCCAGTAAGGGCCGGCTGTCATTGATTTGCCATGTGGCCTTGGGCAAGTCACTTAACCTCAGTTTCCTGGTCTATATATAAGGAATTATGAGACTTGCAAAACAATGAATCCAAGTGAAGAACAGCACCCTTGTAAGACACAGCTTAAAGGGGACTTCTCCACGAGAATCAGTTATGTGATAGCGAGAAAGGGTTTGCACAATACAGCCTATTAAAAAGCACAGGAACTGTCTTGACTAGCATATTCACAGCATGGCTTTTTCTGCAAGCTACAAAACATTTTATTACGTTTCTTTTTGCCTTAAAAAATAAAGTTGCCAATTTAGAAGTTAAGCAGGCACAGTTTCAAGCATCTTTACAAGGAGTTATTGTGTTGTCCCTCTTGAGTGAGCCATACGTATTTTACAGCCCTGAAACTATGCTCTCGCATGTTGTTCCTTACCTAATTCATGCTATTGAAAATATCTTAAGTTTCACACCACATCTTTCTGTGTTACAAAGTTGAGCTTACTTTTCACAATATGACAAGCCCCCAGATAAAGTTTCATAGTTTCATAGTTTCTAGGGTCAGAAGGGACCTGAGCAGATCGTCTAGTCCCACCCCCTGCAATGCCAGGAAAGAATACGGGGGTCAAACGACCCCAGCAAGGTGTTCATCCAGCCTCCTCTTAAACACCCCCAGGGTAGGAGCCTGCACCACTTCTCTTGGAAGCTGGTTCCAGACCCTAGCCGCCCTGACCGTGAAGTAGCGCCTCCTGATATCTAACCTAAACCTACCCTCTGCCAGCTTGTGACCGTTATTCCTGGTCACTCCTGGCAGTGCTCGGGGAAACAGGGACTCCCCCAATGCCTGCTGATCCCCCCCGACTAGTTTATAACAGGCCACAAGATCCCCCCTCAGCCTTCTCTTGTGGAGGCTGAACAGGTTCAGGTCCCATAGCCTCTCCTCATAGGGCCTGTCCTGCTGTCCCCTGATCATACGAGTGGCCCTCCTCTGGACCCTCTCCATGTTGTCGACATCATTTCATTTTGGATTCACCCAGAACTGGATGCAGTACTCCAGCTGCAGCCTGACCAGTGCCGCATAGAGGGGGAGGATCACCTCCTTGGACCTGCTTGAGATGCATCTGTGGATGCATGCCAAGGTGTGGTTGGCCTTCCTTACTGCCTCTCCACACTGCCGGCCCATGTTCATCTTGGAGTCAATGATGACCCCCAAATCCCTTTCCGCCTCCGTGCTGATAAGAGGGGAGTTCCCCAGCCTGTAGGTATGGTGCCGGTTGTTCCTCCCGAGGTGCATCACCTTGCATTTGTCTGTGTTGAAACCCATCCTATTCTCGTCCGCCCACTCCTGTAACCTGTCTAGGTCTGATTGTAGCCTGTTGCATCCTTCCAGTGTGCCCACATCCCCCCACATCTTAGCAGTGAACCCTCATCTGAAACACCTTTCTTAGTGGAAATAATGACCTAAAAGTTTCATCTTAAAAAGAGGTAGAACAATATTATTGCCCAGGCTAATATTTCTGCTCTCAGTAAAGGAGACTCCAAGTACCCATTCCATTGCTGGTATAATTTGGTGTAATTCCAGTGTCTTCAGATGAGCTACACTTATTTCTCCCAGCAGAAGAAATGACCCCGTGATTTAAAGCTGTGTGCAAACTATTACTTATCCACAGCAGTTGATGAAGTTTCCCTAACTTTTTTACTGCCAACAGCTAGTACATAGATTTGCAAAGCAATTTAAGACACCTTGGGTCCATCTAGATGAGCTGCTGACTGCGCAGTAACTAGTGTTACTACGCAGTACTGTCACAGCATTTTTTTTACCCGATGCTACTGTGCAGTACCAATGAGCTATCATGCAGACGCTCATTGCTACCACACAATAGCATCTCATGTAGATGCGTCCCCTGAGAATGAACCATGCAGCATTAGACCCAAGCTCTCTTCTATGTCAGATACTTTTTCAAATGGTTTGAGACAACCACATTCGGTTTCTGCGCCATCAAATCGAGGCTGTGCTCTTAAGCTTATTTCCATCCCATAAACATGATCCCGCAGACAGAGACAAATACACACAGAGATGTGCATACCCTTTCAAGGTCAAAGGACTAAACCTTAAGACTTTTGTCTCAATAAAGCCTCCTAAAAGCCTTTTTAAGAATAACTAGTTCTTCGAAAGAGGACACTGAGACAATTCTACAACAAACCCACTCCGTCCATGAGGTTTTTCTCTGTGCCTTCACTTCCCCCCACACTCACTCCATTTGTATTTATTTTTTCCATTTTATTTTGGGTTTCTATAAGCAGAGTCATTAATCATCCTCAGAGACACACAGCTCTGACAGCAAGGGTTTTGACTCCCCTAGCGCCTCTGAAGGACACTTTCCATGGCCTTAAAAAGAAAACCTTCATCACTCACCAGATACAGATTTTGATGAGAAAGCCAGAGAGAGCGAGGTCATGTGAACTGGCGATGAGGGGGAAGGGAAGAGAGCAGGAGATGCTGCAACTCCCACAAGTAGCTCCGAGTCCCACCGAAAAGGTCAACATGCTTTTGAATCCTCTGTACTGCTCCCTGACACACAAATATACTCAGCCTGGTGTAGATATACTTGATAAAGAGGCTAATGAAGTGGAAAGATTGCTGTAAGAACAGAATAGGCCTTTCTCATCCTGGCATCCCATGATGCTCCATCTTGTTGCTATGGGGATTTGGATGAGAAGGGGTTTTTTAGTTGTTTTGGAGGACCTTCCCCTTTCCCACTAACCTTGACCTTTTGCAGGGTTTTCTTTTTCTTTTTTTTGTGATAAGGAATTCCATTTCTTCTTATCTGGTCATGGCTGGCTGGCTGGCACTGATGTGTGTGGGGGGCCGTCAGCTTGTCTCAGAGCGTGTAGATTCTAGATTCAACCAGGATAAGAGAAAGAAAATACAGAGGGGCTAGTTAATTAAGGCTGATATTGCAAAGGACATTGTTTGCTGAATAATGAATTCCATATGCTTCAGAAACACAAGTGCAATTAAAGGTGTGAGAGACAGAGAGAGATGAAGGGCAGAGGGGAATGATGAGAAATATGTGCTGGGTCACATCATATCATTCAGGAGGGCCTAACTGGCCCTCCCAGGCTACACAGTCAAATAAAAAGGTGCATTTCATATTATAAGCACAGACAAATGGGAGAGAGATGGTTGCTTCTCAGCTTGCCAAGTGAAGAACGGTTACTAGAGGAATACAGCTAACAGAAAGTGATTTGGGAACAATTTAGGCAGGTTGAGGTTGTTCACTATGGATGACATGCAATGCAAGCTGAATATGGAGTAGATCAAGCTAACTAACAGTAGTTATTGCTATGTAAAGAACCATATGAGGTAGGGCTGTGCGAAGCTTTGGTCCCTGATTCGAGTCAGCAGAGATTTGGCCTGAACTGGGGCCAAACTGAATCACAGGACCCTTTAATTGCTCCAAATTGAATCGGAACCCTCCTAATCAATTCGGAAAGATTCGGCGATTCGGACACAGACACAGCTTTAAATGTTTTTTCTACATACCTCTAGGTATCAGGGGCTCATGAATGCTGCAATGGCGGGGTGCATGGAGAATCCCACAGAAGCACAGGGGCTCCCCAGCGCGCTTGGCAGCAGACCCGCAAGTGGACCAGAAGCACTTCCAGTCCACTTCCGGGTACACCAAGTGGCGCAGGGGAGCCCCCTGCGCCTCCCCCTGGCTCGGTGCCTGGTGCCTCCTGGGTCTGGGAGGGCACCGGGGTCCCCCTGTGGCCGACTGCTGAGCTGGAAGGATGTGGAGGGGCCCCAGTGCACTCCCCAGCAGACCCAGAAGTGGACTGGAAGTACTTTGGGTCCACTTCCGGGTTCACTGCCAAACACATGAAGCCCCGCCCCCCCACCTCACTAGTGTGGGACGCTACATTTGCCCCTCATCGCAGCGAGCACAAGCCGCACCTGGTACCTCGAGGTATGTAGAAAAAACATTTCAAGCTGTGTCTGTGGTCGAATCACTGATTCTTCGAATCAGCATTGAATCTTCAGATTTGGATTAGGCAGAATTGAATCAGCCCACTTCGCACACCCCCAATATGAGGTAATTTTCACATACCCTGTATGGGCTGGAATAAGATCTAGCTTCTCCTTACATTCTTTTCACCCATTCCAACTAAACCCAAACTTTTTCAGAGGTAAAAGTCTAAGTAAAGGCTCACCATCAACCTTGTCCCTCGCATGGCTGCTCCCTGCCATTATCTAATCCAGCATGCCTCAGAAGCAGCGATGGGCCTCTGAGCATAGGCTTGACAGACTCTTCCAACTACCCTATTCAAATTTCCTTTCCATGATGTAAAAGAGAAAAGTGGAACCACACCCCTTTCAGGGTGGGCATCTATCTAGTAGGGCCTCCCTCTTCCCAAGGCTGGGAGACTGCTGGATCTTGAGGTATATCACAAACAAACATTTCAAAATGATGTATTTTCTAATGGGACAACCAAGCAAGTCCTAGGAAAGCAGTAGGAAGCAAGTTTCCTGGTCCTCCTTGAAAACCATGACACCAGAGTAGTGTGCCTGATGATCTGAGGCTATTTCAGCATCAAAGGAGTGAACCATCTTCTCAGCTAAAATAAAAATACCTTCAACATTAAGAAGCAAAGGGCTGTATTCCCTCCTTCTCTATGCCACATGTGATTACATGACTTTAGGCTGCTGCCAAATCTGAATGGGGA
Organism: Crocodylus porosus; assembly: GCF_001723895.1. NCBI lineage: Eukaryota > Metazoa > Chordata > Crocodylia > Crocodylidae > Crocodylus > Crocodylus porosus. Next base: position 6,758,238 of record NW_017728929.1, on the reverse strand, counting down.
TATGTAGCAGCCATTTCAAATGACTATGCAAGTTGTAGGGCAATGGAGAACTGAAATCTGACCTTTTCAGCTTCTCCTACCAGCAATAATTGGAGTATCAATAGAAGAGTTTTCCCATTTGGTTAATGCCAGTCAAAATTGGCTTTAGAGCTAGCATGAGGTTAGCTTTGCATTACAGCTGACACAATGCATTGCTGAACTCTTTCAGGCGGCTTAGTCACATTTGAAGCCTGAAGGACATTTTACCATTGACTTCAGCAGGAGCAGAGTTAGGACCAATGCTGATTGCTTTTGAGAATCCCCTTCTGCACCTTTTCTGCATGTACTTCATGATGATTGGAATAGGCACAGCTGTGTCAGAGATAAAGAAATAATGAGGCTTTGTGATAGCTTTGGCAGACAGGGAGATCGACCTAATTATGGCAGGAAAAACAAACGAGCACTGGCAAGCGGTCAGTTTGTAACGATTTTGGTTCTTTGGTTAAGCCATTGCAGAGAGGGCTTTTTTTGGAATGTTTGCTTAAGCTAATTCAAGTTAATGCAAAGCCATAAAATTAGTGGAACGCAGGGGCAGGATCTGGCCAGATTTAAGAGTTAGCATTTGTTTTAATTAAAAATGGCTTTAGAAGCCTTTGGACCCTCTGCACTTACTAAAGTGTCCTTTAATACTGGTTCAAACTGTGACATTATTTAACAGCAGATTTTAATCTCCTCTTCTCTCCAGTGATTTTCAGGATGGAGAGTATGCAGTCCACATTCCCAGGAAAAAGTCTGCAATTGCTTCCTATGTCAGGTGGTTCCCCCTTCTATATCAAGTCCTAGCAAGGTGAATGCAACTACTGCAGGGTAAGGTGATCAGTGTTAAGATACACACTTAATGCCAACATTTAGACATTCAGAATCACACTCAGTTAACACAGAGGTACCTAATGTCCTCAGGTACATAATTAGCTGCCAGCAAAGTCCATTTGGTACCTGAGTTTCCGGTGCTGCTGGCATGCGGAAACCACTTGCATCCTGATACTAGACTGATACTCAATGCCTACATCCTAATCAGAATGGGTGCCTATGTCCTAACCTTGCTCAAGTCATCTGGGGGGGTCCAATCCAATAAGAAGCTTTCACAGCATCCGGCTTTTCACAAAGGAGATGCTGTCCTTACCCCAGTGCCCAATAGGCCAATAATTAAAACACTTATCTAGGTTGTGGCAGACCCAGGCTCAGCTCTCTCCTACTTCTCTGCCCAGGGTTGGACTTGAAGTCCTTCCCAACCATATAATTCTGGAACTGGTTCTGCCTTATTAAAGACTGACATGAACCTAAGAACGATCACCCTGGATAGTGCCCTCCCCACTAGAATATTACATATTCTGGGGTATGTTTCTCTCATGTTTCCAAGTTGCATAAAATACGTAAGTGTTCACTACCTACTCAATAGTATTGGTGGCTCCTGACAGCTTTCTTAAGCACCAAATTCTCCCTTTCCATGGTCTGGTGCCTCTGTCATGGCTGAGGAGTCCACCAGGGTGCACAGTCACATAAGAGTTAGGCAAACCCCACCCCAATCCCCTTCCTGGATGTAGCCCCAAATTTTGTCATGGTTCTGGCTTTTCCCAGGTTCTGTTCACCAAGCTTCACAGGCAATAGCTGATTGGCCTGATGGTTGAAAACTAGTTTATTTCATTTGAGGGGCAAAGCAGTAGAGACAGAAATAGTAGTTCCATGGGGATAGATTCATAGCTGGTACACATCAGTTTTTCTACGATAGGACTCTACCAATTTATACCATCAATGGAGCTGACATTCAAGTACAGGATCATAGGGAAGTGGGGTGAGAAGGAACCTCAAGAGGTCATCTAGTGCAGTTTCCTTGACAAGGAAGTATTATCCCTCCCTAAAACTATCCCTGCCAAGTGCCTGTCTAACCTGCTTCTGAAAATTTCCAGGAATGGCGATTCCACCACTTGTCTAGGTAGCCCGTTCCAATGCGTGACCACCCTCATAGTTAGAAAGTTCTCTTAATAATTACCTTCAGGTGTTTGCAGACTGTTATCAAATCCACCATCAGTCTTCAGTTCTCCAGACTAAATAATTTCAGCCTTTCCTCATAAGTCATATTTCTCAGACTAATCACTTTTATTTTCTCCACCAGACTCTTTACACTCTGGACACATCTTTCTTGAAGTGTAGGGCCCAAAAGTAGACATAATACTCCAGGTGTGGCCTCACCAGTGCCAAATGAAGCAGAAGAACCACTGTCCTTGATCTGAAAAAGGGGCTTATATTTGTTTGCTGCCTTACCTCTTTCATACAGACACTCCATGACAGTGATACTATACAAGACTGTCGTCTTAAAAAAATTTGGAGGCATAAAATGCCGTGCCTGATGCTGTGTCTGAACAACACCTGCCATAACAGGACTGCAATCCTATTTGCAGGATCTCTGACCCGTTCTGTACTACAAGGAACAGCAGCAATAATAATAATGAAAGCCTTTCCGCTACTAAAACATCACTGAGTGCCTCTGTAGTCCCCTCATGCAAATCTTGGTATAAACTTCTTAGGTTCTTTCTTACTTTGGAAACTCCTTACCCATCACAGCTCGTGGGTTGCTACATCTCATCTTCAAGTGTAAGGGAAAAAAATCATAAAAGATTTATTGAAACAAATTATTCTTTCAGCTGAGAAGGCTGTTGATATGATCACCTTTTCATTTTCTCCCTCCCTTTCTCCTCTGAGCTTACAATTTGAACAATTGCCTGCTCTTGTTTGTCCGTTCCCAGCCCGCCAAACCATTTTCAATAATAAGATCCATCTCCTTCTGCTCAAGGCTGCATTGTCTTCATATCCTTGGAGATCTGATGTCTGTTCTCCCTTTTATCACCTGAGCTGCACGTGTTTTGATTGCAAACATCCTGATAACACTCTTGTTAGCCCCTCACAAGTGAAATAATAAAGGGTAGATAACATGTCTAACAGTGATACTCTTGCTGTCATCCTATACCAAGATAACAAGGAGCAGCCAGCCTGCATGCTTGCCTTGTTCTGATAAGGATCTTGTCACCATAGATACAAGTGGGACACATTTTCTAAAATAATATCCTTGTTCATGTCACTTTGCTCAAGGTAGGTAACAGATAGCACTATTTCTTTCTTGCCCTATTTTATACATACAATTTTTCTATCAGCTACATTGCTAGTGCAATAAATAAAGGCGATTGTTGATCCTCTCGATCATGGTGTACACGCAAGAGGTTCAGTCAGGCTCCTGATGAACCCACCAGTGACCGACAAGCCCAATTCAAGAATGACACCACTTTCCAACATGCAGGTCACTTTATTTCATTTTGGCCAAGATAAATTGGGGTGCTGCATAGCTTTTTTGGCCCACCTTTTCTAGGGCCTTCCTCAAGACAGGCAAGTGGGCTACCCCTGAATAGGGCTGCTAAGTAGCTGCCTCAGGTTTCTGATGCCCCTTACAGAGTCCTGCGACCATCACACCAAGACCTTCAACACATACACCTAGGCAAGAGTATGGAGGAGTGGAGGCACCTACCAAGACCCTGGACCTACCATCCTCCCTTTAGACCATTGAAACAGAGTCCAAAGGCCAGACCAAGTGCAGATGTTCAGTGCCTCAATGGCTGTGTTTATTAAATAATGGGCTGAATACTGAAATAATATTCAGATTGCTCATTCAAGGCTACCATATACCTATGAGCTACTATTTCTCACTTTGGGAGGTCCAAACTAACACTCAGTGAAAAAATGCTGTGGTTTGCAAATTCATCTTGATGTATAAGTGAGGAATATCTAGCAGTCCTTATGGTGGAAAGTTGCCAACTGAGCCTTGCACGAATATATCATCAATATTTTTGGCCTTGCAACCTCACCTATAATCACCAAAGCCAACGAAAACAGTCATTTCCCGTAGCAACAGTATGCATATGATATGATTTGCTGAAGTCAAAGCATTTCTAGTGTTTATGTCCCCAGGGGTCAACTACGGAGAGATGTAACATGAGCTAATCAGATTGTTAATCTGTGGAAACAATATGTGTAAACATTTTCTTCCTAAGTAAGAAGAATACAAGGCTTTCGCTAGACTCCTAGTTTCTTCTTTCTTTTACAACATAACTTTAAGAGGAAACAGGTATAAAAATCCTCAACCATAAATTAGATGAGTATTTGGATGGATTGCAGTCTCTGTGGCTTAGATGAATCTCTGAGTACACTGTACCTGGAGGGGTCCCTGATCATGGATATCTCCTGTTCTGCACATGAGCTCAGCAAAGAAGTCTACTCACTGGGAAGTAAAGGTGGGAAATGGAGTAGAAGGACAGGGGCCAAAGCCAAGGAGGACACATACTATCCTTACTCTGAAAGACTTGAAAAAATACCACACTTCCATATTCTGGGGCTACATTTTCCTTTCCTGAAGACCCATTACCACCCAGGTCACTGAGGGGAAACATACTTCTCAGATCCAGCAAATGTCTCACAGCTTGTACCTCTCCCCACCCCTTGAACTAATGTCGGGGTTACACCATGGGAATCCTTATGAAGATCCCTTCTCCCACAGCCCCTTCCCACTGATTTCACCAAAAGAGAGGATGGTCCAATTTTGGAACAGAATTATGTGTATCACCACTATTCAAGGCCCACATTTACAAGAGCTGGCTAGCATTTTGTTATTTGTTGCTGAACTATTCTTTGACAGAAAAAAAAGCTTTTTAGACCACAGGTTGGTTGAAGAAGAATTATTTAATTATTTTTCAGGAATATATTTTTTAAACAAAAAGCACTTTTAATGCCAAACCAAGGAACCCCAAAATAGAACTCTTTTTAAAATAGATGTGTTTTGTTGCTCATTAAAACAAGAAAAACATTCAAATTGAGTATTTTTAAAAGAATGTTTTCCCTAAAAAAGAAATCCAAGTAAAACAGTAGCATTTTCCAGCCATCTCTAGTCACTATTGTGTTATCTGACTATAATATTTATTTATTCCAAGAATAGAAATTTTCCCATCATGTCAGGCAACGTACCTGGTAAATGGCAGCTTTCTAATGGTGACCACTCTGCACTGGCTTCCCATTTCAATAAACGTTTAGATTAATTTTCACTGAGGTAGATATTGACCTGGGCTTTGCTTCACTGAGCATTTACCTCTCAGGTCAATAAATCATCACGTTCATCTCAACAGAAGTCAGTATCTGCTTATTATTATATTAACCTTTAATAAAGGAGATAACAGTTGTTTTTCCCCATAATGGGATATTGCACAAATTAGATGACAAAGAAAGATTTCTGTATAATATTATTTTCTGAACATCAACATCCTTGCTGAGTAACTTGACACAACTGAAGCATATTCATTTAATGGTATTCATGGTGCTACCCTTCTCTTCTAAGCAACTCTGTGGTTCAGAGAGCATGGTATGACTATTCTGGGTATCTTGTCTACATTCAGCTCATGAATTCTGGTTGATCTTATGAAAATTGCTGTATTGTTCAATGCCTCAACATATGTGAATTCAGCCACAAGCCATTAGGACTATGGCATCCATCTCCTAGACCAGGAACAATGGAAAATCATTAAACCTTTACAGCGCCCTCTCAAATGGAAACACCTTGAGACAAGAGGACAGCTTCATTTGAGATACACTAGGCATTATCCACTAACATCTTTGCAATATGGGTAGCATCTGAAGATTGAAATATCCACAAAGAAAAGAGCAATGAAATTATGTGTTAATACCAGGTTTTCAAAAGCCACAGAGCCTGAGGAAAATGGAGGACAGTGACTCTCAGCAGTCTACAAAGCTTAGAGAGGGAAAAGAACGTGAAAGGCACGCTTTTGTAACATAGGGTCCAATTTAACTGGAGGGGACCAGACAAAAAATAGATGCAACTGGTTACCTAGCTAAGAGAGCCTCTATGAGTGCAAGGATAGGTCTTGAGGTATGATGGGAAAGGGGTCTTGGCCTTCTGCGAGGACTTTAACCAATACCAAAATAATTCTTCTAGATGGTAAGGAAACTTGTACAAGAAAACATGTTTAGGCATGTTTTATTTAGCTTGTTTAGTACACTTCTTGCATCTTTTCTAGCATATTTATTTACCGTGTTTATATTATAGGGTGTATTTCTTGTGCCAGACTAAAGTAAAGGGTGATCAGTTTTTGGAATCCATGCAAACTCTTTCACATGGCCTGAGCAGGTGAGATGTAGTCCCAAATACCCACCAAGTTGCTGCCCTCAGGTTGCGTGTTTTAACCAACTGAAGAGGCTGAGAGGAAGTATTCAATCTAGGAATTGAGGCCTGGTGAGACACAATTAAACTCTAATAGTGAGTTCCAATCTGCTAAACTTGCTTAAAGTTTCCAACATGGATGCAGGCCCATAGTCTTTTCCCAGGGAGCTGTTCCTTGAGGCCACACTGGATAAATTCAAGTCTCATTGTGGCTGGTGAGCTCCACAGATAACACGGCAGTAAAGCTCTAGAAAAAGGAACGCAGCAGCCAACTTCTAACCAACCATATTTAGGCCAACATTTTTGCTGGGCACATTATCCCCTAGCTGCCTACTCTTGGGCCTCTTCCTCTGAAGCAGCTGGTGCTGTCCACTGTCTGAAAACACGTACATATTGGGTCAGTGAACCCATTGCTGTAAGCCCAGCTGGTAATTCAACTTCCCTGGTAGCACTTCTGTTTATCAAAGGCTGCTTTCACTCATCTCCAGTGACTGCCTGGATGTAAATTAAAGATCCGATGATACCTTTTTTCAAAAGAATAGGAGTTATTCTTGATATCCTCACAAGTACATCTCAGCAATAAGAACAGGTGCTTACTTCCAAGGCTGTGAGAGAGATATGGCCAAGCATATGCCTGCCACATTTTCAGACCCATCCACTGAACTATCAATATCTAGCTCATTGCTTTGTATAGTGCTGAGCTATGGTGCCTTGACTATTAAAGGTGTAATATAAAATCTAATTCTCTTCCATACTGTAAAGCTTCAAGGTTCCTTTAAATATGATATATGATCTTTTAACCATAATCCAGATTGTAACTTCACTTCCTTCACATGAAAATGCTGTCTGTAGACACTATCCAGACTTTCTATATAAAGAAAAAAATATATATATCATCCATATATTTGTCATACGTTTTATTAATCTACTGCTCTGAGTGTGTCTGCTTGCCAGGGGGTTGGCCTTGGGTAGCTGGTGGAAGCAAGAGAGGATGGATTTAGGGGAGAGGGAGAGAAAGTGCTTTTAAGAGACTAAACCAAAAGGACATTAGGGTGGACTGAAGGGGCAAAAACCAGGGGAAAAAATCAGTAAGCTGTCAGATCCTGATCTGACAGAAGTAAATATTATGCTGTAAACATCAGTGAAATGATTTCAATAAAGCAACACTGATTTATGTGAATATAAATAACCAAAATATCCCTTTATTATATGTAGTCATTTCCAAAGGCTTTGGGGTTTTTTTAACAAAAATAAACTAAAGACATAAAATGTAATAAACAGGAAATAGGCCAGAGTAAGCACAGCAGCAAAAACAAGGTCTGGAATAAATAAAAAGCAAATGCAAAGCCACAAGACACAAATAATATACAAATTTTGGAATAAAACTTAGTTTTGAGCTGAGGATTGCTGCATACTTCCTAGGGCAAAGGGTAAGATTGCACAATTCCAGCACCTTGACAGACAAGGCCAGACTCCTCTCTTCTCAAAATGAAAGAAGCCAAAAGGATGGCCCTCAAACAAACAGGCCTTAGATCATTGGTGGCTTCAAAAACCTTTAAGGCTACAACCTCCTCACTAAATAGCAAAGAGCCAGCATATAGGCCAGAGTTCAGAATCTAATGTAAGGCAGACCCCCCCCCCCCAAAAAGGCATTACTATATTCCATTCAAAAAGGTCTGAAGCCCTGGCCCCTCTAGAGGACTCACTATGAAAGCCATCTAGAATGCAGAGAACATGTCATGGAAAACATACTTTTTTGGTTGCAGTCTACTCAGAAAGAAACCTTTTTTTTTTTTAGGTCTTGCAAACCAGAAATTCTAAGGAAATTTTGTTTGGGAAACAGCAAACCACATGCAACTTAAATGAAAGAACTGCAACATAAAAATGTAATTCATAAGCCTTTATTACCCCTTCAGCATCCCCCAGTCAAGAGCTTTGGTTTTGAAGAGAAGGGCATACATGAATCGCCTCGTTCAGAGATTAAACCCTTTGCCTCCCATATCAGGTCCACTTGGGCTGCACAGCTCAGGCAGAGGTTACATGGAAAGTTGGTGAAGAGATGGAGAAAAGGTTGAGTCCCTGCCTTACCCTCCTTATGAGGGACACAAATTCTGTCTACTGCTCCACATAGCCTTAGCTTGACAATGCTTTGACCCAGTCAGGGTGACAGAGTGCCACCATACTGCACAGCAACTCGCCCACACTTTCCTTGCTTGCTTGCTGGAAGGGCTGGGATTGACCTGATGTATTCTATTACTTGCTGGCAGATAGAAATTAGATTTACCTCACTACCAGGTTCACTCTTTTATCCTCCATGCAGCACAGCAAAAAAAAAAAAACTCCATTAAAAACCCTGTAAAAAGCTTTTGGCATATAAACCCCTTGGCAGAATGTGAAGGTCAGAGGTAGCAGCATTGTTCTAATGTTTGTCAGCCAGAAAGTGAGATATTCGAGTCAATCAGCATGTGTGTAATCACTGAGCCGTGCAATAGCATCCTCAGTGGCCATGTGCAGTTCCTGTAGTCCAGTGCTGAACATAGACATAGACAATATGTGACATGGGATGTGTTTTGCCACAGCTATAGTCTGCATTGTCACAGAGACCTCAGCGGTGGAGGTTGGCTGCAAACAGACTTTGCCCTGTCTGGAACCTATTCAGAAAGGCTCAGTGATGGCATGGCAGGTGGGCAGACTGTAGGATCGGTGATAAGGAACTTGTTTGGTGGTGATGTCAGCATCCCCACCAGTATGCTACTAAGGGGTGGTACCTACCAAAAACAACTGACCAATGTGTTTCTTTTTTGTCAGAGCTTAGCAAAACACAAACACTAAACATAATGAGCAATAAAAAGAGTGCATTAGAATAGAAAATGCTTCATTTGTAATCCTCCATATCATTGATAGAAGCACATGTAAGATATGTATGTGTGCACAAGTTCAAATGACCTCGTAGAATTCTCCTGGGTTTGTTCTCCTGGTAGAAAAACTTGCCCAGAGACACCTGAACATACATTCAAATACTGAGCCCCTGAAGAGCAGAGAACTCACAGTACTGATGATGCACAACCAAAGGACCACTTGACATATTCTGTAGGCTCCCTCAGTCTGCCCAGAGACAAAACTGCAACAGGGCACAGGGCAATGCTGATTGGCTGGCCTTCACCGTTCACAGTCAACCTTTGTCTCCCTGCAGTACAATATGGGGATTATGGAAGTGGCATGATCCACTCCCTGCTCAGCTGAAGCAGCATAGTCCCATGAGTGATACAGTCCCTCCCTGGAGGGGAAGAGGGAGTAATGCACCCTGGGATGCTAATGGACTGTGTTGTAATGTCTCTCAGAAGAGAATGTGTACAGACATTCTCTCTTTCAGGCAAAAGTCTCCTGGGAGTGATTTAACTCTGGTTGTTTCTGGGTTATCTTTTTCCTGCAGTGGCCATTTTCACTCTATAAGAAGAATCCTGAATATCTGTATACTCATGGTTTCTCCTAGAAGAGCAGCAGCTGGATATCTTTATGTGGCCTACATACCACTGCTTGTATCTGAAACTATTTACCAATGTTCACAATTTAATTAGCAATATTGCAGTAATGAACTATTGCTTGAGAGCCCCCCATTGTTGATATCCAGAGACTGAATTCTCAGCTTTCCTTTTTTTTAAAAAAAGATACGACTATGGTCCACATAGGACTTGTATATCAGCTGCCAGAAATAATACAGAAATACATCTCAAAGTAGAGAACAAATCAGACATGACAGTAAGGGCCCTCATTCTGCAGTTCTTCCCCAGCCAACCCTCCCACAGACTTCAGTGAAAGGAACTGAACATTATATATTTGGGCTTGGAAAGGATATTTGATTGATTGTCCCACAAAACCTCAGTCCAAAAACCTATTCAAATTGGATTTGACGCCATGTACTGACTGAACAACCATAAACAAAGTTTAAGGAGAAATGGCAGTGTGTCAAGTTGCGGAGATATCTGCAGTGGGGTACCATAGAGATCAGTGTTAAGGCCCATCTTTTTTCACCGCTTCACTAATGATCTGGAAAAAAGAGGTAAAGAGCACACAATAAAATTGGCAGTCCATGCTACATTGGGACATGTTGTCATCCTCAGGGAGGACATGGAAATAAAAGAAAGAAGTAGACAGGTTAGAAATCAGCCTAGAAAATAACAAAAATAACAGCATCGGGAAATGGAAGCTAATATACGTTTGTTACTATTTCCACGAGGCTCCATCTAGACAGACTTAAGGGAGGCAATTAGAGATGAGTGGGGACTATTTGATTTTGGGAAGGATTTTGATATTTTCAATTTTAAATTAGTTCAGAAGAAAACCTTGACATTTTTTTAAATCTCCACAAGACAAATTGTTGCTTCAAAAAAAAAAAAACTCTAAAAAAACCTGTTATTTTGGCTCAAAATACTTCATTTTGATCTTGGTATTGTGACATAGAACCCAATAAAGAATTCACAATAACAAGTCAATTTGAAAGGAAACATCTAAAAATGTTTCATTTCTAAATTGGCAAGCCAGGACATTTCACCATTATCATAGCTTTTTCCTCCAAGACAGAATTTGGACAAAATGGACATGATTTCACAGAGCATTTCCATTTTAACAGGACAGTTGTTTTCCAATGGAAAACTGTTTTTCAAAGTTTTCCCAACCAATTCTAGTGAATATAAGTATATAATGATCGAGAGGTTATTTTTTTACTAAAAAATATCTAAATAAATGAAGTTCACGTTCAAGTTTCCATAGATAAGCTGACATTTACCTTGTAGTCTGTCCATTTATCTACTGACCACTGTCAGACTGAGGGTATAACAGCAGAAGATGTTTGTGTCATTGATTGGGAGTGGATAAATGAAGCCAGGCTACAGACCACAGCAGGGGCTTTTTTGGCTCTGCTGGTAAAAGAACTAGGCCAGTTCCATCCTGCAAAGAGAGGCTAATATGAGTACAGATTTGTACTAGAAACAGAGCTATTTAACACAGGTTGATTTTCTATCTAGAAAAGGAGATCAGTGTTAAATGGCAATATTTGTGGGTTTAATTCAAGACTAAAAAGAATTTTAGAGGGCATGTTTAAACGTGCGCTTTAATGTATATTAGTCTATTTTAATGTGCATTAAGCATCACTTTAAAACTGTGCTCTGTAGTTAATATGCATTAAAACAGGCTAACATGCATTTTCCTAGAATCTCACAATGGAGGGCATCTATACATATGCTCCAAGGTTGGGGGCCAGGGAGCACTTTAATTAGAACAACTCTGAGCACCGCTCTAATTAAAGCACTCACAGCATCACATGTATTCAGTGTCCTGTGCTACAAAATGGTGGCAGGGGTGCTTTAACCAAAGCTTGTTTGACAAGCTTTGGTTAAAGCACCCCTGCTGCCATTTTGAAATGAGGGGATGCTGAATACACGTGATGAGGAGGCTGATGCAGTGCGCTAATTAACACACTCCAGCAGACTGGATTACGTTCCAACATGTGCTAATTAGCACAAATCAAAGCCGAGCTCCATCACACGTATAAGTGTCTGGAAGTACTAGATTTAATGCATATTAACTAAAGCACATTAATGCACTTATAGACACATCCAAAAGGTTCTAAAACAGGTTGGTGAAGGAGCAATGCAACTATCAAAGAAATTCAATGTAGGCACACGCACACGCACAATGAATAATGAACCCTGCCAAACTTGAAAAATCATGAGTCAGGCCTCACGACACATAAGGACTTTTTTTTTAATGACTATTGTTCTCAAATTTATGGTTCAACTACACCTCATATTTTCAGTGTTTTCTCTACACCACAATAACAAATTTTTTTTTCACTGAAAGCTGGGGTTTTCATGTAATCAGCTGGATCTTTAAAAAAAAATCAAATATTGCAAATTTCATAATAAAATCACAAGATTTGGCAGCACAGTGTGCTTGAGAACCAGCATGAAATTTTTATAACTATTTGTAGTTTTTCAGTTAGTTCAAAATTGAGCCATGCAGGAAACAGACTACAGCAGTTAAATGATAATTTTAAAAAAGCAAACAAAATGTTGAATTACATTATGAGGGGAATACAGAGTCAATTAAAAGGTTATGCCATGCTCCAAGTTGATGATACCTCTGTCTGAGCACTGAGTTCAGTTAATCTCAACATATTTAAAATGGAACAGAACAAGGTCCCAAATACAGATACAGCTAGTAAAGGCCTAATGAAATTTCACCACCATAAGCTAGTCAGAGCTCCTCTATTACTGTCATGCTGATGCCATTTTTGCTCTTGAAGTTATGATGTCACAAAGGGCCCTAAATTGAAGCAGTGGGTTTTAAAAAATACCGCTTCAATTTAGGGCTGATTAAACTCCCATGTCGTGCACACACCCTGCTGACTTACCTGCCTCTCCAGCAGGGAGTGCAGGGCAAGCTGCCAGTGGGCAGAGCAGTCCCTGGGCTGTGGAGAGGCTGGTGTTTCTCTCCACAGCAGCAGCGGCGCCTGCCCATAGGCACCCAGCTCAGGTGGTCCCAGGGGACACTGCAGCCACAGAGGGAAGCACCAGGCCCCTGCACAGCTCAGGCAGGCAGGCTCCAGGGGGAAAAAAAAAGATTAGTCTCAGCGCTTTTCTTGGGCGGAGCTGCTTTCCCGGCCTGCTGCCAGGCTTCCTGCAGGGCTTGCTGCAGAGACGTGGAGCTGCACGGAGCCCGGTGCTTCACTCCATGGCTGTAGGGACAGCAAACTTAAAGTCCTTGAAGGAGTTTTAGTTTGCAGTGCCCCAAGTCATTTAAGGAGCATTACATGCCAAATTTCCTGCAGCAGCTGGAATTCATGCACAATATACTGCAGAGGCGTGCAAACACTGACACTTGGGCTGCGTGAAATTTCACTGGCCATTTTGTTTTGACACTGTTTCGACCAATTTTGAGGTCAAAACAGCAACATCGGAATGAAACAAAGGCTGTCAAAATAGCCTCAAAACAAAATGAGGATAGTCAAAAAGTTTCAAAAGTTGAAATGTTTTGACCATAAGCTGGGGATGGGAAGTCAGTCCAGCTGGGCTGACTTCCCATACACAGTGCAAGATCTGGCAGGGGACAGGGAGTCAGCCCAGCTGGGTTAAGTCCCCATCCCCCATGCTATATATGCATCCCCCATGCTAGATCATGTGGGTGGTAGAAGGCAGCCCTGCTTTCTCATCCCCAGCAAAACATCAAAACAGCCTTTTTGTTTCAACAAAACAAAATGGAACAACTGTTTTAACTCAAAATGTAATTTGAAATGGAACACTGTTCTGTCGAACCATTGAAACTGAAGGCAAAACGGAATGGTGATGTTTTGCACAGCCCTAACTGACACCATTAAATTGGTGAAAAAGCATTTAGCCCACTTTAAAGTTTTGTGAATATATGCCTCTCATTTTGTCTATACACAACAGTTACATGAAATACACCTTAGTGGCTGGAGGAGCTGCCATGGGCACCCAGGATGCAAGATAGCTGCAGCAGCTTCTGTAAGAGCAGATTAATCTAAGAAGAAGGGCGAAGCTGTCTGCTTCACCGCAGACCTTTTGCCCAGAACCTTTCCCAGTCCTCTTCTCCCAGTATTTGGCTAGAGATTTAAAGAGACAATACACCTGATCATGCACAAATAACAGTATCTAGCTGGCCTTGTCCCAAACTTTAAACAGTTTATGGACCTTTCAATCTCCACTTGAGGCACTGGCTGCTGTAATCTAATTGCATCTTATCTTGATAGATTTGGCAATTATCCTTGTTTTTAAATATCATTTGTATCTATGCTGTAGGATTTGCAAGTTCTGATATGTGCACTTTGGCACAAAATCCTGTAAATCAGATTTAATAGAATAAAGACTGCTTACCTAGAAATGGTCAAAATCTTTTGTTTAAAATGTCCCCTCCTCTACCTAACCCCATGAAATAGGCCTTCTTCCAGAAGAAATTTCAGAGAGAGAACTATTTTTTACTAAAATGTTCAGGGTTTCTTTCAGAAATTTGACAATACTTCTTCCCTTTCTCTTCCTCTCACTCCCCCAACTCCCCACCAAAAAAAAATCAAAATTGGATTGAATTTGATTTTTGCATGAAAACCTATAAGCTTTTTATCAGGGGAACTAAAAAGCATTCTAGCATACCACTTTCCTGTAAACGCCATTCTAATGAGATAAACCAGTATCCTCATCATTGTTCTTTTTGTCTTCATGTACTCCTTTCCTCAAGTTATTCCTGGTATCAGGACACTACTCTAAAACAGAGATCTCCTACAGTTTTTTTTTAAAGAGTCCCCCTGATGGACTGAAACCCCACTGTGTTAGCAGCTGTACCAACACAATATAAAAACAGTCCCTGCTCCAATGCAACTAGATTAAAAGTATAAGACAATAGACAAGAGCTGCATAGACAGATGGACAGACAAACACAGGAGACAAGGAAGCAATGCAATAGCATTGATCAGTGTAATATCCAATGGTATCAGCACACCAAGGGCCTAACCATTGTCAAGACTGCTGTTGGCGTCACAGCAGAGGGAAGTTTTAAGGAGAAATTTGAAGGTAGATAATGAGGTAACTTTGAAAATGATTATAGGGAGTTCCAACCAAATATGAGAGGCAGCATGGGATGAGGCATGTAGAATGAGCATGGAATAGAGTCCTGAGCATTAGCTAGGCTGGTCACTTAGAGGCGGTGATTTCAGTGGAGCCAAAAGTTTGGAAGATGGATAGGAGTGGATATAGATGGAGCTGAAAAAGAAGAATTTCGAGCAATTGTGAAATCGTTCATTCATTCATTCATTCATTCAACTGATTTAGAAATGGGGAGGGTGAGCTGGTTGGAAAGTCAAACGGGGTGAGATAGAGGTGGATCCAAGGGAGGTGCAGTGGTGCACTTGCACCCCTCCAACTCCACCCCCCACCACCACCACCCTTTGATTCCTGGTCCTTCCAAAGTTTAAAAACTGGCAGCAGTAGTGACATTTCTTTTAAGCCAGCAGTGAGGGATTTGGTTGTCTTCATGGCTTATTATAATCTATTTGATTCTTTCTAAACTCTTCACCCCACAGGTGTGAATGACCCTGTGTCCTTTATAATGATCTTGATGTTCCACGAATTAACCTATCTTTTTTTCTGCCATTCTGTTGACTGCTATGCTCCTATTTCACAGCCCTGCAGGCTGTTTTAACCCTAGCTACAAGTGTTTTCTTAGGTGAGCGTTCATCTACGATCCCTTCCAGTCAAGGATGATTGTCTTCCATGATTTCCTGAACTGTAGGCCTGAATATGGCTGACAAGTCCAATCCAGGATTAACAGGTTCTACTGCGTCTCAGGCATGAGTATCAATGCAAGGTGGGTGGCTCTGGATTCTTGATTCAATCTGCAGCACACTGTTTTTGCTGCTCTCACTTTTCTGTCACCTGTTATTGTGAGGTTTCAAAATACTGAAATCCTGGCAGCAGACTCTTCCTCCATTTTGGACAGTCCTGGGTGATAGTCTCCTGTGAGTTGTGTCAATGTTGCATTTTTTTCAAGTTGCCCTTAAATACATCCTTGAAAGGCTTTCTCTACCCTCCTCTTGAATGTGCATCTAGACTGAGCTCAGAGAATAAAACTTGCTTGAGGGGTCTCTAATGAGACATCCTGATGACATGGCCACTCCAGGGAAATTGATGTCAAATGATCATTGTCATGATGCTTGTGGTGTTTATTTGTGAGAGGATGCTATTTTTGGTGTGTCTGTCTACCCACTGGATTCAAAGGATCTTCCTCAGGCAGCTTTGATGGTATTTCTCCAGTGACTTGAGGTGTTCCCTGCATGTTGTCCACTTCTCAGCTCCATTCAGTAAGGTGGGGATCATGACTGTTTGATAAACCATGAGCTTGGCTTTGCATCTAATGGCATGGTCTTCAAACATCCATTTCCTCAGGCATCCAAGGGCCACACTTGAACATATGAGTTGTACAAACCGTTTTAACTCTAGCTAGAAGTGTTAACTCAGGTGAATATTAAGTGAGGTGTGGAAATAATGTTCAATGAGGTATTGGATGCACTGTCAAGATGCTCAAGAAGGCTAGATTTGGTTTATGAATATGAAAGAGTTGTACATTTAATTGTAATGGCTACAGAAATAATGCAACAGCATTTTTAAATTATTTTGCCTAGTCTGTTTGTTTTTATACATAATAGAGGAAATAGCAAATTCATGTACATTTCAATAAAGTTATATTTGTTTTTGCTTGTTATATTTGTTTTTGCTTCAAGCTGAAACTGAATAATACAGCCCTAGGTCCCTGGAATAATCTAGTTCTGGTTTCTTTTTAATTGGAGAAAAATAGATACTGTGATATATGTGAAGATGCATCACACTGTCTGCACCCCCCTTTTCAAAATCCTAGATCTGCCATTAGCGTGAGGGATAGGCTTTTTTAAGAATAAGGAATAAGATGTTTATATGGAGAGGAAAGAACTAGAAACATAAAGAAATGTATTACAAGAAGCGTGATGATCAGAGGATGGGGTCTCAGGGAAACAGGGAGTAGAGGAGAAAGCAGAAAGGTACCACTTGACCATTTACCACTCTTTGCTCAAGGAGGAAGGAAAGCCAAAGAGGAATCAAAGCTGAAGTGTACATAGAAGGCAGCCACCCAACAGTGAAAAGGAAAGCACAGCCGACCTTTTCACTAAAAAATAAAGGTGGGCAGTGGGACTTCACTGCCCACGTTTATCAGAAAACAACAACAAAAAAAGGCTAGGGCTGGTGCACACAAAACCACAACCTTGTGGTTTAAGTCCCACATTACACTACAAGTGTTCAGACTTCACTGCCCACCTTTATTAGAAAATGGTTGTATGACCTTGGCCAATTCAAATGACTTTTCAGTTCACCAATCTCTAAATGGGAACAAGTTCATTATGGCTGTGAGCTGTTTGGGATGGTCCCCTCACTGGCGCACACAGTGTCCTGCGAAATGGGTCTGTGCTTCTAGTTGGTTCCTCTTGGTGACACCACAGAATCCTGATGATGCTTTACACTGTACAGATACAAATCATGAGGGGGCAGCTGCAAAATGAGGAGCATATTTATAGCCTAACCCTAATTTTCTCTCATTTTTCTTGTAATTGTTCCCATTCCCTTCTCATAATTTTCTCAGCATGCCAGCAGAGCAAAGCTATTGTGTAAATAAAACACATTTTAATACAGCAACTCGCTATATTCATGCCTGAATTTGCATTTATGGCCCTTTAAATAAATACCACAAGGGAACAGCAAAATGATATGACTGAGCGCTCAGGAGTTCATCTCTACTCCTCCCATCTGCTTTCTCTTCTCAACATACGTTTGCCGGGCTTGGGCATTAGCTATTTGGATCCATCTTGATTTTCCAAGAGATCCCAGAATGACATTGTTTTCTTCAGGGTCACTGGAGAATTGAGTGGATTCTTAGTCACTCAGGATACTGCAGGATATTAGGTTTTTCTTTAATCTTCTTTCATAAACACTGTTCTGCTGAATGGTTAAAGCTGCCTCAGAGAAGACTTTTCTCTTTTTTCCCTTTATCTCTTATTGAGTCTATTTCCCTGGCTAATTTTAAGAATCTCATTATCAAAGCTCCTGGTAGCCTATTAGCAGAAGGTTCTGGGAGGGAAGTTCTGACTCTCAAGATCCCTTCATTGCAAAAGCCTACTGATGTGAGAAAGCAAATCACCTCCCTCCATCAAGGTCACTTAACTCTTGCTCTTGCTCTCTCTTCCAGATAATCCTCATTTTTTTCCTTCTGCAATGCCTGAGTTTTACTCATTTAAGTTTGGGCTTCAGGTTCTTTGGTTGACATAAAATTATCTTTCTACTGACACTCAGTGAGCGTGTCTACACGAGATGCTTACTACACATTGGCCTAATAACACTGTACAGTAGAGCATCACAGCACAAACCTTGATAATAGCCTACTGCAACAGTATTAGGCAAATATGCAGTAAGCATCACTAATTAACCATGCACTGGTGCTAATGCACAGTAACTTTAGGTAGAATCATAAAATCATGGAACATGAGAGTTGCAAGGGACCTCAGGAGGTCACTTCTAGTCCAACCCCCTGCTCAGAGCAGGACTAGCCCCAACTAAATCATCCCAACCAAAGTTTTGTCTAATAGAGCTGTGCGAGGCTTCGGACCGTGCTTAGGATCCAGAGAAGCTTCAGACACTTAGGCATCCAAAGCAGCACGTCCACATCAAAGCACTGGCTTCATTAGGCTTTCTGAATCGCTTTGGAAAAGCTTCAAAGCTGCTTCATGGATCCGGCCATTGGGTATAAATTGGAATCAATGAAGTATCTATAACTGTATTGTTTTTGTCTGATTTGGATGATATTTGCAGGGGCAGTAGCCTCTGCTGCGAGCATGAAGCTGGCCAAGTTTCAAGAAGATCTGTGCAGGGATTTGGGGGGAACTGCTCCCCAAATTCTTGAAAGAAAACTCATGTCACACCTACGTGTTACACCATGGGGGTGTAAAAACTGCAGGGGTGGTGGCCCCTGGTCAGGCCAGGAAGCATGCCAAGTTTCAAGAAGATCAGTTAATTAGCAACAATTAACACCTACAAAACCACAGACTAAGGAGAGGAAGAATCAACACAGACAATCAACTGCCCCATGACAGAGGCAGTCAGTTGCACAAGCACCCATGTCTTGAGTTTTGTCTGTCAGCAGCCAGAGGTGCAAGGCCCCAGAACCCCCCTGCACTGATCTCCTCGACAGCTGGCAGGTGTCATGACCTCAGCAGGGGCCACCATCCCTGCAGCCTTCACCCTGCTGCACCTTAACACACACAGTGTTACCCATGTCACGAGTTTTGCTTGTCCGCAGCTTGAGGTTCAGTTTCCCCCAAACCCCTGCACTTATCTCCTTGAAACTTGTCAGGCTTTGTGGCCTCAGCAGCGGCCACCACCCCTGCACTTTTCAGCCCACTGTGCCTTAACACACGTATGTCATGAATTTTGCTTGTCAGCAGCTTGAGGTGCAGTACCCCCCAAGCCCCTGCACTGATCTTCTTGAAACTTGGCAGGCTTTGTGGCCTCACCAGGGGCTACTGCCTCTGCAGTTTTCACCCCCCTGCGGTGTAACACATACATGTGACATGAGCTTTGCTTTCAAGAATTTGGGGTACAGTTCCCCCCAAACCCCTGCACCTATCTTCTTGAAACTTGGCAGGCTTCATGCTCTCAGCAGCCTGCATGTTTTGTCCAAATCAGAGAAAAAAACAACAAAGTTATACATATTTCATTGATTCCCCATTATACCCTATGGCCAGATCTCTGAGGTGGCTCCAAAGCTTCAGAGCCACTTTGGCCAGATCAAAGCGGGAACCTGGTCCGAAGCTCTGGATTGGATCCCTGGCATCCAAAGCAGCTGGATCCAAAACCAAATTGAATAGCTGCCTACTTGCACAGACCTGTTGTCTAGCCAGGTCTTTAAAATCTCCAAGGACAGAGATTCTAGCACCTCTTTGTTAATCTGTTCCTGTGTTTCACTACCCTCAGAGTGATATTTTTTTCCTAGTATCTAACCTAAACTTCTCTTGCTGCAACTTGAGCCCATTGCTTCTTGTTCTATCATCTACCACCACTGAGAACAGTCCAGCTCCATCCTCTTTGGAACCACCCTTTAGGGAGTTGAAGGTCGCTATTAAATCCCCTCTCGGTATCCTTTTCTCCAAACTAAATAAGCCCAGTTCCCTCAGTCTCTCCTTACAAGTTATAAGTCCCAGCCCCCAAACCACTTTTGTTGCCCTCCACTAGACTTTCTGCAGTTTGTCCACATCCTTTCTGAAGTGGGGATCCCAAATCTGAACAAAGTAGTCCAGATGTGGCTTCACCCATGTTTCATAGAGGGTAATGATCACTTCCCTTGACCTGCTGGCAACACTCCTACCAATGCAGTCCAGTATGCCATTAGCCTTCTTGGCAACAATGACACACTGTTGGCTCATATTCAGCTTCTTGTCACTGTCGCCCCCAGGTTCTTTCCTGCAGAGCTGTTGCCAAAGCAGTCAGCTCCCAACTTGTACCAGTGCATGGGATTGCTCTGTCCTAACTGCAGACTTTGCAGCTATCCTCACTGAATCTCATGAGATTTCTTTAGGTCCAATCCTTCAATTTGTCTAGGTCACTTAATCCTAGCCCTGCCCTCCAGCATATCTACTCCCACCAGCTTGGTGTCATCTGAAAACTTGCTGAGGGTATATTCCATGTCATCTTCCAAAGAATTGATGAAGACATGGAACAAAACCAACCATAGGACTGACCCCTGGTACTGCACATTTAGTTAGTCCTTTCTTAAGGAAGCAGTAAATTAAATGTGCAGTATCTAAGGGACATTAATGAACATGTAGATGCACCCAGTGAGCTCTACTGATTTGTAATAGCTAGGGAAATCAGCCCTTCCATCTTCATTGTCTATGATTCAGTAGTTAACTGCCAAGACCCAATCCCAAACACACAACCTAGAGGGTGACCCACCAACCATAAGCCATAAGTCCACCAACCATAAGCTCAGCCCACCAAGTCACAGCTCATGGACAAAAGTGGATTGGCAAGGAAAGGGTCCTCACTGGGAAAAGACCTCCTGTGGCTGGTCCCTCATTGGCCTGGGGCTCCTGGCTGCTGATTGGATCCTCCCACCTATATAAGCCTTTCTGCTTCATGTGGAAGCTGTCTGAAAATCAAGGCTCTTAATACCCTTGGGCTGCCCTATTGTGTCCTTGCTTCTGTACCTGATTCCAGATCTGACCACTCATTGCTGACCCTGCCTGGACTTGTATGCAGAAGAGACTTGTACCTTCCTCCATATCTTTTAGAACCTTTCTTTTTTTTTACCACTTCAAGAAGTCCTCTGCATGCACCTAAGCTAGGGACCAGCTCCACAACTGAACAGTCTGAGGAACCATGAAAGAGGTCAGTCATTTGGCCTTGGAATTCCCTGCAGACTTGCTCACCTGTCACATCAGGCCTCTCTTGGTCTGCTGTCTGGTACTGTGTAAACCAATACAGCCTGCTCCATGGGTGGGTTGTCAGCAACTAAACCACTGCCCCCACCTGGGCTAGCCTGGGTGAGGAGGGTATGTTGACATCCAGCAAGACTAAAAACAAAACCTGTCAAAGGGCAGATGAGCTTCCTGAGAGCCAATGGCCATCCATAACTGGAGAGAACGTGGTCCCCACCAGGTCCCTCTGCCCAAAGAATCCCTAATGATACAAAGCAACTCAACTAACCACATTGAAGTGGAGGTTGGTTGTTACAGCATCTAAGGTGCCCCAACAGTTGCAGCAGCCTCAAGATTGGTTTGATTTGCTCACCTGAGTTGCTAGGAATTTCATTGGGGGACTTAGAGATTTTATTGCTTCAAAAGTCTCATATCAATCCAACAACAGATTTCTGCTTCCGGTGATCTGAGTTTCCTGCTACAGCTGGTCACACAAGATCATGTTAAGAGTTTCTGTTGTGATCTGTAGTGCTACTTGCAAGACTTCTCAATTTTGATTTATGCTGAACAAAGACCGCCAGCCAAGCCAAGCCAAGCCATGTGGCTTCATTAAATGATCAAATTAGGATTAGGATGAAGCCAAGCTACTTTCACTGATGACTTGCTCAGCATTATTTCAATCCTAATCACTAGAGACCAAAAATAATCATGCGTTCTATCCCTCACACTCACAGCAGCATTATATCTAGGGCAGATGGTGGCCTTCTCAAGCCGTGCAGCTGACACTTCCAATAGTAGGAATGGATGGGCATCCGTCGTCTCTTGGGACCTTCAATTAGACCTTCAAGTTTTTTAGTGTGGCATATTTAAAAAATGCTGCAGTCAGTCATGGGCTTTATAATTGCTCCTTTTTTATTTGTGGATAGGTTTGGTCACTCAGTCTTGTTTCATTCTATAGCAGCCCCTGCTCAATAAGCTTCTTGGCTTATTTAAAACACAGCAGTCTAAACCCAACCATACTTTGCCACCTGAGACCAAAAACCTGGAGTCCTTGACTCATTAAAAGCAAGATGCAATTACAGCCAGTGCTGACTGCCTCCCCTTCCTTTTCAATGCCCATGTCTGAAGCTCTTTCCTTTGTGAGCTCTAATGCGTGTTTAATGTGCATCTTAATTATTTGATTACAATGGCGTAATTATATAATTGTAATGTATTGTGCATGCTGGCTGGAAGGAGACTGGAGACATTCAGTGAGTGACGCTGGGTAAACAGAATAACAACAACATCAAGAAACAGAATAAATGTAATGAGATGATAATTTGGGAATGTTTAAAGAAATGGGCACTTTGGAAAATGAAAAGTGTTTGGTCCTTTTCTTTTATTTATTTTTTCTCATCCCATGATCAGCACAAATTGTCGCTTTTCTTTCCAAAATGAAAGACACAATGTCCTGTACTAGCATATTTTGACTCAGGCAAAATTCTGGCACCTCACATGGTTTAACCAATATTAAATTGATACCCACTTAATATCCCACCTAATAACCCACTTGATACCCACTTAAATTGATACCCACTTAATACCCACTTTCTGTCATGTGCCAACCATTATTTCTAGAATCCAGAATACAGATCCATATGTTAGGATGCCAATGTAAGTGTGATGGAGTCAGTTGTACTGCTTTAGGCATGAGTGGATAACAGGCAGGTTCATTATCTCCATTAACAGTTAAAGTCAATGTTATGCTCCTCAAGCCCATAAGGATTGACCATCTACACTGTCAACCCCTGAACTGAAGCCCTACCAGATGTCCAGACTGGCTTTGTCAGCAATCCTGAACTTCAAAAACCACAACTGATCCTGCCACCACTTGCTTTTTCACCCTCCCTCCCTGGGGGGCATGTGGGACTTACCCAGGCCTGCAGACCTCAGACACAAGAAGTCCACCAACAGCAGTCCAACCATTCCTTGTTCCTGACTCCATTCCTGGTGCACCCCACTTCCTGTCTCTACAGGCTGTAAGAAGAGACAAGTACTCTCCAGCTCCATGCCTAAAAGGGCTCTACAAGGGAATGTGGGATACAAATTAGTGCCCTCTCCCAAAATAAGCAGCACAATGTAGATGTTTTTTGTGTAGGCTACATGGTGCAATATACATTCAGAAAAATGGTTCATGTATCTTGCAGTAAGTGAGGGCAACTTCAAAGCAAATCCTTACTATCAGTGTAGACATACTCTCAGACACTAGAAAAAAATGTCAGTAGAACAGAATGTCTGCTGAAGCCAATGAGGTTTTACAACTGACTTCAACAGGCTTTGAGTTTGTCTGGTATTATCCAAAATAGCAGCACTGCTTTCTGAGGTCCTGGGTAGATCCTATAAATAGGGCTGTGCGAAATTTCTCTGGGTGTTTCATTTTGAAGCTGTTTTGATGTGTTTCAAGCTCAAAAAAATGAAACAGCAAAATCAAAATGAAACAAAAACCATCGAAACAGCTTCAGAATGAAATGAGGGCACTCAAAACATTTTGAAAGTTTTGAAATGTTTCAAGTTTTGAAGCAGCCCTGTGGTGGTAGGCAGGGGAGACCCAGGGATGTGCTCTGAGTGGCTCCACAACCCCATGTA
Organism: Crocodylus porosus; assembly: GCF_001723895.1. Classification (NCBI taxonomy): domain Eukaryota; kingdom Metazoa; phylum Chordata; order Crocodylia; family Crocodylidae; genus Crocodylus; species Crocodylus porosus. The sequence continues at coordinate 6,734,356 of NW_017728929.1, read as the reverse complement.
GCTCAGGACAGTGGGAAGCGCAGCCCTGGCTCTTCCCGCCTCCCGCCTCCCGGCTGCACTCGGTGGGGCTGACAGAGACAATAGGAGGGCAGCGCCGGCTCTGCCCACCTCCCACCACTGGGCTACGTTCTGTAGGGTTGACAGAGCTGATCAGAGCACAGCCCGGTGGTGAGAGGTGAGCAGAGCCAAGGCTGTCCCCAGCACTGGTCCCAGGTGGCAGTGGCAACCTCCTGTCATCTGGCGCAGATCTGGGGGCCCACACCCCCTGGAGGAGTCTGACACAGTGCGGCATCCCTCCCAAGGGTGCAAGCCCCTGGATCTGCACCCCAGATGAAAGGAGGCTCAGGCTGCCTCTCCCACCTGGGACCGGTACTGGATGTGGGCTGCACCCAGCACTGGACAAGATTGCTGCTGCCACAGCCTAAGCCTCCTCTCATCTGGCACACAGATCTGGTGGCGCACACCCCCAGGAGCACTGCTGAGCTGTACCAGACTCCTCCCAGGGGTACAAGACCCCTGATCTGCATGCCAGTTGAGGGGAGGTTCCCACTGCCACCTGGGACAGACAGCAGCAGCAATTTTCTCTGGTGCTGAGCACAGCCCATGCCCAGGGCCAGTCCCAGTCAACAAGGAAGCCTCCTCTCATCCGGGGTGCAAATCTGGGGGCTTGCACCCCTCAGAGCACTGCTGAGCTGTGCCGGACTCCTCCAGATCTGTGCCCCGGATGAGAGGAGTCCCAGGCAGCAGCAGCAGCCTGCTCTCATCCAGCGTGCAGATTCAGGGGCCTGCACACCTGGGAAGAGTCTGGCACAGCCCCGCTTCCCTCCCAGGGATGTGGGCCCCTGGATCTGCACACCTGATGAGAGGAGGCTGCCACTGCCAAGTAGTGTCAGGACTTTTTCTTTGAAGAGTTTGATGTGCAGCTTCCCAGAAACCTCTGCACCAATCTCCTTGAAACTTGGCACACTTCGTGCCCTCAGAGGGGGCTACCATCCCTACAATTTTCATTCAAATCAGGCAAGAAGCCTAAAGACAAAGGTTTAGGCTTTTTCATGATTCCCCATTATAGCCTACAGGCAAAATATCAAAACTCGTCGAAACAGCAAAATAGTTTTGATGAAACAGGACAGTGCTTCAGAATGAAATGAAACAATGAAATGAAACACTGTCCCTTCAAAATAGCTAAATGGACGGTAAAACAAAACAATGGTGTGTCACGCAGCCCTACCTATAACATCCATTAGGTACTGGAGTTTACTTGGGGCACCTCAGTGTCAACCTATTCCACCCTGCTTCAGTTCTCTAAAAACCATCAACATGTCTATTCTTACGCACCCCTACCTTAGCCTTATGACTAAGTTGCACAAAGGAGCAAGGAACAGAAGGACCTTCTCATCTTCTCCATCAAGTGCCTTCAAGGGTCTCAATGAGGCTGGAACATTTAGATGTATGTAAGCATCTAACAGATTGAATAGGATCAATTCTTAAGTCTCCATGGGGAGCACCAGCATAAGACTTCCATTATGGACAAAGTCATATCAGCAAAGTTGTCCCTTTGTACAAATTTAATGAAACCACCCTCTCTGCCCCCAAGTAAAATGAGCTACACCATTAAAAAAAAACCTTTGTTAGCACAGCTCTCCATAAATTAAAACCTTCTGGCAGCACTGCTCTGTCATCAGGGATCACACTACTTTACACCCTTGGCCATTAGGCTGACAGAATTCTTTAGTGTAGACAGATCGGGAGAGTTAGGAAGCAGACAAAGGATGCTTGCAGGCTTTAAAACAAGAGTGTTAGGTGCTTTGACAGAAGCATATAATATTTTATATGTGATACTGTTATACACAACTGTGGAGCAATTTCAGGCAGTTGTTTTGTTAATTTTTTTACTAAATGTTCTTAGTAAGCCACTGCTGAACTTTGTTAACAGTCTTAATGAGAGCTACTGACCTGCTTAAAATACAAATACATAAATACCCTGATCCTTTCAAAATACAAATTTCACAGCTAATAATACTGAAACTCCACTGACACTAATAAACCGTACAAAGGTAATTAAAAACTACTGTGTATCTGTCAGCTACATTAATAGGATTAGTTGAGGAGCAAGCAATGTAATGTGAAAGTGGACTCTTGGTTATGTGACTTGTAAAATCAGTTTCCTGCAACTGTGTCTCCCACACATGGTTCATACAGAGTTATCTTGTTGCATGCATTTAAAAACTTGCTTTGCCACATTCAAGTTTGGTGAGTTCTTGCATCCTTAGAGGTCTGGTTCACCAAAACACAAGTTTGCCCAGGCCCTATTTTCCCTAAGATTGGGTCCGCATTTTGTATTTTGTTTCCATTCTGAATTAGAATAAAAAAAGAGTCAAAAGACTAGAAAATTTCCTCGGGGAAAAATCTGAAGATTCTCAAATCAGAAGCAACTCAATGAAATCTTTCATTGAATCATAGAAAATGAGGGTTGGAAGTGACATCAGGAGGTCACGCCTAGACCAAACCCCTGCTCAAAGCATGACCAGCCCCAATTAGATCATCCCAGCCAAGACTTTATATAGCCAAGTATTAAAAACCTCCAAGGATGGAGATTCCACCACCTCCGTGGGTAGGTAACCTGTTCCAGTGCTTTACTACCCTTCTAGTGAGAAAGTTTTTCCTAATATCTAACCTCAACTTTTCTTTCTGCATCTTGAGCCCATTGCTCCTTGTTCTGTCACCTGCCATCACGGAAAACAGTCCAGCTCCATCCTCTTTGGAACCCCCCTGCAGGTAGTTGAAGGCTGCTATTACATCCCACCACGGTCTTCTCTTCTCCAGACTAAATTAGCCCAGTTCCCTCAGCCTTTCCTCAGAAGTCATGTGCTCCAGGCCCTGGACAATTTTCATTGCCTTCCACTGGACTTTCTCCAATTTATCCACACCCTTTTGTAGTGGGGGGGGGGGGGGGGGCAAAACTGCACACAGAACTCCAGATGGGGCCTCACCAGTACTGAATAGAGGGGAATAATCACTTCCCTTGATCTGCTGGCAACACTCCTATCAATACAGCCCTGTATGCTGTTAGCCTTCTTGGCAACAAGGGCACACTTCTGGCTAGTATTCAGCTTATTGTCCACTGTAACCCCCAGGTCCTTTTCTGCAGAGCTGATGCCCAGCCACTCAGCCCCCAGCCTGGTTTTGAGATTGCATGAGATTGTTCTTTCCTAAGTGCAGGTACTGATCCACATGAAATTTCTTTTGGTCCAACCCTCTGATTTCTTGAGGTTATTCTGAATCCTAGCCCTAACATCCAGTGTATCTAGTACTCCCCACACCAGCTTGGTGTCATTTGCAAACTTGCTGAGGGCGCACTCCATCCCATCTTCCAGATCGTTGATGAACACATTGAACAAAACTGGCCCCAGGACCAACTCCTGGCGCACTCCACTTGATACCAGCTGCCAACCAGACATCAAGCCATTGACTGCTACCCTCTGAGCCCGCTGATGCAGCCACTTTTCTATCTGCCTTACAGTCCATTCATCCAGCCCATACTTCCTTATCTCGCCTTTGAGAATGTTGCGGGAGACCATATCAAAAGCCTTGGTAAAATCAAGGTACACCACATCCACTGGTTTGCCCACATTCACAGAGCCAGTTATCTCATCATGGAAGGCAATCAGGCTGGTCTTTCTATCTTAACTAAAAATTAATAGCTGGTGCTCTGCATCAATGTCCCAACATAAAAGGATGTTTTGGTTTTTAAACAGAATCAGATATATCATCTTATATCACAACAAAAGACAATGTTTAAAATGTCAGTTCCAAAGGAAACATTCGCCTTCACATTTCTGGCCTGAAAAACAAATTTTGTCATTTTCCCATTATAAATTTCAGTTTGAACAAAACCTTGCTTTTCCTCGGGTAAACTTTCAATACTACAATTTCTACCAGTTCTATTGACTACACTTTATTCAGAGAAGTAAAGAGCCCAGCTACAGATAGATTTTACAGATAGACTCTTCTTCTATGTCTTCAGTTGCATGTTTTGTGAATATGAGGTAGTGGAAATCAAAGTGATCCTGCTGCTTTACCAGGAGCACGTCTTAACAAGTATTTTATTTCAGTGATCAAAAACAACATATTTTTTGTGTGAAACTGGGTGGCATCAGCCCTACAGTCCCATCAGTGTTCTCCCAGCATGTGAGGTCTTCCATTTCTACTTTTATGCCTCAGGTATTTGCATTCATTTCTGTGTGTTTTGTGAGTTATTACATTGTTCACAGGCTTTCCTAACTCTTCAGGGAGGTAGTGCAGACATGTTGTATATTCAACAGACGTGCAGTAAAAACAATTTAATGCCTTCCACTCACCGCTGAGCATACCATTTCTTGCTTGCAGGAAAAAACACAGTTTAATAACCTAAAAGTGACAATTTTGATTGTTATCAGATTTGCTGATCTGCTTGTGAAGAGTGACATTCATTGCACCAGCACAAACACCAAACAAGCAGACTTTATGAGAGTGATGTACAGAGAGATCCAGAAGAGAAATCCATCACTCCTCAACTGTACATGGAAGTCGCGCAGCTCCCCACTAGCCCTCTACCAGCCTGTCAGCTGGAATGACGCCTGCAATAATATGGACTGAGCAAGGGTGTTAGGGACAAAGGATGTGGTCCATTCCTTGTCCTCCCCAACTTATTTGCTCTTCATTTAATCAATGACAATGCAGAAACCAGCTTCAGGGTGTAAGGGGATTCTTCCATGGTTGCTTTGATGGCAATTGCTGTGGGCCAGCACCACTGCAAGTGTTTAAGCAGTGTGAGAAACCTTTCTCATGCTTACGATGCTTAAGTGATATCACTTGCAGGTTATCAGTCACCTGTTAGTGGATTTAGACAAATGCATTTTCTTGTGCTTTACCCCCCCGCCCCCCCAAGGAATATCACGCTGGAATCAGAGGTTCAAGAGATCTGTAGTGGGTTCAGATTTAGACCTACCCTACCACCATTGCACATACACCTGGGCTGCTAACTGAACAAACCATTTTGTGCTTCAGACTCTCCTGAAAACCTGTTGAAGCCTTACACAAAGGATATATTCCTTCTTGGTCCTCCTGAGCCTGACAGGCTTTTCTCATGGGTGTGTTCACCCCTGAGAGAAGATCTCAAGAGTCCTTAGCAGGAGGAAGAGGTAACCAAAGCTGCAGGAAACTCTTATAAAAGAGACCCACAATCTGCATGAGCAGAACACAGTGGGGTCCCAGTTCTCCCAATCAATTAGAGAAACGAAAAGAGAGTCCCTGTTTCTGGCTGACCATACCCTGCAATCAGGGGCAGAATATGCCTTTGTTTCTCCTATTCTAGCTGATTTAGCCAGCCCCATTGGCTCAGCAGCTCCTCCCTTAAACAGAAAACTTTTGGTGGCAAGAAGAGTGTAGGGCAATCAAAAATAAGTGTCAGTAGAAAGGTTTTTTCCCTCAACAGCAATTCAGTGATGTAAGGGAGGGTGGACAGGGGTTTTGCTGAGGGACTTGTATATATTGTAAGCCAGGGGGGACAAATCTTTTCTGCAGGCATGCCACGAACTAAGCCCTATATCTTCTCCAAAAGCCCCGCTGCTCTCTGCTTCCTTCCCTGTGCTCCCTGCCTAATCTGGTCCTTTTAGCTCCTTGTCGTCTGCTCCCTGCCCAGTGTGCTGCTCTGCTTGCTGCTCCCTGTCCTATCTGCCCCTGTGCTGCCTGTCCCCTCCTTCATCTGCCATGTACCACACAAAGAAGAGGCCAGTGTTACTTACGGTACACATGCTGCAGGTTGGACATCCCTGCTGAAAACTGAAGCCTCAGAGTCATGCATTAGCCTTTCTCATTACACACTTTGCATCTGGACTCGTAAAACTGCACTTCTGAGAAGTGCGAACAAATTCCTCATGATAGCAATCACCACATCTCTTAGCTCAGGTGACCTGAAGCATGGGACCAGCTCGGCAAATGACTAATGGAAGTCAAGGCCAGAAGCAGCTATTTGACAATCTAATCTAATCTCGAGGCAAGCACAGGCCATAGACGTTCACTCAGTAACTCCCTCATCAGACCCTAACTTCAGGCTGCACAAGAACATCCCTTTCAGAAGGAACGTCCCATCCTGACTGAAGGCGCAGAGTGAGGGACAATCCACCACATCCTTTGGTTAATTGTTACAATCTCAGTGCTATACAACTGCAATTTACCCCTTGTCTGGAAATGCCAAGTTTCAGCTTTCAGCCACTTGTCAGATTAAAGAGGACTATAGCCCCCAGGATCTTGCTACCTATAGGCCCTTATCAAGTTGCCTCTTAAACTTCTCTTGGACCTTCCTAAAGGATCTCATTGGTAATAAAACAGCCACCCTTTGACCCTAATCACTCCCTTACCTGTTTCTTTTGCCTCCTTTCTCTCTTCCCACTGCCAGATGGGCCTCCTGGTATCCAAAACCCAGGCAATTTACAGGTGAATAACTGAAAAAAATCCATTTCCTATAGACGACCACCTTTCCATGAAAGTATTAAATATCAATTATACGAGAAGCCATGCGGTGTTTTAATTATAGCTATGAAAAATTACCTCATTAATCAAGTTTCTAATCAGCTACTTCCTTGTAATATGGTGGTAACTGTTATTTTATTGATTAACTCTTAACAGGCCACTGGAATAAATCAATCCTACATACTTTTGCATGCATCATATCTTAAAATGAATAATTCACCTCCCCACACACCTCTGAAAGAGTTCACCTGAGTGTGAAATACTGCTGTGGTTTTCAGACAATGGTAACTACTTTATTTTAGCTAATGGTTATCTAAAATGAGCTTCTTCCTCTCAAAACACATGATCCGGGGGTCCTGTTAAGGCAGTAACTTAGGGCTTGTTTTAGGGATATTTGGAATGCCCCTTTGATTTTAGGGATTTTTAGGAAAACCAACATGAATTCTTATTTTTAAACATATTAGATAAATCTCATTAAAGCACTCCTATTCAGAATTAAAGTGGCCTCCATTCAGTTTTGCTTTTTTCACTTCTTAAAAGTCCACATAATGGTTTAATGCAGTTTAACCCATTTTAGAAATGAATTCAGATTATTTTTTTCCTAAATGTCAGTGTGTAGCAGCCCTTTTCAATATAGATCAGTTTAAGCTAGTCATTTGATTATGTCCAGTTCTGACTTTCTCACCTAGTTTTTAGTTCACTTGCAATTCATTCAGGCTTAGTCCATCATCCCTTGTTGAACCTCCAAGACTTGCCACTCATGTCAGCCTTTTGGTAGGCACTCAGTGGCAACAACGAGAGCTAGGTTCAATTCTTAGGTTCTTCCTGGTAAAAAAACAAGATAAAACCAGCAAAAACCCTTGCACAACAACCCAGGAAAACTAAATGACACCTTCTCCCCAGGAAATTAATTAGATTTTACGTTCTGGATATGGATCCTATTTAATTCCATCAAGTAGAACCTTTGGCAAGCAAGCTGAGGCCTTAGTGATAATTACAGCTAGAGTTTGCAGTATGTATTATTATTATTTTATTAATATGTAATTCTACTACAACTACTACTAGTAGACAAGATTTTTAATATCAGGACCTCTCTCCTAAGTCCCTGTACAGGCCTACGATGAGGGGGTCTGACCTTCAGAAGGACAGACCACCTATTCTTTTCCTCTGAGGTCAAGCCAGCCATGTTTCTAACCTTCCTCTCTTCATGTGTGGGGACCCAAACCACCAACTGCTGAAATGAGACATTCTGATAGTCATTTGGCAATGCAAGACCATCTTGTTTCCTGCTATTACAAGGGATGGCCATTTGCCCACACTATCAGCATGCTGCTGTAACTGCCCAGACTGTACTACTCTACTTTTGATATCATTCATGATTAGAACTGGTCAAGAAGATTTGGTTTAAACTTCTTCTTCATCTGAAAATGCTGATTTGTTGAGACCAGTTTATTGTTTTCAGGATGGAGTTTCTGATCAAAGCCAAGGAGCCTCCAGAAGAGCCAATGAACTGATGGTTAGAGCACTCACCTGAGAAGTCATCAACCCAGATCCCAATCACTGATCTGGCCAATTAAGGCCTGGGACTTGAACATGCATTGCCCACATCACCGGTGACTGTCCTAAACAACAGGGCTCTTCTAGGGTGGGGTGTTCTCAGTGTCTTCTGTTGGAACTATGCCACTTTTATATAAATATTTGCAATATTTATATAAATATTTGCATTATTGCCGGGCTAAACAAAAATTACTCTGTAGCTTTCTGGGTGGGATAGTGAATCAGGCATAGCATGGATTTGCAAAGATGGGCTTTGCCTACTGTAACTTTCACATGATCAGTCAAATCTAGGAGGAAACAATGTAATAGGGCAGGATTACAGGTGTGTTGTCAGAGAGATCTGTAGCAGCATTGTTGGTAGGCTGTTGTGTTGGGAGGAAACCAAATACCCTTCCCAGCCTCTCTCCCGCTACTTTGAAATTCTGTTCACTTTCCTCCCATCCTTACTGTGCCCATCGAGGAAACGTCTCATACTGCAGAAGTGTTTATGAGACATTCAGTGAAAGAAATCAAACAGACACAAACCAGGATTGAAGTTTCTGCTGATATTTATATGGTCAAGGGTCCCTGGTAATGCAGAATACCATCGGGTCCACTGAAGGGTTGTAGTATAGAGGATGGAGTAGGCTTGATGAGGTTTCATGCCCTGAATTTCATCATCAACCCAGGACCCACTTGCCCCATCCCCAATTCCCAGCCCTTCTCCCAGGCCTGTATGCCACACAACAGCTCTGCAGGTTGGACCCTGCCTGCGGGCCATAAGTTTGATATCCCTGTCTTAGTGTCCCAGTCCCTTTAACCACGTGCTTTGCTCTTCGCCAAATGTTCACAACACAAGTAGGTGCTCAGTCCTCTCTGCACCTGCCCAAGGCTGCATTTTCAAGCAGCTGAAGCTCCTGATGTTTTTTAATTTTTTGTTATAATCCCAGAGACAAGAGTTCGTGTCAGGGTTGGGTTTCTGAGCACTCTTGGGAGAAGCAGATTATTGGTTTTAAAAATGAACCTCAAAACAAACATCTCACTGGGAACATATCTCTATTAAATGCTTCCGGGGTCCATAGTGCTAAGCAGGTCTACATCAGCTGGTGGATGGGGGGACATTTCTGTGCCTTCGAGGCCAGATTTTCAAAGCAATGTAGCATCCCTTTAGACGGCAAAAAGGGTATGAGCTGATTTCCAGTACCAGCCCTTACCCTGCAGCTCCCAGTAGGAATAATGGAGACTAGGTGCTGAGCTCATTTCACAGCCCAGCCCTTACAGCACAGGCCCACCTGGGGGAGAGAATAAAGATGCCTAGGACCAGTGGAAGCTCCAGGAGATGAGCACCCGATCCCTCAAAAGTCCAGGGAAGGTAAAGAACAGAGTCATTGTGCCACCTTCCTACAGGGTGCAGAGGACATGCCCTCAGCTTACCACCCATTCATTTTTCAGGCAATTTGTGAACATGAGCTTCCTGCACATCCTGACCTCAAGTGTGGCCACAGCTGCCCTTGTGTCAAGCCGCACCATGACCACTTGCTGTTAAAGATCTCCTACCACTTATCATTAGAATGAGGTGTTAAGTAGAGAGGCTTTAGATAACTGTATAATACTTTACAAACCCCATTGAGCATTTTTATTTAATGAGTATGCTAATAGCAATTAAATGACCCAATCCAGGGCCCCATCATACTCAGATTTTACATTCAGGCATGTGGCACTCTAGCTTTTAGCTCACATGTACTAAAAACTTGGGTCAATTTAACACCACAATATAATTAAAGCAGCAATCCTCCCCCTCCCCGGCCCCTACGACCCCACCACCCCACTTCAGTGTGGGGGCAATTATGCCGGCATAAACATGCTTTTTGATTAAAGCATTTTGCAGCTTGGGAAGCACAATTAGCTGCACTGGTGCAAAACACATTTATAACCAGTAAAACTGCAGCCCCACCGGCACATATGCCAGTATAATTGTACCAGTAACAAATCATATCCTTAACTGACATTGTATATCTTTTCCAGGGTAGACCGGGTCTTTGAGTTCATAATGAATGAGGACAGATGGCGCGTGAAAATGGCAACAAAATGTTCCAAAACCACATATATATACACAATTTCACTCTGGACCATTTCACAGATCAGAATGTCACTTGTCACATTTTTGGCAAAGCGGCCAAGCCTTTTTTGCATTGAAGCCATGTGAAAATTCCAATGTGACCCTCATCCAAATGAAATGTGGATGTTTGAAATTTGCAAAAATATGCAAGGATTTTTTTTTCCTCTCCCCCTTCCTTGAAAGGGACATGAGTTCCTTTTCACTTACAAATTATTATGGGTTTCAGCCAGACCCCACAAAATGCTGCAGATTTCTTTTTAATTTTTCCCCACTCTCCATGAGACCATTTTCATAGCTGGAAATAAAATGTAAAAGTATCCCCTAGCCAGGGCTCCGAATGACGTTGGGAACATCTTGCGCTGTCCTAGCAGTGCAAGAAGTGGGTTTTTCTGTGCCCACATGAAATAACTCGTTCCCCTGATGCTTACAAACTCTGTGCTTGTGTGGCCTGAACTCCACTTAATGGCAGGGAATTTAAACTGAAGTCAAAAGACTGCAGCCAGGCCCGACTAAGAACAATGGCGCATGGAAAGAATTGAGGCTGTAGCTGCAGATTCTGCCAAGCCTCAATCAGAGCTGGATAAAAGGAAAGTAACAAGCTCACTTAAAGTGTCAGCTCAGTGAGAGCCATTTGATTTATTCTCCACCAAGGCGATTATTTATTCATAAATAAAACAAAAAAGGGCAACTTTTCAAAGGTTGCATTGTGTACAGAGGGAAGAGCTGCACAGAGCCCACCCAGGGAGGGCTGTCTGACACTTCTCCTCCACCCCATTGGCTCCCCTCTCCCCCTCATAACCTCTGATTTAATTATTTTAAATGGAAAAAAAAAGCAGGAGTGGGAACAGAGCCGCCATTTCCCCTGACTTCCAGCAGCAGCACCAAACTCACAAGTCATGCCCCCCCACCTCCCCCACAAAAGAAGGTACCAGGCCTACCGAAAACATGCAAAGGTAGAGGGCTGCAATAGAAAACCTCTTTTTAGAAATAGGCTCATTTCAAACCTATTTTCTATGACTCCACAAAGCCTCCATCGCCAAAAACAGAATGGCCTGACCTATTTTCTAAGCTACTCACATGTCTCTCACCACTGCCATTTGAGCACTGGAGTCTTTAATTCATTCATTAATTAATTTATCTTTGCAACCCACTTATGAGACAGGGGTATGCTGTAATCCCTAATATACACGTGGGAAACTGAGATCCTCCACGATCAGATAGGAGCTTTGAAACTTGGCCTTGGGATACTGGCCAAGCCTTTCTCTCAAATGCACTGCACTCTGGTGTGCCAGGATAACGCAGCAGCATGGGGATCACATTGAAAATGGAGAATGCATTGGGACAAGGGGAACAGTTACAAGTGCCATCTACATTACAGATTACTTTCACTGGAAAAAAAATATGGTGACTGGTAGCCTCAGACAGACCTTGTAACAACACTTGGAAAATTACAATAGCTGTTCAGTATTGTTGAGCCCAAGTATCCAAAAAAATAGGTATTGGGCCCCCAAAGTAATGAAATGTGGCTAAATAATGAGGGGAATTTTGTCCTAAGCCACCAGGAGAACTAGAAATGTGCATTTTTAATGGAAGCTAAGTCACATGACTTTAGAGTCTGGGGCTCAGAAGAAAAGCAACAAATATATTGAGATTTGGCAAAAGTGAGCTTCCCTGACAAGCAGTCTTCTAATCAGGATTATTTCCCTAGCAAATCTGAGACCAGCTATTACACCCCTCCCTCCCCACTTACTGTGCTCTCGAAGACATAGATTGTACCCAACCCAAGAGACTGGTCTGTTTGACCAGGATGTCTTTTTCCAAATTACCCCAGTGAGTCCCTTGTTTGTTCTTTACAGGGAACAAAACCATCAAAGCCCTTAAAAGCTTATGGATTATTTTTATTCTCCTGCCTGGCCAGCTAATTCCTGCTCTTCACCACCCACTTGCCTGCAGGGATCACTGCCTAGAGCCTGGGTCCATGGTCTGGTGTAGAACATTGTTCTCTAGCCTACACAGTACTACCACTCATTACTACCGCGTAGTAGCATTGTAAGGCATGAACCATGATGTGACACTACTGTGCAGTAGTAACGAGCTACTGTGCAGTCAGCATCACCAGGAAGCCATGCAAGGATGCTACTGCACAGTAATGCCTGATACTTCACAGTCATTTAGTACTTGGGTATGCAAGTACTAAATGACTGCATGGTAACAACAGTGCAGTCAGTGTTTCAAGTAGATTCGGCCACTGAATACAAAGGGATGGAGGATACAGCCAGCCCAGCAGTTGGACTGTTAGGAAAGCACAGGTGTCCTAGATGGCTTGGAGGCTGTCTACGGTGACACCACTAGTAAAGTCTCAGACAGACATTGTATTTCTTAACAAAATTAAGCTCTTACCAAGATTAGCCAGATGCCCTGTTGTTATACAAATGGGTCTGTTACATTTAAACTGATTTCACTTAACCAGTGAGGCTGAATAATCACCTTGGAACACAGGACTGGAGGGGACATCGTGTCTCATCAAATCCAGCTCCCTGCTGTCCCAGACAACCACGCGGGAGAAGCTTTTTCAGGTCTTTACCAGGTTCCATCCTGGTCTCCATCCCTGGCACTCAGCTCTTTGAGTTTTCCCTTTTATCACCTCCCACACCAGGATTTGTCAGAAAAGGAAACCTGATATCTTATGCTTTGAAAGCCATCCCCTCCCACCCCTACTACAACACTTCCTTATCCCAATGGCAGTGAAGAGGTTAACCCATCTATTGACACACAGTCTGGTGGCCTCTGGCTGTGCTCGTGTTGTATTGATGCTGACTCTAGTTCTCTGGCTTTCCTAGAGCCCATCTTTACAAACTATTTGATTTAAAGATTTAGTGTGTTTAAATATTTAAGGGGTAAATAAATAATAAATAGACTGAAAAATATTATGTATTGTTAAATGAAGACATCACTTACAAGCACAGGAGCAGCTTGGGGAGCCAGTTCTCTGCTGTAAGGAATGACTGCCAGGGAAACAGTGTCATCAATAAAGGGGATTGTGTATCCTCACACCTCTCACCCCTCGGACAATGAAACAGCTGCTCCTACCAGATGCGCTGGCACTTGGAAGCTGGGAACCAATGTACTCTATGACTTGGAGGTTCCTGAAGTTGTCCCTGTTGGTCTAGGCCAGAAATGGACCCACTTCACTTATCCCTTCACATGGTAATAAGGACTTGTGGGAGAGACAGAATGCACCAGTGGATGCGTTGGCAGGAAGATAGTAGTGTGATGAGTCGGGTACCCATTATTATTGTACTTTTGTTGTATGACCGTCAGCAAATCAATTCTCTCCTTCCCCTCAGTTTCTACATCTCAAACAGGATTAGTGTTGACTTCCCTAGTGTGAAGGGTATGCTGAGATCCATGGATGAAAACAGCCATGGAAGCCATTATCACAAAGGCACGTCTACATTGCATTTGACCATGCTAACAAGCACTGCCACAAAAACATGCTCCACCTGCCTCTTCCCATTTCACTCAGTCCAAAATGCTGAAGAAAAGCCATACAGAAAGCCACCATTGCAGTAGTGTTGGCCATACCCAGCACTACTCTAATAGGCGTGCTCAAGACTGAAGGTAATGTGAAGAATGCCCAGTGGCTGTTTAGTGTGTTTTTCAGCACTTGGCACACAAGAGCGAGTCAACAGGGGCTGGTTTCCACAGTGACACTCCCTTGCACACTTCAGAGCAATGTCAGCAGGTCTTTGGTGTCCACAATATATAATTAGAGGTTAACTCAACTCACAGTTTTGTGGATTTTGCAGTCACTGCAAAATCCAGGATTGTCCATGAAATCAACTGAAAATAAAACTTAATACAAATAACATATTGGCTTCCCAGTGGAAGTCATCAGTCCTCACTGCTGCACTGTGGCCTTGCAGCCTATCTAGGGAAGGCACAGGTTGGAAGGGTGGCACAAAGGACAGAAGACAAGATGGTGTCCTCTTCCCCCTGCTGGGGCCTCTCCACCAATCAGCACCAAGGGGTGGGTCCAACAGAGCACATTCAGGAATATCCACAGAATTTGTTATTTATGCCAAGACCAATATGTGAAAATTGTTTAGTCTTACCACGACTTAAATACTTCCCTAAATATGGTGGGACCTGCTGGATGTAATTCAGGTTGACACAGGGCCAAATTAACACATAGGCAAAGTAAGTACATGCCTACAGCCCTGAGCTGCAGGAGGCCCTGGTCCTTCTCTCCACAATTATAGTAAAAATGGCCCTGTCAGCCTCCCTTCCCTTCCCTCCCCCATTCCCCCCTCCTCAGGGACAGCTTTGCCACCACCATGGCTGCTCCTAACAGTGACTCTGAGACCCGCTTCCTGAGGGTGGCAGTGCCAGGGCGGGGAGGGGGTCTCTCGACTTTGTTTGCTTAGGGCCCACTAAAGGGTTAATCCAGCCCTGGGTTGGCAGAAAGTGTTCTTTGTCTTCTGATATTAGTCCCACATCAAAATATATAAAAATCATGAATTGATGTCCAATTCTTCAAAATGTTGGGGCATAAAAAAGAAAGAAGAGAATTTTGAACATTTTAAAAATATGTTTCTATTTGGAAATTTATCTACATTTAATTTTTTTTTATTTAAAATCCCCCCTCCCAAAAAAAAACAACCCAAAACCCTGTGGTTCGGTTCTATCAAAAATGTTCATTCAAATAAGAAATTCAGATTTTTAAGCATTAAGGCAGTGTTTTCAGGAAGAGAGATCAAGGCAGGCCATGTCCTCACCTAGCGGAAGTTGATGTAGCTAAGCCAATGCATCTCAGCTAAAGAACTACCTTTGTCGTTCTTTTTTTTTTATGGGAAGAGTTGGGGGGAATGAGGAATAGCGGGTAGAAGAAGAGAGGGAGGCAGGAAATATGTTATGATGCTCTTATGACTTTTCCTATTACCTTCAAGCTGCGGTGGCTAGGTTCCATAATAAAGCCCAGTGGGATGATTTAGAGAGAGATCAGTGATCCTGTCGTAAGCATGAACTCCTGAGGTTCCATCCAGCCCTGTTTGTCTATGATTACATAGTTCAAGGGGTGCTAGGCACTCTAATCCCATCAAAAGTAGCGGCGGATGTGTGATGCACTCCTTTAGGCCTCTGAAAATCCCACCCTGAACTTTCAGGGCCCAAAGGGTGCCCAGAGTTTCTGCCATGGAACTGCTGTCCGTCAGCATTGACTCTGAGGTGGCTTCAAAATCCCTCCTGTCGGGAGTCTTTGCTATGCCTGGGGAGCTTGGGAACTCAGGCAGGTAAGACTTCCCTTCCCCTCACCCATATTGCCCTTGCCCCATCTAGCATTATTGGCAAACTCTTGCCTTCATGACCTGTTCCAGCCCCGGGCGCTCAATGAGCTTGCTACGCCTCTGGCAAAGAGGCCCATTTCTGAGCCACTGCTTTCAACAGGTACTGACATGCTGTCCCGAAGAATTCTGATAATGGTAACAAGTTTTGACAGGCGTTCAAATCTCATCTGGATTTTCCATAGGGCCCTTCCATTAACTGAATCAAAGGCTTTAGTAAGGTCAATGTAAAGATCCTGCTTGCCGCATTTCTCCTGCTGCTGTCTAGCAACAAAGATCACATCTCTTGTACCTCTGAGCTGTCTGAAACCACACCAGGACTTGAGAAGAACCTCTCCAGTGAGAGAAGGGAGGAGAATGCAGGCGAGGAACTTCCCAGCTATGGATAGGAGGTACAATACCATGATAATAGCTGCAATCTGCTCTCCTTTCTTGAATATGGTAATGCTTTAGAGGATGCCTTGATCATTTAGGAGATGCTACAAAGAGTAAAGTTTCTGTAATATGAATATTCACATTTCTCTATAATGCCTCCTTTCCAGATAAAGCTGTTGCCTTATAAATATGGAAGTGTTTCTGGAAGCTCCTGTTTTACTGCAGAGTATTAGTATTAGCTGCAGAGGTGGAAAAGGAGCAATGTTTATATTGCTTAAAATGTCCTACCACCCTTTATTCAAAACAGGACATATTCTCATTTTATATGGACAATGTTGATGGATGCTTATAAAAATTCTCTCTCTTCCACACTCGCTGAAGCAAGATTTGGCCAGAAAACAGGACTTTTGCCTGTGAACATTTTCATGAAGAAAAAAAATCCTAAATGTTCTATGGAAAAATAGATTTTTTAGCACAATTTGGAATATTCAGGAGACTGAGAAAATTGAGTTGAAAATGCTGCTGGGGTTGCTTCTGAGAGTTAACATTCGAGATTTATGAGGGGGCCTACTGCATAGCATCATAGGATGATATGGAAGTAGGGCTGGAAGGGACCACACAAGGTCATCTAGTACATCTCTCTGACTAAACCATATCAATCAAGTGTCTTCCCAATCTTCTCTTGAAAATTTCCAAGGATGGAAATTCCACAGTTTGCCTAGGTAACCTGTGCCAGTGCTTGACCACTCTTATAGCCAACAACAGCACACTTTTGCAACAACAGCACACTTTTGACTTAGATTCATCTTATGGTCTACGGTAACCCCCAGGTCCTTCTCTGCAGTACTGTAGCCCAGCTAGTCATTCCCTATTTTGTATTTATGTATTCAGTTATTCCATCCAAAGTCCAGGGCATTGCAGTTGTCCATGCTGAATCTTATATGATGAAATGCAAACCATTTCTCCAGTCTATCTAGATCATTCTGGCTTCTAGCCTTTCTCTCCAGAGTACTCACCCAACTTGGTGTTGTCCACAAATTTTCTTATCATGCACTCAATCCCTCTGTCCAAATTATTAATGAAGATATTAAACAATGATGGACCCACAGGGAATCTCACTTGATGCCTCCCCCCAACTAGACACTGAGCCATTGATGAATACCTACAGAGTACAAAAAGCCAACCCATTATGTATTCACCTTACATTACTTTAATGTGCATTTTCTTATATTGTTAATGAAACTGTTGTCAGAGATGGTGTCAAAAGCCTTACTAAATATCACATCTACTGCTCTCCCCCCATCCACAGAGTGTACCACCTTATCATAGAAGGAAATTATGTTGATCAAGCATAACTTGCTCGTGGTGAGTCCATGCTGGATGCTCCTGTTCACCTTGTTTTTCTCTAAGTGCTTCATAATAGATTCCTTGAAGACTTGTGCCATGATTTTCCAGTTAGGCTGACTGGGCTGTAGTTTCCTCATTCTGACCTACCTTAAAGATGGACGCAATATTTTCTAGTCAACCAGCCCCTCACCCAGCCTCCACAAGTTCTCAAATAGAATAGCCATGGCTCTGAAATTATCTTAACCAAAACCTTCAGTACCCTACGGCGCATCCAATCTATGCCTGCTGATGTAAAAGCATATGTAAAAGCTGATGTAAAAGCTTCTTGAATGAGACATTTTTGCTGGAATAAGTTTTCTTGGTTCTTAATTAAGGATTGTTGTGCAAGACAAACCGTTGAGATGGAGATCTTGATTTCTGATTAGCTCCAAGTTCATGACATGCAAAAGCAAGGAATAAGTTTTCATGCAACCATTTCAGGGAGTCAAATTTAAGGCTACATGAAGACCCTGATTTTCAAAGTGCAGATTGTTCTGTTTCCTACTTTGCAAGCACAAGAACCATTCAAGGCACCTGAAAAGATGAGCAGCCAAAATCTGTCATCATTTTTGACACTTTTTTTCCAAGCTGTTAAGAAGTGTATTTTATTGCCCTTGTCCTTTGAAGACAGCATGAGTTTTGCCATTGAGAAACAGGAGTTCACTTGTGTATATTTGACTTGACTCTAATTACATCAGGGGCATTTGGCCCTATTGCTGTCAGTTCTAATCTTTAAAAATACATAAAGAATATTCATCCTGGCACTTTTGCTTATCTGTTCAGCTAAAGGATCTCAAACCTCAACTGTGGGTGCATCTACATGAGATGCTAACTGCGCAGTAGTCTAATTCTACTGTGCAGTAATACAGGGCAAAACCTGTGCTAATACGCTACTGAACAGTAGCATTAGGCTACTGCACAGTTAGTGTCACTAAAAAGCTGTGTGCTGGTGCTACTGTACAGTAGTGTCAGTTAGTGCATATTGATTTAGTACTTGGTTATGCACATACTAAACTTAATGTGCAGTAACTACAGCGCATTAATGAACGTGTAGATGCAGCCTGTATCAGGGCTGTGTGAAGGTTTGAGTGGTGATTCAATTTGGAGAAGATTCAGCCCGATTCAGTGGCCGAATCTCCAAATCCAAATCGAATCAAGGGACCAATTAAAAGGTCCGAATCAATTCAAGGCTCTCCAAATCTTCGGAAAAGATTTGGAGAGCATTGATGATTTGGACAGTCCCCAGTGGCTGCAGCAGGGAGCTGCAGCCAGACTCCAAGCAGGTAAGTAGGGGCTGGAGGAGGGGGGAGGGGACCATAGAGGGACACCTGCCAGGCCC
>NW_017728929.1:6670406-6715404 GCF_001723895.1 Crocodylus porosus | reverse complement strand
CGTGCAGAGCCGCCTACAGAAGCATGGAGCAGTGGAGGGGAACAGGGATCACCCCCCACCCAGCAGCACCCGCTGAGTCGGGGCTTTTTTTTTTTTCCAAGTGCTGGGAGCTGGGGTGGATGGGGCAGCCATTGCTGGGCTGGGAGAGTAGGTGAGCGACGGGCCTGGCTGAATCAGAGATGCGGAGATTTGGCAGCAGCTGAATCTCCGAATCAGATTCAGCCAAATCGATTTAGGGCAGTGATTCGAACCACCGAATTGAATCACTGTCCCCCGAATCACCCAAATCCGAATCCGAAGTGAATACTAGCCACTTCAGACAGGCCTACCCTGTATGTCTTTAATGCTATTGCAGAGGATTTAATTTTGACAGACTTTTATATAGCCCTATTTTATTTTTTAAAGGCGTTGTATTTATCTTTTGCATAGAAGTCCACGCTCATCCTTGGGGACAGCCATTGACCCATGGAAAAAATGAAAATCAAAAGGGGTGACATGAAATTCCACAGGACTGATGATACCTAAATTTGGGTAACATCATTACTGAGGTTTGAAATATCTTTAGACTCCAAGTCATCAGTCCCGGAAACAAAAAGTTCAACTGGCAGAGTGGGAGAAAGTGTTTGTTGTCAAGAAATACAGACTATTCTACCCCTTACCCCCAAAAGAAAAATGGAACAGCAGTGTTATTTTGAGTTTTGTTGAAATCTCAAAACCCATCTCTGTCATTTTCAATCCTTTCATGTGACATTTTTGCTGCTAAAACTTCCTTTCTCGTTATCCCAGAAATGCTTCATCTTTACTTGTGTTGTTCTTGTTGTTTTGATTTTGCAACACTGCAAATCTCATTGCATATGAAAGAGAAAGAGATTAATTTTAGTCTGTTATCACAGCCCCATGTGCAAAGAACCTTTGCTTCAAAGGGTGTGTGAAAGGATTTGAGGCAGTTCTGAATATCAGGAAGGAAATAAATCTCTGTTAGCAAAGCCATCCCTAAAATTAAAAGCGTCTACCTGCAAGTCAAGTCAAATGCTCACTCAAGTTAACTGGTGTGGGATTGTGGGGATTACATGGAATTACTGCAGTTCAGGGGGCATTTTTGTCATATGTGCCCTTTAACACTGGTTTCTTTCTGTTGAAAGAAACAAAAATATCAAATCATAAAGGGGCCACATTGGCATTATTAATCTTTTCGTTTTACCACCTCCCTTTCCTCCATCCTTTGCAAGTGCCCACCACAAGCTAAATCCTTCCATTTGATGCATTTCTAGCTCACCGAACAATATCTCACCTCCCTGGTGCGAACTGGCTTTTTAGGAATACAGGAAGCTATGGGAAGGTGCTATTTTAATCTGTACAACCTTAGAAGAGTGAACTGTAACATCCCCCCCAGGCAGTGTCACTGGGAACAGGCTGCTAAAAGCACAGCTTTCTTTCCAGCCACAACAAGTTTAGTCCCCATGATTTCATGCATGAATGTGCAGCCAGGATCATCGTTTCAGACTCATTTCAGGCTTAACAGTAGGAAAAACTACTTCACAACTAGGGTGTCCAGACTATGACCATTACTCTTAGTTTTCCCCAAGGGTGCCCTGGTGAACAGTTGTTCACCGAGCCCTAAATGTCTTCTGATATAGCAGTAAGCTGCTACCAAGTCCCCTCTCAGCCTTCTCTTTTTCAGGCTGAAGAGACCCAGGTCCCTCAGCCTTTCCTTGTATGGCTTGCTGTGCAAGTCTCTGATCATATGGGTAGCCCTGCTCTGGATTCTCTCAAGCTTTATCACATCCTTGTTAAGGTGCGGAGCCCAGAACTGGATGCAGTACTTCAGCTGTGGCCTCACCAATGCTGAGCAGAGCGGAAGAATCACTTCTTTGCAATGGTTTTGCTGGAGATGCATCAATTGATGCATGGCAGCATATTGTTGGCCCTGCTGGCTACAGCATCACACTGCCAGCTCATGTTCATACTGTGGTCAATTATTCCCCTCAGGTCTTGGTGACAAGTGATGGGGGTTTTGCAGTCCTGCTGCCTGATGAGAGGCAGCACTTGCACAAGCACCCATGTCATGAGTTTTGCCTGTGAGCAGGTAGGGGTGCAGGGCCCCAGAACCCCTCTGCACCGATCTCCTCAACAGCTGGCAGGCTTAGTGGCTGCAGCAGGGCCTAGCAGCCAGGCCTGCAGTGGTTTCCCCCCACCCCCCTGCCCCAAGACAGACACAGCTGCACAAACACCCATGACACGGGTTTTGTCTGTCAGCAGCCAGATGTGCAGGGCCCCAAAACTCATAACCCCTGCACCTATCTCGTTGACAGCTGGCAGGCCATGGCCTCAGCAGGGGCTAGCAGGCCTGCAGCTTTCAGCCTGCTGTGCCTTAATACACACAGTGTCACCCAAGTCATGAGTTTTGCTCGTCTGCAGCTTGAGGCACAGTTTTCCCCAAACCCCTGCACCGATCTTCTTGAAAGCTGGCAGACTTTGTGGCCTCAGCAGGGGCTAGCATGCCTGTAGTTTTGACCCTGCTATGGCTTTACACGTACACGTGACATGAGTTTTGCAAGTTGAAACAAAACATTGTTCTGTCGAAACGTTGAAACGCTGGTCGAAACAGCCCTAATAAATAACACTGTGATCCAAGGTAAACGGATGACGTGCTCTCCCAGGTTAGGTGTGTACACTGCTATTACCCTTCCTCATCACTAAGGGGAAGCAGAACAGGTAAGAGCTTGTTTTCCTGGAACAGAATGGCAACCCTGAGATAAGTTGTCAATATTATAGAGTTAAATGCAAGGCTGTATGTTATCTGATGTTTAGTTAGGCCATACGTCCTTCTTTCCAAGGCCTGAGGATGAGCACTTTGTTCTCAAAAGCTTGACTAACATCTCTCCCAACTACACAGTTGGCCCAATAAAAGGTATCACCAGCCCCACCTTTCTTCTCGCATAAGCAGGTGAGGCAATGCAGTTTTACACCTGATTTTTCAGAATAATTTTACACTGGATTTGTGTGAGTTACACCAATGTGTTCCCTCCTATTTTACTCTTGTGTAGAGACCTATTGCACAGATGTCAATGCATTGTGTCTAGGATCTCAGGCTCAAACCAGGACCTTAACTGTCCCAAAGCAGTGAGACCAAGGTGTGGTATTGCTCTTCTCATCATGATAAAGTTTTTTTAAAACACAGCTGGGGCAGGCCACTTTCTTCCTCTGTGGTAGGTCTTATAGTAAGGAAAAAATCCTGGTGGGGAACTTCGCCAGAAGGGCAGGAGGTTGGGTTTGGGTGGGGGGGTTCTGTGTGGAGCAGGCCAAGCCACCTCAATTGAGAAACGATGCGCAACGAGGCCGCTAGCACACCAGGAAATGCTAGATGCAAGCTGGAGTGCCTGTTGCCCATCTGTAAATGCCCATCTGTTGGTAAGAGGAAGACTGTTCCATCAGCTCAGCTGTAGAAAGCTGTTGAGGTTTTTTGGGGGTTTTTTAAAGTATTTTGGATTCTCAGGGCTGGATCCTCCGCTTGCATAAACCACCAGATTCCACTAAAGAAAAGGTGCCACCAGCAAAGAATCTTTCCCTAATTATCTCGTTTAAAATTCTCCCTCTCTGTTTCTGTGAAGCAGATTGTAAGCAAACAAACAGCAGGTATTTACATCCACAGCTGTTCACGCTACAACCCATTTTTCCAGTAAATACAGGGCAGAGCTCCATTCCCCCTCTCTCCTTCTGAGGATGGAGCTGCTGTTATCGATTCCCTGGCTCCCCTCTGAGAGTTCGCTTGGGCCTTCCTAATCACTCTGCCCTGGCACTGATGAGAAAGCAAGGCAGGGAGCTACCTCCTCATTTGCTAGGACTCTGCTGTGGCCTCTAAACCTTGTTACTGGGCAGCAAATAGTCCGGTATTCCCTATGCTGGACTTACACTGACACACACAGTTTTTCCAGGACTGTGCTGACACCTCTCACCCCTGCTGAACTAACTCAGAGCCTGATTCAGCCAGCCTTCCTCGCAGGAAGCAGTCTCTTTCTCCAAGAGAAGTTTGGGATCAGTAGATTTTCTTGCAGACTAATGCATTACTCCAGCCAAATAAATGTGACAGAACCTGGCTCTTAGCCATACAGGCAGTCGTGTTTAATGTTCAGTGATGTTGGATTAACTCAAGGTATCCTAAGCACAGCTTCATTTTATTGCAATAAAACATAGTCCGGGGATGACAGAACCCAGGCAAGGGCTATCAGGGACTAAGCTGCCTGCCACAAAAAAGGAAAAACTGAAATAAGATGTTCTTCCACTTTTCTTCCTTGTTATTACCTCTGTTTTTCTACCTCTCTTAAACCCCTTGTAATTCCAACTTGAAGTTCCAGAAAGCACTGAGGAAAGGTGTCCAACTATTAATCTGAAGACATATCAGAATTTATGCTTGGCCTTTCAACCAGTTGCTTCGTTAGGTCATGCCATTAACAACAGTGAATCAGTACCCTCCCCCAGCAGCTGTCAGCTCTGTGCCCAGTCATTGTGCAGGGTGTCCATCCCTTTGAACTCTCCAGCTTATCGATAATGCATTAATGTCAAGCACCACTTTAATGATAGCTGTGTGCTTTAGCAGATATTATACTGAGTACAGCACATCTGCAATTAAAGTAGGTGCTTAAAGGACAGAAAACCCTGCATCCCACACCACCCCATTCTACTAGAGACAGTGCTTTAGGCTAGTTTGTTGCACGTGTTGTATGTGCCCGAAGTGTAGGGAGATGTGAAGAACTCACAGCCTCCCAAAGGCATTTTCACTTTCAGCACCTCTCATCTCCCATCCATCTCTCTGACTCTTAGCTAAGTACAGTTCATACCTGGCTGCTCTGTTCTTTGAAGTAGCCAGCCCATTGATTTAAACAAAGTAGTATTGACCATTCAAGAGGCCAGGACTTCTTTCAAGCACTCTGTCAAATTAACCAGTACCTTAAAAATAGACTTTGGTTGCAACAGTAGTAGATGATCCTGCCTACTGAAATTCAGAATCATCTCTGCTGCTTTCTAACTCTGAATATGCTCCCTTCCCCTGCCCCCTTCAGAAAAGTGGTACCCTTTGCATAGCAAGGAGTGGCTCAGCAATGACAGTTCTCAGTTCAGACTCACAGAAACACCACAGGGTCGGGATTTCAGGGCTTCACAATACAATTCCACTCCTTCAAAGCATTTCACCCACGATACTTCTTGATCCTGAAGCAATAGAAATGACAGTGTGGAAAATCATCTATGTGAGTGCATTCTGGGTAACCATAATACTTCATTTCCATGACGAAGGATGCTCTGCTAGGACAATAAGAAAATCAATAGCTGGTTTTCCTAGGACAGTTCAAACCTGACATAACTATAGAGGGAGGGAATGACTGAATATAGCTTCCCAAATCAAAGTGTTCAGTCTGTATAAAAGCCGACCACTGACCTCAGCAATCCAGAGATGAAAATAAAGCTAAGATTGAAGGCCAGTGCCAGCCAAAACCCCCAATCGACAACCCAGTAAGGGTGGGGGGGTGGGATTTGGGTCTGGTTCTGAACTTTGTGGCTGACACCAGCTTCTATACAAAGGGTCAGATCAAATACACTAGACCTACAAAAATCCTCCCCCTGCCTGAGCTTTGGAAAAGGCCTGGATCCAAACTACAAGCCAGGGGGCCCCTTTTGGTTTCCAGTGATGCTTGTAAATGGCTAAGCAGATGATGGGATGAGATCACAGCTCATATAATGCGCTAATCACAACTGTACAGACCGTAACACTGTGGGGCCTGGTCCCTGAATGGAGCATGAAACAGTCCCACAATACAAAGGATAATACAATTCTTTTACTAAAACTTCAACATGTTTCACACTGTAACAATAGCTGGACTGGAAAATATGGCCTCACTTTGCTTTCAGAACACAGCCATTTTCTCAGTCCAGGGGCCCCAGTTGTAAGGGAGAAAGAAGACAGTTAATGATTCAGAAAACTCAGGACACCCAGGACCACCTCCCTTGGGGAAGTCAGTTAGCCTCACTGTACATTGTATCTCCACCCCTCCTTCATGCAATGAGGATTATCAGATTCCCTACCTGACGGTGGCATTGTGAGAACAAACACGTTAACAACTGTGAGGTGCTCGAGACTGTGGAATTGGAGGCAGTAAGATAACTTCATTAGACAGATAGGAGTTTCACCCAAATCACTCCTACGGAAACGCATTAAAAATAAAGGAGGAGTCACTGTGGACATTAATGTATAGCAACAGGATTTTTTTCCCAGGTCTCAGCATCATGTGACAATATTAATTAAATACATTTCTGACCCTGCTGGGCTTCTTTAAATATTTGCAGTTCTCCACAGCGCTGTTTGGATAATGAAATGAAATTAATGAGCTCATTAGATTGTGCCTTAATCTTTCAGATGTGAGCCTGGCAGTCAGGATCAGCATTCCCATCCTCCACTCTCGCCGTTTAACTCCATACTTTCAGCTCCAGGAATGAAGGAAGAGCCCTGCACTGAAATCATCCATCATCAAGGCGCCCAGGCAAAGAGGGAGAATCTCAGAAGATCAGGGTCAGCTCTGTGCAACTTGTGTGCTGGCCTGTGGGGAGCTTGCCCTTTAAGGCTATCTGGCTTCATCTTGGGTAACCCAGCCTTCTTCCAGATGCTGCTAAGAGCAACAAACAAAAAGGGGTTGCCCTTAAACCTAGCAAAGAAAGTTTGACTTTCTTTGAGAACAGACTTCCCCCTTATCAGCAACAAACAGGGTCAAAACCACCCCTCTCACCCTGTCCCTCTTTCTGTTCAACTCAAGCAGCAAACCATGAGGCTCATACTACTTTATTTTAGCCCAGGGTCCATACAATAGGAACACATGGCTAGAAAGCAGGCTGGTTCAGGGCATGTAAGGACAGCCTGAAATGCAGTCTGGGCTGAGGTACAAAGAGATGGAGGCACGTTGTGTGGCAATCCATACACAGAGGGAAGAACAAACATGGTTTTCCTTTGTTCTTGGGGAAGATAATATGATATTTGCTATAAAATATAAGTGAGATTGAATGTTTTTTGTTTATAGACAGACAGAGCTAAAGTAGGTATTATTAAAGGGAGCTGAAAAGACCATGGTGGGCATAGTACCACCCAGCGTGGTCTCTGTTATAGCGTACATCATTACTCATGAAATGCCAAGAATCTCTGTTGACTGCAGCTAAGAGCAACTAAAACCCTCAAGGCTCAAGGGAGAAGGAACTAAAACCTTCACACTCTTCATATCCTAGAGGTCTCCAGCACATTAACTTGAAAACACCCATTAGCTACTTCGCACTGCCTCTGTGAGTTAGTATTAAAATAGTCAAAACTACAAGCTCTGCATCCACAAGTTCTTAGGGGCCTTATATCCTCTTGCATTCATCCTATAGATACGTGGTTCAGGTGCTCAGCCCCTGAATTCATCCATTGTGATTTTCTTCTCATTTGCACGATAGTAACTCCACTGTCTTCAATGATGGATGATCAAAGACTGAATTCAGTGGTGTAAAATAGAGGAAAATCAGGTCCATTATTCATACATGACTTTGAGGGCTGCAAATAGCATTGTCTTATCAGCAATTCAACCCATGGTCAGAAAGTGAAGGAAGATGTGGGGAGAGAGCAGGAAAAGCAATGAGGGAAGCTATTAAAACTACGATGACAGTAAGGTCAAGAGGCCTCAGTTATGGTCAGGAAACTCAGGTGCCAGACCCTCTGCTTAGACACAGCCTCACACCAAAGAATTTATGATCTATTTTGAAATGAGATGTAAGAAGTGAGTGGACTACAGAAAACAAGAGAAGAGGGAAGGCTATGTCAGTGGGGCTGCATGCTGCATAGGTTGCAATAGTATAAGCCATAGACTAACCCTGAATGGGGCCCTCCGTTCCATTGCTCACACAGGCAGGTACCCCTCCAAAGACACACTGCACCCCACACCAGATGGGCAGCCCCCATCCCCACTGCAGCATGTGCCATGCCACCCCCTGGACAGCCACAGAAAGCAGAAGCCCCAGGGAAGCCCAGAGCCCCAGCTGCTGCTGCAGCCAAAGCAACAGAGGGAGTGGTGACCAGGTGGGAGCCTGGGGCCCCCAGCTGAACAGGCCCGAAGTAAATCAATCAATCAGTCAATGAATGAAGCTATTCTGCACTGACCAACTGCCAATCCACACAAGGTCACAAAGGCTTTTAAGGATATGACAACAGAACAGCAGAGGAATTTGAAGAGTGTAATAGCCTTATGAATTAAGTCACATTTTTGTTGTTGTTTTGCATACGCATGCACACGCATACACATACATTTATATTATATTATATTATATATATGCAAACATATATTAAACACATACATGTATATATATATATGCATCCATATATTACACACACACACACACACACACACTATATATATATATATATATGTATGTATATATATATATGTATGTATGTATGTATGTATGTATATAAACAATGCATCTACAAAACTGTCCTGTGGCCGCCTATGGCTCTCCTAAGAGTCCAGATACATCATTGCCATTACATTATACACACTCCAATCACAATATCTGCACAGCGCTCCTGCGTGAGCATCACCATCACCCTTGCCCATCACAAATACACACCTTTCCCTACAACCTCCGCTACCCTGTCCCCTTCCCCTGCTCCCCCCTCCCCTTCCCCATCTATTTCTTTCCCAGTCCTTTCAGTTGTTGCTGTCGTTGTTGCTTTCTTCTCTGTCATCATCTCTGCCTTTCAGTACCCAAGAAATGGCTTGGAAGAGTGTGCAGACATGTGGGAGAAGCTGCCGAAGGGGTGTTTAAAGTTGGCATCTGTAACAGAGGGGAGAGGGTGGACAGCAAAGCAATAAGATGGTTCTTAATGTAATGAGGACATTATAGATCTCCAGTGGGGCCTCCACCCACACTGGCTGTAAATCAAACAACTGACATGTGGCCTACTCAGCAGATGGTGCAAAGACAGCTGTTAAACTACCTGGCACAAGGCACTGGAGACTGCATGTGCCAAGAGAGAAGCAGACTTTGAGCAGGAATCAGGTTAGATGTTTCACAGGAAAGCTCTTTTCACATACGCCACTGCGGTCTGTAACAACAGTCTTCCACTCGGTGAGCTAGAACTGACTGGACTCTCTCCAGAGTCTTCATCTTCCTCCCAACAAGAGTAGGGGAGCTGAGTGCCAGAATTCAGTGAAGTTGTGTCATGCCACATGTTGCTGATTAAGCAGCATATCCTGCCTCAGTTTCAGCTTAATTGCCTGCCTGTGTGTCCATCTAGACCTGGAATGACTCCTCAGCTGGCATAAATCGTACTAGCCCTACATTAATTTACAGTAGCTGAGAATCTGGCCTGCAAGTGTCTAAGGGCATGTCTGCATTACAATCAGGAGCATGATGGCATCCCCATTTAATAGCTTTGGTCTGGCAAGTTTGGGTACCAAGATCAGTGCAGCTGTGGCAGCACAGGCCTCAGCAAACTAGGGTACTTATGAGGGCAGCTAACTTACGCCGAGATCCTCGCTGCTGCAGTACTGCTGCTGTCAATAGCCCAGTTACCTTGTGTATGGCTTAGTTGACCATATCTATATGTGCAGCGATGTGCAGTTACACCATGTCTATCCACCCATGAATGTATTGCCAATGTGCAAACCAATGTGTGTAGGGGTTCAAATGCAAATGTGAGTGTGCAGAGAGAGCCATAGGCATGTTTCAGTGTATGCAAGGTTCCCTGCTTGGAGTCTCTTGCAAAGGGACTCCATCATGGTTTATTGGACAAGGCACTGAACTAGAACCCAGGAGACCTCTTTGGCCCTGTTGTTTACTTCTTGTGTGACCTTGGGCAAATCATTTTATGTCTCCCATTTTGTGTGTACATTTTGAATTGGCGTCAATCCATATATGCCATCTCAATACAACAATTACAAATGAATCTTCGGCATAAGCACAAATTCATGCACATCTGTTTCTACAGGCAACCGCAAACATACACCTACACACACCTATATGTTTATGTGTCTTCTGGTGAAGGTGGGTATGTACATGCTTGCAAGTACGCGCAGAGATGTGTGGCCATTTGTGCTAATGCAAAATATATATTCATATTTGCTGCCGCAAAAAAGAGGCTGAATGCCAAAGGCTGATTGAAGTTGCTTCAGAATATGTTCTTATAAATGTGGCTGCATTTTCAAAGTGTATTTATATCTTATCTATGCTGTTTACCAATATGTTCAATAAATCATTATTCTTTATCTGATATGGTGCTTGCACTGCATTCTAAGTGAGGCTTACAGTTAGCAGCAAATGGCACATGACGGGAATACAAATGGAAGGATAAATAGAGCAGCTGTGTCTAGCGAGACTGCTGTTCTAGCAAGGGATTCTTGTGACAACATAAGCCATGAGAGCAAAGTTCAGGTCAATGGGTCCGCCATGTTGGCCAGAACAGGCTTGTGTTTTGTAGAATAGCCTCTCCCTTTGTTAACTAAGGGTCTGAGAACAAATATAGAAGGTGAAGCAACATTTCCAACCCCCATTCACCCCACACACACACAGAGCATCCTCTTCGGCATCAGTTTCATCTCTTTTATTCCCAAGTCCCCCACACTATGTAAGCACTATTACCATACATTCTTCCACATCAGATAAGCCTCAGCTAGGGCCTAGTTGTCCTTGATCATGGGGATGCAAAAGCATAAAGGTTAGCCCTTGTCCGCTGTGGGATTTACCCTCTAGGTTGTGGTGTAGGCATACCAGGATAAACTCCCCGATAGACCCCCTGCCATGCAGCTTCCCTTGAAAAAAAACCATCAGCAGAAGTGCAAACTGATATAGCGCTTCATGCTCATCGTACCAAAGTGTTGCATTGGTACAGCTACATAACTAAGCAACCAGCAATGGCAGTACTGGAGCAAATCCCCACACTAGTCAAGGCCTTCATGGTAGGGTAGCCCTACAGGAGCTGTACTGCAGTTTAAAGATTTCTAAAAAAGTGCCGAGGGATTATTATCTTGTCTCATTTCTGGGCCTAGTGTCTTTCAGTGAAGTCATCCATCATGGTTTATTGGACAAGGCACTGACCCTGGACCCAGGAGACCTCTTTGGCCCTGTTGTTTACTTCTGGTGTGACCTTGGGCAAATCATTTTATGTCTCCCATTTTGTGTGTGTCTTATTTTGTCTGTAAGATCTCCAGAGCAGAGCCCACGTCCATACCAAGGGTCTCTGGAGAATCTGTACTCTCGCTGTTAGCACATGCTGAAACTCAGGCTGCCACATCTTCAGTGCTAATTTAAACCACAATAGCTAGATGAAGCTAACATAGGTATGTTAGCACATGCTACCAGCAAACCATCATTTTGATGTGTAGACATGTCCTTGTGTCTTACCATATGGGTTTACAGTGCTTAGCACAATCAGGACCCTGTCTTGCCCAACACAGCTATGATTCTCACCTGTTCACACCAAGGACGAAGGAGCAAACAGGTCCAATGATATATTGGCGCAGAAGTTCCTTGGCCTTCTTTTCCCTCCCTCTGGTACCACTAAAGCACCAAAAATGAAATCCTGACTTTAATAAAATCAGTGGGTGCTCTGACTGTGACTTCAGATGGGTCGGGGTCCAGCCTGAATCCTAGTTGCATGTTGAAACCTGGGTAGCATTGAATAAGTGTATCTGTGAGGGGAGGGACTGAGAGAAGAAAGTTGAGATCAAGTCACGTGAAAACCAGCTATGGCACGTTTAAAGACCAGCTACAAGGAGTGTGACATCCAATTTCTTGGGAAGGGGAGGCAGAACAGTAATTAAATTTTCTGATCTTGTTAACCAATTTCTCTAAATCACTGCCCCCGAACTGGAGAATGGGAAGGGAGAGGGGACACACTTGCGTCAGCGATGCTTGTGAGGGAAATTAGGTTTTCACGGATTATTGGGTTAGTTCCACTTCTCCCACTTTTTAATTTATTTGTCTGCATGTTCCGCCAGGCTGAAAGGCCGAGAATTTTCTTCCTCTCTTTTTTTTTTAATTAAATCTGTAGTTTTGGAAGATGAAAACTTGGGAACGGGGTGGGAGGGGGAAGAAGGGGGAGCAAGTGTGACAGTATGAAGAGGATGACAGCCAAAATCCACTTTTCCTTCCTAATTCCTATGTTGTGTCCTCTTAAAAACAGAAGGAGTCTAACAAGGTTTATAGTTAGAACTCTAAACAGCCTCTGGACGCTTATTAAGAAATATCCACTTGCATGTTTTACATAGAAAGATAAAAAGTTCCATACCTTTTTCAATCTCTCCACTTTTTTTTTTTTAACTTCCCTTTATAGTACAAAAGAAATCAAACTAAGAATCAGTGTTATGTGAACCCCCAGGGCACTTCTCTAAGGGCAGTAATGTTGCTGCTCTTTCTGATTTCCTTTGAAATAGAAAGCAATGACCAAAATGTGCATATGAGTAATGTACAGGTAAATTATCTGTATGATTATTTAAGACTACCTGGTGAGTGGTTTCCTAGGAACAATGTCAAGGGGCTATTTTGTTTAAGCTCTCTGAATTGCTGATAAAAAGAGATTCTGATTGTAGTACCTGCAGTGCCTAGAATCACCTTTTCATGAGAGATTTAGAAAGTGCAAGTGGTTATATGTATTATTATTATTGCTTGTAATAATAACGCAAATTAGTTGGAGGTTGATCAGTGAACAAAGACTCTTTGGAACCCAGCAAAACAAGAACCAGAAATAGGTGGGGAAAAAAGAAAGGCAATACGGGTCACCAATTAAAGAGCAGAGGGAAAATAATATTGCCCCATACAACAATACAATCCTAAATATGGAATAGCTCTTCGAGAGAAGAGAGGGATTTAGCTCAAGTGGTAGAGCAGTCTGTTCATCTGTAAAAGGTAGTAGCAGCCAGATCCATGTCCCTTGGTCTGCTCTGGCTTGGGAAACAGATATTTTCTAACAAAGGAGAAGGGAAATTCACCATCACTCCAGACTGAAATGTCTTGCTGAACGATCTGCTGTAGTTCAACTGGAAGATACTGGAATCAGGGTAATTGTATAACCTATAGCCAAGAGCTCAGATTAGGATGATGGTCTCCTGCAGCTTAAAATTTAGGAAAGTTAATACTATAAAGGAAGACCCAAACAGCTCTGCCTATCGGAAGCCACAGATATACTGTGGCATGCAGTCAATTGGAAAAGTGGCCTTTCTCAGGTCTCAGGGCTTTGGTGCAAAATAATTTGACTTTGTAAACACAGAGCTATGCAATTATGACAGTCTGTAGCTCCAGCCCTTTGATTCAATATGTGGGCAATATCAAAGGTAAACTGAACCTCTGTTAATGTTAGCACTCACTACAGTTGGAGTATAGGCACAGAGAGTTGTCTGGCTGCATTAGCCCTGAGGTCAATCTCATTCAGTATTACCAACATAAGAACTGCTATTTACTGGGTCAGACCATTGGTCCATCTTACCCAGTATACTGTGTCACACAGGGGTAGAGCAGATTCAGATAGGGAGAGTGAACTGGTTTTTCCCACTGTTCTTCTCTCACTTGCAGCCTCCAGCATTTAGGGTCTAGGAAGGTCTGATTCAGATCCCATATCCCTAAGTCCTGTGCAGAGCCGGCCTTAGGAGTGTATGATGTGGGCGACCTCCCAGGGTGTTTTGGTCAGGGGAATGCCATACAAACTATCTTTAGTCCCAAGTCAGTGCACACACAATGTTACTGCGCTGTAATGCCTGCACATGTAGACACCAGTGTAAAAGCCACTTACTGCATAGTAATTTACTGTGCAGTGAGTGCAACATGCCCATTGTGTTTCATTTGCTATGGTAGTCCTCACTGCAGGTTCCCTCAGTCGTCTCTAATCTTGACTGACCAGTGTGACCTGGTGCATGTATGTGTATGCCACCCTTGTGTGAAGTCCAAGCATGCCACCACAAGGCCATTTGCTCTTCCTCTGGGCACTCCAAACCCTGAAGATGGGGTAATCTAGCCACCTTTGAGGGCAGTGAGGATACACTGGTGAGTACCCCAACACAGGGAATATGCTTATTTCTGTTCTCTGCCCAAGAACACAACCCACAGACCCATCGATGGAAGCCAAGATTCTGCAAGGGCCTTTCCATTATTGTATAGAAGCTCCCTTTAAAAATTAACCTGCTGCCCCAAAAACAGTCTGTATTAAGCAGATCTGTAAAGTCCTGCTACTTTGAAATGCATTTTAGCTTGCCTGCAAAAGAGGAATCTTTCGTTAGAAGAGCAAAGATTTTTGTCAGATAAGAAATCTGTTGTATTTCCTCTTCTGATGCAATTCTGTTGTTTTGTTCTATGGTCATTTTTTTTCTTTTCATTTGAACGCTTCAAAAACAGTGTGAGAATAAAGTCATGCAAATCCCAGTGAGGTTGGTGCAGGGGTGTGTTGTTATCCCTGTCTCACAAAGCCAGGGGAACTGAGGCAGGCAAAGACACAGGTAGACCCCAAGGTCATCCAGGATGCTAGTAGCAGAGCCAGGAACAGAACTGAGTCTCCCAGCCTTGATGACAGTTGCCTTCAGTAGCATGCTACAGAGAGAACAAGGTCTTTGAAGCATTGCTTTCCCCTTTCCAGCCTGATGTTGGTCACACCTGTCTACTTCAGCCAGCCGTTTTTCCCCTGTGGACGAGGCACAAGATCGCCAGCAGACGGCATTTGCATTCCTTCTGAATGCTGTTGTCCCACGGCTAGAGCTCACCTGCATGTCACATCTCCAGTATCCCCTACAGCTTCCTAACATGTCACTTAGAGAAAATAGCCCTACTGAATCTACTACTGTAACACTGCTTCTCTCACTAGTCAGGGAAGGTCACCTGCCTGTTATAATTTGTTTCCCAATGTCTCCATTCCTTTTTCACAGCCTGACCTGCAGCCTCAGCTTCAGGGATCTCTCCTTACCCATGACATCTCTCTCCCCCGCAGGACTCTCTCCAACACTTGCTGAGTGAATTGAGGGAAAAGAGTGAGAGAGACAATCTGCAGGGAGAGTGCATGATTATTATTCTTCATAGAGCAGCTGGGAGGGAAGGTCATTTCTTGAGATTGATGCAAAAAGCAGCACCCCCCAAGCTGGGCATACCAATTCGGAAGCACTTTTGGTGGTACCAGAACAAAGATTGAGATCCTGAGTGTGGTGAAGCACGGAGCTGGCCCTTCTTCATCACACTTTGTCGTTGGGTACACCTCATTCTGATGGCAGCAAAGAGGAGGGGATGTTGATGGGTGATGACACAAATTTCACAGCCATTCAAAGGGAACAGCAGCAGCCATTAAAAAACACTTTATATACTGAAGAGGCTCATAAAGAAAGTGTGTGAATTTGCAGGGCATTGGCTCAGAAAACCTGTTCCCTAGGTGTCCAGCAGTCTGCTGTGGTTTGAATTATGGAATAAAGGGAGTTTCATATTTTGTTTCAGATTTGTTTCACTCTCTTCACAGTTTTCTCAGTGGATTGGCTAAAGAGGAAGTGATTTATAAAGGAAAAACAAGTGGAGGCAGTTCTAATTAATTGGGCATAACTGTTACAGCTGTACCAGCATACAATGGAAAACAGGGCAATGATGCTTACACACAGATGCAGCACAGTTTAAAATTCCTGCTACCTCTGCTTCAAACTAGTATAAAATTAACATATATTTCCCAGTACTGCCCATAGAGATATCTGAGTTCATATCCTATGACACATTAACAGTACTATTTTTAAAGGAGCCACAACACATATACAATAGAAAGTTATTCTGTATCATCTCTCTTTTACAGCCATTGATTTTCCTGTCTGTCACCCTTTGTTGGTCCTTACTTGCTGTGCTGTTGTCTGTCCACCTGGAGGTTGCTCACTAGCCAGTTGGCTTCAGTAACACTAAGCATTTGCATGGCTAGCCCCTAGATGGGAAGGTTTCTGGGTATGCAGGACCCAGTACACACCTTGGCTGTACAAAAATATCCTTAGCAGTAAGAAAAGCCTATTCTCGTCCACCCATCTTGCCTAATTGCACAAACAGGTGGAGGGTGAAGATTAGCAACTTCCTCAGAAACTTTCCCTTCTGTTTTTAGAGTAGACCTTCACTCCCGAGTTAGCACAGCACACAGGTCTGAGCAGGCATGTTAACCTAACTGATGGGCAGGCAGCCTCACTGCAAAGCCACACTTGAGTTACTACACCCTCAATGGCTCTTCCTGCATCTGTGTGTGACATACAGCTTCTGGGGAATGTGCACTGTAACCCTGGGCACCCTGTAATTCCTTCCCAACGAATTGTGGGAAAATATGTCTGCCCTCATTGCATATAGCAGGAATTGTAGGAAGGCACTGGGGGGCTTGGAACCACTCAAATGATTTAGCTTGTGTCCTCACTCCAGAGTGGATTACCAGACTAAGTAAAACCTCATTCAAGTTTTAGCCACAGAGAAACCAGGTTGTTTAGCTTGAAAGCACCACAAAACGCAGGTGATAGGACTTTGTGTGCAGATGGGACCCAAATTAAGAGCAACACCAGGATAAAACCCCAAATTAACTCTGTACTAATGACCTACCTACAAGGCATGTCTACACATGTATTTATGCACATCTAAACATAATGTGCCTTTGCTTAAGGCAGATTAAGGCAAGTTAGGTGTGCATCTTATAACAAAGCACAAGTTGTGCTCTATTACGCAAAGGGGCGTGGGCATGCAGCAGAGCAGCCTGCAGGTGACTGCACTCCCAACCAGGCACAACTGCCTGATTGGGAATAGGGTTTAGGTGTTTGTTATAAGAACAGTCTCTGAGCAATGGAGCCAGCAGTTTTCTGCAAGCAGCTGGAGAGAGTACATCACTGGGCTCGAGCTGCTGCTTATATAGCAACTTGGAGGTACAGGGCAGGCACTACAGGGATGGTGGAGGCTCCTGGTCCTGGGGCATGGCCTAAAACTACATTCTGCTGGGGCTGCATGGTGTAGTGGGGTTGCCAGTGGCAGGGCAGTTTCCAGAAACATGTGCCTCCCCAGTGAATGACAAATATGGGGTGCCAGAAAGCCTCAGCCCCTCGCAGCTTACCCTGTAGAGGGGAAAGGCTAGGGGAGCACACCACAAAGACAAAGCAAGGGCCCAGGTTTATGGTGTGGAGCTTGAGGCCAGGTACAGGTCATGTGAAGGGACCTGAGACAGAGCCCAGGTCCACGGCAAGGCCTGAGGCTCATGGAGGGGCTGGGTGTGAGGTGCCAGGTGGGTGGGATTCTGAGCCCCAAGAAGGAGCTGGGTGTGAAATTTCAGGGGCAGAGGATTGAAGTCCAGTGTCAGGCAGAGGACTGAGGCCCAGTGTAGGCCATGAGAGGACCAAGAGAGTCCAAAGCCAGGCAGAGAGCCCACAGCAAAGGGAGGGACTAGAGCCCCAAGTGGGTGTGATTGTAAGGCCAGTGTGAGGGCAGAGGGATTGAGAGTCTCGACGTGAGGGCATAGGGACTGCAAGCTGCAGTGTGAAGGCACAGGAGTGTGAGTCCCTGTGTGGGGACACTGGAGGGAGACTCAGGTGTGGTGTATGGTGTGGGCAACCTCCAGTGTGGGGTACTGTGTGAGCAACGTCCCCTCCTCTTCTCTGCCATCAAAATGAGGTGTCCCCAATGACAAAGTGTAATGAAGAAGGGCCAGATCAGTGCTCTGCCACACTCAGGATCTCAATCTTTGTTCTAGTACTGCCAAAAGTGCTTCAGAATCAGTATGGCCAACTTGGGGTGGTGGGCGGGGGGCAGGGGTGGTGCCGAAAAGACTGCTCTTTGCATCAAACTCAAGAAATGTTAGGGTGTTAAGCCTTGAAAACTTGAGCCGGGTGTTGGCCCACGGATGCCATCTGAGAGGCATGGGACACTGTATAAGGATAAGTTCAGAGCCATATATAGGCATTGGCATCAGGGCAATTAAATTGGTGCGCTCCCAGCTTCTTAACAACTTTACACTGGTGTCATCAAAGGTGTGGCAGGTAAGGTCGGCAAACAGTTAGCCCTAAGACAAGTGTGCGGGCCAACAACATGACTGCCCTCTTGTTACACATCTATGCATGGCATGCTAATGTGCATATAACACATGTTGAATTTTAGATGCAAATAGCTAAGCTATATTGGAGCACATGCAGACTCACTAATGAGCATTAATGCAGTGTGTATCCATTGACGCCCACTGCATTAATCTACATATGTGCATCTACACATGCACTAATGCACTTTAATCACACCTAAACTTGATACTTGCTTTATGTATGTATAGACACATACCCCCTTAATGTGCCTTAAATCAGGCTAATGGGCATTAAATGTGCACATGTATGCACACCCACAGATACTAATTTGGGCTCCTTCCTGGAATGTATTTTTTAGCTAACAATATTTTGCCTGGGGCCCAAGGGGCTTTGGGGCTTTGAGCTATTATCTGATCCCTCATAACAGCTTCCAGAGCATAGTAAGATCTTGCTACCCTTCCTCCTGCCCTGGACATGCTGCTGGCCTGTCAGGGAATGTGCCCACAACAAAGGAGGAGGTGAAAACACAGTGACATAGTGCTACAAGTGCCTCAGCTAAACTTCTCTGTCAACACCACCCAGAGTCAGGACAATAGTCTGTCTCCTCTGCACTGCCAGGTGCCAACAAATTACCACACTTTGCCAGGCAGGAAGAAGCAAGCACAGTGGGAGCAGCACAACTCATGGACTGTACACAGCCTTAGGACAAAGCCACCCTTCAGTCTTTAACAACTCAGACTCATTTGCAAGGTAAAATACTTTTCTATCTACAGTGCTCCAAAAGCCCCTATAACCCTAATATGCAAGCATCATACAACACCCAATGATGTGGGCAGGGTTATTATCCCCATTTCACACTTAAGGACTTGTGATGAAATAGAATTGCCCAGAATGGACTTGCCAAAGTAAAATGGAGGAGAAGGGACAAGCTCATCTTTCAGTCCAATGGCCATGGTACCTTCTCAAGGAGCAGGAAACCCAGGGCCTCCTCCCCCCAGAAAGAGGTGTGAACTTGCCTCTGCCTCTTAGCAAAGTGCTCCAGTCACTAAGTTGTGGGTTAGGCATTATCCAGAGCCCCCCTACCCCTCTTCTCAAAGCTGATCCAGTGAACCTCACATTACTGGTCCTTAGATAAGTGACAGTGGCAACATTTCAAGCCCACTAGAAGCAGGGAGTTCAAGCTAGAATCCAGGGCCCCCTGGTAGCAGCCATGTCACTGAGTCCTGCCCTCCCTGCAAATGTTCTCTTCTTCCTGGTCCCACATAGCCCTCCTCCCCCAACAAGGGAGCCTTGTGATCCAGCTTTGAGAGGAAGGGTGGAGATGGGGGTTGAGAGGAAGGTTGGTGAGGGAATGTGTAACCTGTGCCCTAAGGATTAGAGATCTTTCCTGGGAAGCAAAAAATGGAAACTCAAACCCCTTCAGAGTGCGGAGGACCTAGAACAGGGGCTCCTGTTCCCTAAGCAAGTGTCCTAAACTTTAGACTAAGCACTGGGAAGGCCAGCTACTAGTTTGTTTGTTTTTATGTCACTACAGTTTTGGGACTTGCCTAGTCTTGTGTGCATAGCTGGGTGATTCTGGTTTGCCATGAAGCTACCCAGCTGGAACACAGCCCCACTGAGCATGCTCAGAAAGTGTCAAAAACTGCAGATGTGCCACTTGCATGTGCAATGAGAAGCAGGATTTAGCCCTAAGTGACTTGTCCCAGGAGATCTGTAGCAGAGCAGAGACCTGAACCCAAGCAAGCACACTATCTCTGGAGCCTTCTTCCTCCTCCTTGGAAAGACGAATTAAGGGCAGATTACAGTCTTTAAAATTTAACCCTGCAGCTAAATAGTCAGGCTTGGACTGTGCTCAACAAGGACTGAAGCCAAACATGTGAATGGAAAGCTTGATCTAATTATAGCAGGAACCCCTGCTTCGTGAGACCCTGCAATATCACAGCTGCAGTGGGAATGAGGGGTTCCTAGTGTGTTACAGGGCAGGAGGGGAAAAAATAAGAATGGTCTCATTCCTGTCCAGAAATAAATGTGTTTGTTCTGCTTTCAGCAACATTATAGCCAGGAGAATGAGTCTCTAGGGAGCAATAGATCACACAGTGCAGGTGTCTGGTTTTAGGAAGGGAAAACACTCCAGTTTTCCTAAGTGTATGTGCCAGAAGTTCTGTAATTGAAGTTCATCTTGACCTCTGAGCGCCGGCCTGCTCTTCGGGAGGAAACAGAAAGGCTGGGCATAATCAGAACAAGCTCGTAATTAAAAGCTTTTTAGCCTTTATGAGTTCCCAGTTCACATAGCTGTGGTGGGAGAAGTTGTTTTCATTTTACCTCATTATGTCTGGAGCAGTGAAACTGTAATGAATTGCTGGAGTTTGCTAGGTCCTGTCGCTTACTGAACAAAGAGGGCATCAGATATGTGAGCAAAAATGCCAAAATACATAGAAATGTATTTGGGATTTCCAGCACAGAGTAGGTACCAGGAGTCTGCAATTGGAAGGAGTACAAGATGTCAGGGGGAACAAAACTCCATGAGAGTAAATGAGTGACTTCCTTTGTTCAGGACTAGAGACTGTCAGGTCCGGCCCATAGCTCTACAACATGATGTCGCATATCCCCACATTCTTCTTGTACAAAATGTCACTCCATTTCTTCTCTCAGGGCCTGGGGACAGTCAAAAATTAAGTGCTATATTTCTGCCATGGTATCCCTGATACACACGTACTGTGAGGAGTGAGGAAATAGAGACACCAGTTAATGCAAAGGTGGCCAACCTGTGGTACAGGGGCCACAAGGGGCATAGACAGCCCATGTGGAAGTTTAGGGAGGGGATAGGTAGGGCTGGACGAGGCTTTGGACGGAGCTTCGGATCTGGAGAAGCTTTGGATGCCTTGGGGTCCAAAGCAGCATGTCCAGGTTGAAACACTGGCCTCGTTTGGAGCTTCCGAAGCATGTCATAGCAGCTTCAGAGATCCGGTCATAGGGTATAATGGGGAAACAATAAAATATATATACCTTTGTTGGTTTTTGTCTGATTTGAATGAAATTTTCAGGGGTGGTAGATTCTGCAGAGGCATGAAGCCAGCCAAGTTTCAAGAATATCGATGCAGGGGCTTGTGGGGAACTGGACCCCAAATTCTTGAAACAAAGCTCCTGTCATGTCTATGTGTTACAACGCAGGGGGGTCAAGACTGCAGGGCTGGTAGCTCTTGCTGAGGCCACAAAGTCTGCCAAGTTTCAAGTAGATCAGTGCAGGGTTTTGTGGGGAACTGCACCTCAAGCTGCAGACAAGCAAAACTTGTGCCATGGGTGACCCTGTGTGTGTTAAGGGTGGCAGGGTGACAGCTGCAGGGGTGGTGGCCCCTGCTGAGGCCATGATGCCTGCCAGCTGTGGAGGAGATCTGTGCAGGGGGGTTCTGGGGCCCTGCACTCCTAGCTGCTGGCAGACAAAACTCATGACATGGGTGCTTGTGGGACTGACTGTGCCTGTCTTGGGGCATGGGAGACACTACTGTAGGCCTGGCTGCTAAGCTACTGTGTTACCAGTTACCAATCAATCATGATTCACTCAGGGACCAACTCAGTACACAGGACCTAGCTAATGTAGCCAGTTAATTGCCATCAATTAGCACCTACAAAACCAGGCTAAGGAGAGGAAAGAATCAATACAGACAATCAACTCCCCCAAGACAGACACAGTCAGTCCCACAAGCACCCATGGCACGAGTTTTGTTTGTCAGCATCTATGGGCACAGGGCCCCAGAACCTGCCTGCACCGATCTCAACAGCTGGCAGGCTTTGTGGCCACAGCAGGGGCCACCATCCCTGCAGCTTTCACCCTGCTGCACCTTAACACATACAGTGTCACTCATGTCACGAGTTTTGCTTGTCCACAGCTTGAGGTGAAGTTCCCCCCAAACCCCTGCACTGATCTTCTTGAAACTTGGTAGGATTTGTGGCCTCAGCAAGAGCTACCACCCCTGCAGTTTTCACCACCCTATGTTGTAACGCTTAGACATGAGTTTTGCTTTCAAGAATTTGGGGTGCAGTTCTCCCCAAACCTGTGCACTGATCTTCTTGAATCTTGGCAGGCTTCATGCTCTCTACAGATTCTACTGCCTCTGAAAATTTCATCCAAATTGGACAAAAACCAACAAAGTTATAGATATTTCATTGATTCCCCATTATACCCTATGACCGGTTCTCCGAGGCGGCTCCAAAGCTTCGGCTGGATTGAGGCAGAAACCCAGTCCAGAGCTCTGGATTGGATCACTGCCATCCAAAGCGGCTGGATCCAAAGCCAGACCAGATCACTGCCAATTCACACAGGCCTAATAGCTAACACAGTAGCAGTTAGGGCAGGGAGTAAAGAGAAGGAAGTAGAAAGCAGAGCAGGCTGGGATCATAGGGCTGGAAGCAGAAAGCAGAGCAGCAGATTGAGCACAGGATAGGGATTGTCATGGTACCTGGGGAGAGTGCATGACTAATTTGTGACATGCCTGCCAAAATGGTTGGTTCCCACTGAGTTACTTGAAGAAAAGCTACGTGAGACCAAGGTGTGTTGCTTGTCTCATTTGCTTGTCAGAAAGAGGTGCTTCTGCACCCCAGTCCTTCTTGATTGCTGGGTTCCTCCCTCCAGGCTCTTCCCAGGCTTCTGGTTTGTTTTGCTGGCCACTCCCCAGGTCTGAGCCTACTCACAGTTCCCCCTGCATCTGAGCTCTGTGCCAGGAGCACTTCTCCCTAGCACCACCCAGGCCAGACTGCCTAGTCTAGCTCCAAGTTTGAGCAGGTATCTCCCTGATTCCTGTTTCTTCCAGTCTCATGCTCCTGCCCAGCCCCAGATGCCCATCTGCTCAACCAGCTCAGCTGAGCCGCGGCCCTTCCTCCCTGCCTGGAGCTCTGCCCTGTCTACCTACCACCTGGCTAGCTCTTAAGTTGTTATAGGCAGCCTTATAACCCTCCTCTAGGCTTTCTTCTGGCTGCAAATGCAGCTGGACCTAACTCAGCTCTCTCCAGCAGGACATAATTGATGTGATGATTCCCTCTATTATGAGCTTCATTAAATACCGTTCACTTGCATGCTCTTTAAGTGCAGACATAGGACAGTAACCTCGGCTAGCCACACTCTCAGCAGCCTGTCTCTCCCTATCATAATGTCTTTTGGGGGACCGGCATGTTACTTCATCTTCAGGAAGAACATCTCAGCCAAGAGTCCATGAGACTGGCCACTCAGCTCATGTTCCCACACAGCTTTTTTCCACCTCAAACCACATGTGATGCAGTATACCTGTTCTGGACTGTTGTCTCTAGAGGTGAGATGGTGGAAGGGGCCCAGGGATGTAATTCCTTCCAGCTACAGGGAGAAGAAAACAATTTGAGTGACGTTTTGGTGGCAGCTGCAACACCACTTGGAAAAGAAACAGTCACCCAAA
This sequence comes from Crocodylus porosus, assembly GCF_001723895.1. NCBI lineage: Eukaryota > Metazoa > Chordata > Crocodylia > Crocodylidae > Crocodylus > Crocodylus porosus. The sequence continues at coordinate 6,691,931 of NW_017728929.1, read as the reverse complement.
GAAAGAGGACACTGCTTCACACAGGCAGAACTTTGCCGCTGGTGGGCAGTGCTGGGCAATGATACACCTCATACAAAACACAAGAACACAATATGATAGCATCACCCAGGCAGTCATTTTGCGTAATGGGGCAGGGGGTCCCAATCAGGAGGCAAAGGCTGGGCAAAGAATGTGTCACATGTGTGGCTTTTAAAGAGGATCGTATAGGAAGATGAGGAAAGAGGTGTTCTTCTGGGACAGTGCTCTGAGCAACTTTGCCAGGAACCCAGATGTGAGTAGCAGGAGGGGAGATATTTCTGGGAGGCATAAACACAGCTGCAATGGAGCAGGTGAATATACAGGAGACAGGAAACAAAGGAAAGGGCAAGTGGAAGCAAAGACAATAGAGAAGAGAAAGCCAGCAACACAGGGAACAGCTCAGGCAAGGGGATGAAGTGGAGTCCATCCTGCACATATCTACACAATGCCCCTATTATCCCTGCTGATGGCCTGGAGTAATATCTTTGCTAAGAACCTGGATGGCGCCAACAATGTTGTTGAAAGGAAATCAGAGGAATGGCATTCCTCCCTCCTTTTTTGCTAAGCTGGCAACATTAGGATAGGAATGACTGGACACAGAGGCCTGGTCTAGACTAGGACTTCAATGCGGTCCATTAACATGTATTAGACACAGCTCATTGCCTTCAGCACATGCTACCCTGGTGTAGTTAAAGCCTAGTGGAGTGGGTTTCCCTCAGTCAGGTCAAAGCCAGAGAGACAACGGCTTGAGTGCCTGTCTTACTGTGTGCTGCTAGTAAGAGCTGGCTGTTACAAGACACGAGGAAGAAAAGTAGCCTGGAGTCTGCACTATCATCAGTCCCAAAGTCCCCCTCAACTCATGAAATTCTCTTAAAACTCAGGAAAGGGGGGTTTCTAAATAACACTTTGTATTTGCCTGTAAGGGTCACATTTCCACATTACCGCTGCAGCAGAAACTTCCATTTCTTAAATACCAGAAGTTTCTTCCAGCCACTTGGCTCCAGGAAGGGGGCTTTCAGAAAAAAACCCGCTAATGTACAAGTCCTGAGGAAACCACAAGAGTCAGTAACGCTGCAATGTGGGGAAAGAAAGCCGAAGTGGGAGAGCAGGGACAGCACAACAGCCGTACTGCAAGCCTTTGTTTGCACAGGTGTTTCCAGCAGCCTGCTGGATGGTGCATTGGGATGGGAAGCATGGCATTTTTGCATGGGATATTCATCTTTAGGCTGTCTGGCTTCAAGCGTTGGCCTAACCAACCCTGCAAGCGTCCACTTGAGGCTGCACCTGGGAAGCCCTTAGCTCATGACAAAGGGGGAAAAAAAATCATTAAGCAGTCAAGCTCAAAGCACTCGATCTTCATAAAGAACAATGGAGTCAGGTTGAATTGTAACGGATGCCAGTAAAGAGGGATACAGTGACCTGAGACGCTCAGGGGCAGAGAATCCAAGTGTAACTAGCTCACGCTCTCCTGAACCTTCATCGACCTCCACCACCAGACCCGAATGAATCGGAGCTGGAGCCAAGGAAGAATTTAAGTGCTGCAAGGCTGAGCGTGGATTTACCTGACTTTTACAGGCTTGGTTCCTCAAAGCGGACTCCAGAGCTGTCAGTGAGACAACAACCAGGATGGGTAGCAAGAAACTGCCCAGAGCCATAACATGCAGCTTGCAGCTGCCTAGAAATATCCCAGGCACAGGGATAAAATCCTTTCCTACAGGCCCCTAACTCAAGGCTGGCTGCAAAGAAGAACTTCTGTCCACTGCAGATCCACAGCCCAGAACCCTGTGTCCTGGAGGTAGATGTTTATCACTGTCACTCTGTTTTTAAGACCAGCTGGGGTCTTTACAATAGCCTAGTGGCTACAGCAGTCACCGAAGATGAGGGAAGCTTGGGTTTAACTCAGCCCAGAAAAAGATTCCTACTTGCAGGAAATGCTCATAAAGGTGTATGATTTAAATCCCGGCAGACTTGTGGAGTGCTTGCAGGAATTCCTGAGTCTAAATCATACAAACCCTAGGAAAGAAGCTGCTCTTTGAGAGTCTGATGGACAAAGTTTCATTAAGTGCAGGTCTCAGGGGCCCACCCTCACAGGTGAAAGTGCTTTGAAAGAAGCTGCAATGGTGGTACTGAGGATGCGGAGGCCAATGAGGATGTTACTCATTGATAAATCCAGATCATCTATGGGGATTAGGCATATATTCTGACTAAAACTAATGGAAGGTAGGCACAATCTGGGCAGATTTGGGCCTTTGAGCCAAAACCTGATTTCACAGCTCAGAAATCTCCCACTAAGTACCAGCCGAATCCTACTGACATCACTGACTTGCAGTCACCCATTGGCCCTCTGTACAGAGCAAGGTGCTATTCAACATGAGGAAAAATGAGAACCTGGACCTATACTTTCAGAATTGGGTCTCTTGTGTGTGAAAACCAAGCAAATACAAGGCATCTGCAGTTACTTGTGGCTGGTGTTCTCTTTTATTTAACATTAGGCATTAAACTAAACCAGCCCTTTCAACTAGAACACTGGGATTTCCAAAGGACAGAGTTAATCACGCAAACCCCATTAACAGTGTTTGCTCTATAAGCAGCTCTGGGCATTTGACCCAATGTCTGGTCATCAGTGTCAGACATTTGCTCAAATGCCTGAAACCTTTAATCACTGACCAAATTACTAGTTTGGCAGAAGACTTCTCAGCTTCACCAGCCTACCCATAACTCAGAAGAGTGCTGTGGACAGGACTTCACAAGTGGGGGCACAGGGGAATCTCCAGTTTATTTATCATTTAAAAACTGTTTAATCTATATTTGCATTCAGCTTAAGCCCAGCTATTAAAAGATCCCAAATATATGGTATAGTCCCCTACACGCAAGAAGAAGACCGCAGATTCTAACACCTAGTCCAGATACTGAATTTGAATCACATGTCCATATAAAGCACTCGAGTCAGTGTAAACCAACTGTTATGTTCATCAGCAAATGGACCCTTGAAGAATGCAGCCAGATGCAAATGTATTCCAAATCCGTAGGCATTCGGTAGGATTGCACCCTGAGCTCCATTTTGTGATACATGAGATACCCACAAAGCTCTCTATAAGCTGAACAGAATTCCTTTGCTGATGATAACTGCTGACAACAGATCTTATAAAATTATAGAAAATGAGGGTTGGAAGGGACCTCAGGAGGCCATATCTAGTCCAGCTCCCTGCTCAAAGCAGAACCAGCCCCAGCTAGATCATCCCAGCCAAAGTTTTGTCAAGCCAGGTCTTAAACACCTCCAAGAATGGAGATTCCCCAGCCTCGCTACGTAACCCATTCCAGTGCTTTACCACCCTCCTCATGAGAGAATTTTTCCTAATATCCAACCTAAACCTCCCTTGCTGCAACTTGAGACCACTGCTCCTTGTTCTGCCATCACTGAGAACAGTCCAGCTCCATCCTCTTTTGAACCTGCCTTCACGTAGTTGAAGGCTGCTATCAAATCCTCTCCCCCTGCCCCACTCCTGCCAGTCTTCTCTTCTGCAGACTAAATAAGCCCTGTTCCCTCAGCCTCTCCTCAGAAGTCATGTGCCGCAGCCCATGAACCGTTTTCATTGCCCTCTGCTGGACAATCTCCAATTTGCCCACATCCTTTCTGCAGTGGGGGCCCCAAAACTGGACACAAGACTCGAGATGTGGCCTCACCAGTGCTGAATAGAGGGGACAAATCACTTCCCTTCCCTTGCTGGCAACACTCCTACCAGTGCAGCCCAATATGCAGTTAGCCTTCTTGGCAACAAAGACACACTGTTGGCTCATCTTATTGTCCTCTGTAACCCCCAGGTCCTCTTCGGCAGAGCTGCTGCCCAGCCAGTCGGCCCCCAGCCTGCATGGGATTGTTCCATCCTAAGTGCAAAACTCTGCACTTGTCCTTGTTAAACCTCATGAGATTTCTTATGGTCCAAGCCTCTTCATCTCTTGAAGTGATTATTATCAGTTGCTGGAGTGGCATCTGGTTGGGACTGAGTTGGGGCTCTGAGGACTGAGGAACTCAACAAAGTGAAGTTACCAAAACCTTCCATCTGCTGTGCTGGCGCACACAGGATCAGGTAGGCAAGTGGCATCAGATTAAGCCCAAGGAAGAATGAGAACGTTGTACACCACAGGAGAAGGGGATGGGGGGCATCCCAGAGGGAAAGGAGGATGTGCTCCCATAGTACAGAGTTTATTAATAGCCATAATCTGTGACAAGAAACAGCACTGAAGAGCATAACAAATTGTGACCTTTCAACACTAGAGTTTAAACAAAGAAGAGACACCACCTGACATTGTAAGATAGACACTGAGGACCTTGGAGATCGCTGGGGGAAAAAAAAAAACATTTCCAAGGCAACAAGACCATGGAACAGTATACCTAATAAGGTGATGTATGGCCTAATCAAGAGACCTCCTCTAGAAAAGATGAAATACAGTAGATGCATTCATCCTTGCTGAGGTTCCACTGACTTCAGTGAGTAAGAAATGGCCCAACAGTTTCTGGAAAGAGCTGATATAATCCTCTCTTGCTTGAAACAGGGGACAGAGCTAGATGATGCAAGGTTTTCCTGGAGTACTAATATCTATCTAGAATAAATAATGCATGCTGTTAATGCCTTGTTCCATAGACTGGATCAAATCAATAGCATATCATGAATCAGTTCCATAGGTTTTCTTTGTTATTTAGGCAGCTGCAGATAAAAGAAATATTCTGCTGCAACACTGCCCATCTTGAGATTTATTTAAGAACCTCCTTTTATTCCCAAGGGGAAAAAATCTGTTTTTATCTAACATTACTCTGTAAAATTTTGGAAACTGCATGCATTTTTGCAACACAAATGCTTGGAGAACTTAGAATCACCCTGAGGTTTAATATTTCTTGACTGACTTCAATAACAAGATCTAGAATCCCCACCTGATTCCCAGATGAATAGCGTACTCCCCAATACAGGGGCAATGGAAAATGACAGCTTGTAGGAAACCATTGGTGGAACAGAAGCAGAAAGTGTTGATGCAATGGAATGGTTTGGGTTTTTTTATAATAAGGAGGAAATACAACAGACCAAATAGAAAAAGAACACCTGCATACCAATTCTGAGATGACAAAGAATGCTTAGGCAAAGATTAGCATTGGCTTCAGGAACTCCTGCTGTACTAAATCAAGGCAGAGAATTTACAGCAAATTAATGAAACTAATTTTCTGACTGGAATCATCTTCTGTGAATTATCATGTCTTTACTCATTAAATAAATTATCTGTGTCTTCCAAGACATTAAGAACGCATCATAAATTACAGCCCTTCATAAATAATTTGTTTCTGTATGGTTTTAAATATAGAGGAAGAAGAAAGGAAGAATGAGAGGAAAAGAGAATATGGGAGAAACAAAAAAAACTGGAAGAACAAAGAAAGGAAAAGAGTGAAGCACTGAAAGAGAGAACTTGAGAGGGAAGCAGAAGAATCAGGGAAAGAAATGATGGAGAAGAAATGACAAAGACAAAAGAATAAAAGTATACAAGGAAGGGGAAACAGGAAGAGGAGAAATACAGCTAAAGCTTTGTGTCATCTTTCTGGTCAGTGTAAATAACAATTGGGCAAACACTGCAGGAAATGACCATCAGCCTTCAAATGGCTTGATCACTTCTGAAAACAAATTCTTTTCAAACAAATCCATTCCTCTTTCAGACCGTGGGCATGAAGGCAGCATCCTATCGGTATTTGGGCCAGGAAGTAAATAAGGAACTAGTAAACTAATGGCACAGTGTAGAGTATTCACTGCAAAGCAATTCTGAATCTGCAAGGTCAGATATTCACACCAGACACATGATGATAGGAGTTATGTGTGCCCTGCAAAGAATGGAAACAAGGTGGAAATGTGTCTAATTGAAGCTAACTGATAGCACTCAAATTTCAGATGTGGATTCCTTGAAATAAATTGCTCAGGGAAGATCTACAGATTAGGATTTAGTGGGCATAAATAATTAATACATTAAAGAAACTCATCACTTCACTTCATGGAGTCCCTTTTCAACATATCCCTGCTGACCTCTGCCCTGCCCCTAAACCAGTGCAGCAGCATTTGCTGATTAGTGCCTCTGAACGCTGTGAAGAAAAGTAACATGAGGCTGGAAGAAGAACCCTTAGGCCAGAGGGAGCGATCCATCAGAGCAGAATATCTTCCATCATAACTCCTGATTGGAAACAACCCCTCATCCAATTGGAAATTTGGAACTGGACTACTCCCTTGCCGGCTCCTTGCTACAGAAAAGAAAATGAAACACTAGGAAGTGGTTAGCAAGGCCCCTTGCTCTGTGCCATCGTTTCTTAACTACCATTGGGCTGAACCATTGGGTGTTATAGTGTGGCTGAGACGGTCCCTTCCTGAGTAAAACACCTGTCAGTCTCTGGAAGCTGAGCTCCCAGCTGTTTTTATCTCTTGTCATGAGCCAGAACAAGCAAGGCTCAGAGACAAAAGCACTGACCCCGATGTCCTGCAGTACCACTAGAACTTGTGCTAATGGGTCAGCTTCTGAGAAGAGGACGCTGTCATGTCCCATGGCCTGCACTATTCAAAAGCTAGTTATGAGTTATAGTTAAAACCACAGCATTAGAGGCATTGCCAGAATGGATACCGAAGCACCCCAAAGATAACAGGCCCCAGGAAATTCACAGGCATTTCAAACGTCTCTGACTTTGTATGAAATTCCTGGCTTGTTGGAGATCTGTTAGTTAGCAGGATGCCTGCTCCCGTCATGCGCACATATTGCTCCTGGTTTTGGACTCAATTATTAAGTGGACAAGGTTCTTTGGATAGATGTGATATCTTTTATTAGGCCAACCAAATAACTAAATGCATTTACTTGGTCTAATAAAAGATATCATAGAATCACACAAAGTTAAAGTTGGAAGGGACCTCGAGAGGTTATCTACGCCAACCCCCACATCTACCCAAAGAACCTTGCCCGCCTATTAGCTTTCCTTAGACCAACACAGCTACCACCAACAACCCTGACACATTAAGTGGACGCATTTAAATGATTCTTAGGGAATTTCACATACTTTTACGATTATTTGGGAACAAGATGGCTGCTCCTTCTCCACCCATAGCCTATCTGGCGTTGAGCATGAAGTGGGCCATGCAAGAGAGGTGGCAGAGAACAAATACCACTCCCCCAAGCCCATTTATTTCAAGCTTGAGACTAGCCATCTTCACTGATATATTTACTAACTACAGTAACTCTCAGAACTATGTCCTGCAGGACAGCCCTCAAGATGCTTGTCCCCTCACATGGATGCGGGGCCAATTAGACTTCAAGGGCAGTAGCTCTTCCACTGGTTGCTGACTGTAGGAGTTGCCAAGTGACTGATAGTTAGGTAATGCCAGTTGCTGTTGAAAATACCTCCCAAAAGGAGTCTCTTGCAGCAATATCTCTGCAGAAGATGTCAGAGGGCATTCAGCAGAGCTTCCACTTTGGACAGCCAAACCTAAATGTTTCTCTTCCTCCACACAGGAAGGAACCCATAACAGTCAGTACCTGTCCTTTGGAAATGCTTGAAGACCTATTAACCAATTTTTGGCTGGGAAATGTCCATTCACTTTCAACTTTCCATCATCTACTTTCTATGCTCATTTGATGTTATCTGCAGATTTTGCAGACACTTATTTTCAACCAAAATATCAGCTATGTTTGATACTCAGCCAAAAGTCGGAATTTCTATAAACTTTGAAAGTAAAAAGCATGTCCAGCTGAGTATGAAGTAGATCTCTCTCCTCCTTCACAGCTTCATTGCCATGTGTTTTGTGTCAAGATGATGACAAGGGCAAGACTTCAGGGAGAGGCTGACAATTCTACTGTAACATCAATTCTTTGTATGTAGTTTACTTGCATAATTCTCCCTTAGAGCTGGTGGTCCAGAGTCCCAGTACGAGGTCTCAATCCAATCCACTGTGCTATAGCATACATATGGTTCCCTAGTTACATCCAAAGAGATATGCAGACAGAGATTTATGCTGTCCACATTTCTTGTGTTTTCAGAAAGTCTGTGCAGGGAAAGTTAGCCACTCGCAAAATCCCTCCATCTGTGAGCTTATTTATCCATGCTGTTAGAGCTGTTTATTTTGTTTCAGGCTGGAAACTGCACTGGGATCATGGCTTAATTGTATTGTTTGTTGAATTAATTGTTCTGTTTGATCTGAATTTCTCCCCGGATGCCTGGGGAAATGAGACATTTTGCCTAAGTGGGGAGGGCTTTTCCAGAGGAACAATGTACAGCAGGCAACTAGTGAAGGGGGAAAAAAAAGAAGCGGTAATTGTAAATATATTAGCAAAGGAGTGTATTACAGGGCTAGGCCTCGGGGGAAAGAGATGAAAATCAAGGCACTGAGGACATGGGGAAGTTATGATTTTAGGATTGGAGAGATGGCTCGTTAGATGTTTTATTTGTTTTACAGTTAGAGATTGTATGAGAAATGTCTGTGGTGTAATTGCTTCTCTGATCATTAACCCTGAAACTGAGCAGGATTACTTATTTCCCCCCACAGACCCAATGAGTGACTTATCTAGTGACACAGAAGGAATCAAAAGCAACAGGAGCCATTAGAGACTGTGCTAATGAAAGTTGTTGAAAGCAAACATCTGAAACTCCAAGGAGCTACAGAATCCAGTTCATGTGTATGCACTGAGACATCTGAGTTTTACTTTCCCACATGCACTACACGTTAGGCCCCCATCCCATCAACCTAGAGGAGTGATCCCAAGAACAGTCCAAGTAAGAAATAGCTCAAAGGCAAGTAATGCTGCTTTAGCAAATCAACAGGAACTCACACATTGAGTTAGGGCAGGAGAGCATCCTGGTTAAACAGGTTAGACCATGGTATTGCAAAGCAGGACTTAGATGTGCAGAAACAGCTCAGGTTAGAGGTAGGCCAGGGAAGAGAAGACCGAGGGAGGATTTGATAACAGTCTTCAAATATCTGAAGAGCGGTCACAGAGAGGATGATGGACTATTTTTCTGTGGCTGTAGGGGACAGGACTAGGAACAATGGCTTCAAGCTTCAGCAGAGGAAATTTAGGTTGGAAATTAGGGAGAGCTTTCTGTCTAAGAGGGTGGTCATGCATTGCAGCAGGCATTGATAATCCTAAAGAAATTGTGAACTCTCCATCTTTGTAAGTTTTTAAGAGCCAGTTGAACAGACACTGGGCTAGGATGGTCTAGTCAGGGATGCCTTGAGCAGGAGGCTGGACTAGATGATCCCACAAGGTCCTTTCCAAACCTAGTTTCCTACGATTTAAGTAAAGCTTGTGCTTAAGTCCTTACAGGTAAATCCAACAGCCTGACTCATTCTGCTCCATCTCTTAGCATTATAATGCCACAGATATAGAAACCAGGGTCATCAAAGAAGTCCATGGGAGCTAGGCAGCCATCACTGGTGGGATTTATGCACACTCAACTCAGTTCCTTTGGAAATCCCATTGAAGGCTCAATATTTCAGGGAAAAATTAGCCCTCTCTGTCATAGTATTGGGCCATTGTGATGTTGCAAGTAACCATCCCCCGTGTATCTTCAGAGATTTCTAGTGGAACATGGGAGAGACAATAGCTTGGAGCTCATCAACATTTTTCAGCTGAAAAATATTTCCATGGAAAAACTTGGGTTTCATCTAAAACAATTTTGGTAGGGAAATCTTTATTTTAAATTCTCATTTTATACATTGCTTTATCCAAACAAAATTACATTAAAAATGTCTACTCGATTTCAAACTGATTTGGGGTCTGTTTGCATTTTTTGTTTGTGTGGCAGGCTTGCTGGCAGCAGCCAGACTCACCAGCTTGAAAAGAATTCAGAGTGATTGGTGGGGCATTCCCCACCAATCAGGAAAGGCAAGGGGAGAGGCTTGTCCCACCCCTACCCAGGGGCAAAGTGAAAAAATGGACCAGAGGGGGGACTAACCCTGTCTCTCTCTGACTGGTCCATTTCCAACCTGGGGACACTGTCTTTTTATGCTCTTTGGAGGCTGTGTGCCTGACACACAGGCGGCTTCAATGAGGGACAGTGAAGAGGGCTGAGAAGAGCTGGATGAGCTGACCAGAGGGGCAGAGCAGTTGCCCCAGAAGCGCCAGAAGATACCTTGCCAGAGGGGGAGTGGCAGCAGCTGCATCCCCAGCCCCGCCATGAATGGAGTGTGGTAACGGTGCACAGATCAGTGCACATGACAGCTCAGGTCTCCATCCCCTGTATGAGGCGGGGAAAGCAGTGCATGGATCAGTGTATGGAGGGTCCGGGAGAGGGCCAAGACCCTGGGCGCTGCACCAGGTGGCACAGGTCCTCAGCACCCTGCATAAGGCAGGGACTATGGTACATGGGGCCAAGAGTGGGACAACGGTGCATGGGATGGTGCACAGGGCCAAGAGTGGGCCGAAGGCAGAGAAGAGCCTGGAGCAGCTAAGGGCCCCCTGCAGAGGGAGGAGACACCTCACCCTGGGAGAGAAGTGCAGTCTCATCAGGCCCCAGCGGAGCTGAGAGTTGCCAGGGAAGGGCTGGACTCGATGCTGCTGCCTAGGCCTTGCATTGAATGTTCCTTCACCCTGTTGGGCATTGTGGGACTGTCTGCAGAGTCGCTTCAGAGCACCTAATGTGTATACTGCCATCATCAAGATGGTCATACTCCTAGAGTGCTGGCTGAAGGCTTGAGGACAGACTTGGAGAATGCATCCAGCTCTCTGCTACCCAGATTCAGCTAGCCTTTATCTCTAATGCAAGATGCTGGACAGATCATGAGTGGAGCTCCCGCTTTTCTGCTTAAGACACAATGAATTTCTTGGGGGACACTACAGAGCTAACTCTGCCTTCCCAAAGGAGAGGGATATCCAGTTAGGTGGTAAGGAGTGAGCTGTCAGCACCAGCGAGGCATTTCAATCAGCAGATCTACCTCTTGCCTGACCCAGAGCCATTCTTTGCTGATAAGGAATGAATACTGTCTGTGTCTGTCTGGGTGTGCATCTCCCTCTTCTTCCCTCTTTCTCTCTCTCTCTCTCTCGATTTCTCTTTTCTCCCTCATAAAGCTGTCAAGCCAAAAATAACATATTAGTGGAAGAAAGGAATGTCAGGTGTAATATAATAACGTAATCAGGAGGACAGGGGAGTGTGTGCGCCTGTCTGCCTGCTGTACCGTATCGTCTCGGATGGTGATAAATTGTTACAGCTCGGCCTGAATTTTATTCCCTTCTCCACACCCATCTCCCCAGATGCCCCACACTCACCTCTGGGGCTCTTGATGATAAACTGAAGGAGCAAATCCTTAGTTACACCTTCCAGCTCCCAGGTGTCAGTGGTGCTTTTCATGCTGTGAGGAGATCACACGCTCTTGGCAGGACCAATTAGTAGAATGAGGACCCAGTTGCAGCCTAGGGTTGGGAGCAGGGGGGCCTCACATCATATCAGGGGGGCCACCAGGACGCAGTGGAGTTCTGCCAGGCATGATTATCAGTCCCCTGGATGCATTTGGGAGACGAGTGTGGGACTTCAGCTTTCCTATGCAGAGCAAAGTGTAGGAGAATGTGTTGTTTTTAATTTGGTTCTTACATTGGTACTGCTTCCCTTTGGCATGCTTTTCCAGGTTTTGACACGCATGCCTAATGGGAAATGTGAATCTGTTTGGGCAGTTGATTTTTTTGCTCAGTTGTTGATTTCTTAATAGAACGCACAACTTGCTGCTAGAGGGCTGCAGTCAAATACCAGGGAGGATTGAACTGCCGCATGTATAGATCCATGGGTTGTTATGACCAGAGGGCACTATGGTTGCCATGCGTTCTGACCACATAGCTAACACAAGCACAGGATTTTCCTTGGCTATTTCTGTAGGAAGCCCAACAGAAAAACGTCTAGGACCAGATCCTATTCTACCGACTAGGCAGCCTCTTCAACCTCGCTTGAGTCCCTGAAACACACTTTGCACACAAGTGCATGGATGGGTCCTCATCCTTGCTGCTGTTTGTACCTTAGTCTGAGAGCTGAGATAAAGATGTGGATGTGTTATAGAGGTAGGCACACTTATGTTTTTTCAGGGGCTTATACATGTGATCCTGTTCCACCCTCCTTATCTCAGAAGTCCACATAAGCACCTAGTAGCTGAAATGCAATCTGGCCCCTAATGTCATTCAAAAGACACCAAGTTATGGGGAGTTTACCACATCCATTGGTGGTGTGTTCCAGTGCTTAATTAACTTCACCACTAAAAACGAAAATGTGCCTTATTCCAGCTGGACTTTCACTGCTTTCAACTTCTGGCCATTCTGCTGTCATATGGTAAAGACCTGTCTCATATTGGGTATCCTCTCAAATGGCTTCTAAAGTGCAGGAAATTTCACTGAGTCATTCAAAATTTCCCAAGGAAGAAACCCACTGTATGTCGTTATTATATTTAACAACAGAGCATTTTTCCATACTCCTCTGTTCTAGGTGTTGGCTACAGTTACCATATTTCCAGTTGCAAAAAAGAGGAGACCTGTCATACAGGATGCAGGTCCAGGGGGATAGATGGGTGTGGGGACAGTGATGTGCCAGTGCCCTGCCCCTGTCCATTCAGTTGCCCCTCACTCCTAACCCACAGCCCTGTTGGTGCCCCTCACTCCCAACCCTCAGCCCATGCCCCCACAGCCCTGCCAGTGCCCCTCACTCCCGACCCATGGGATCTTGTCTTCTTGCCAGGGCACTGAAGACCCAGAGGAGGGGAGCCTGGCCTGGCAGAGCCCCTGCTTTGATCAGGCCCTGTAGGTGCTGGGTTCCCCCTGTACTTGTGGGCCTGCTGCTCTGGGCTGCATCATGGTGTCATTTTTGCTGGTCAGAGGGACAGGGGTAGAAACCCTCCATCTTCCCTGAAAGGGGCTGCCAGCTGCAGCCTGTCTGGCACTCGTTTTGTGGCTGAAGTGCTTTGTGCTCTGCAGACTGGAAGAGAGCCGTGAGTGGGAGCCGGGCTGGGAAATCAGTTCCCCCACCTGCCCACGGGATAGCAGGGTCCCTGCTCCTCCCCATCTCACCCCATGCCTCTGACAGGGATGAGCCTCAGCAACAACTGCATTACAGGCTTCTGCGGGGAGATGGAGGAGGACCACCAGCAGATGCTGTTGCTGCTCCATGAAGTGGGCTACAACATGGGATTCCTCTTTGCCTACAGCATGAGGCAGGTGAGCTCTGTCTGTGGGCATTGCTATATCGTCTCCGTGCCCTTACACCCTGCAACCCACCTCTTATAGCAGGGCTCTAAGGAGACTCACAGTGAGGACACTTTCCCACCCCAGCAGTTGGGTGCATTGAATCCCTAGTTTGATGCTCCAAAGGAGTGTGGCAGCGTGTGAGGTGAGCGAGGAAGCTCCTGCCTTGCAGCGACTAGTGTCCTTGAGTGCACAGCGACACAGTGCAGCCCGTGGGACAGCACTCTGAAGCCCATGGGGCTGTAAAGTCCAGCCACCCTATAGGGTGGTCGTACATGCCTACATGGGGTGCCTAGTCCTTGAAAGGGAATGTAAAGGTGAGGGGCTGCGTCTGCCAGCAGGTTACCCAGTGTCCAGGCAGTTGCACCCTAAAGGGAGCCAGGCCAAGCCCAGAGCTTTCCTGTCTCTACTGACCCAACTCCTAGCGGGTTTGTCTTTTCTGGCACAAAATTTTGCAGCTGCAGTTCACAGGCAAGCTTCAAAGCTGCTGATGCCTCCCTAGCTACTAAGCATTATGGAGGGTTTTCAAAGAGGTAGTAGGAAGCTGCTCCAGGAGTATGGTGGACGAAGGCAAGAGCGGGACTGGCTGGTGAAAGAGCCCAAGTCTCCTTCCTGGGTCATGGCCCCCCCCACCCCCACCCCCAATCACCCAGAGCTATTGCCTTGCTGGGGGCACCTGGGCCAGCATTAGCTGCAGGTTCCCAGCAGATCGCAGCCCTAAGGTGATTACTATCATGATCCTACCCCAGACTGGCAAAAGTGAGAGTTGCCTGCACCAGGTAGTGGTGGGGGAGCTGGAGTGGGAGCTTCCTCCCCCCAGGCACATGCTGCCCCTGTCTTTCAGATCACCTCTGCCAGCTCCCAGATGCTGAGGGGGAGGGGTCCCACTTTGCCGCACCACCCGCCAGGAATTGGCAGCTTATGCTCGGCTGTTGCTACACACGGCCAGCTCCCTCAGGAGGGAACGGGATCCTGCCCTAGACCCTGCAGCCTGCCCAAGTGCAGCTGAACCTGCGGGGTGCCCAAGAAGTACACCCGGCACTTCAGAGACATTGCAGCTCTGCTGTTCATGGGGAACGTGACTCCGGTCCGGGTGGAGAACCTGAGTAAGGGCAGAAGCTACAATCGAGGGTGTTACCTCTCAGCTCCGTGTTCTCGGGGAGCCCTGGCACAGGACGCAGCCTGTCTGACTTGCACGAACTCCCGCTCCCGACCTCGGCCTGAGCAAGAGCTGATTAGAGGAAGGACTTGCAAAAGACAAGGAAGATGCAGTGGGAGACGCACTAAAGCCCTCCAGACAAGGGTGACAAGAGTGAAGCAACTCCCCTGGTCTCATTTGCATCCAAGTTGGAACCAGATAACAACTCATTTACATGGGAGATGGGACAGACATGCGCCTTCGTTAGCATTCAGGATGGAGGACAGAGATCCCGAGGCACGGACCGCGCTGAATTCTGGGACCAGGGAAGCAGGGGAGCACTGCATGATGGGGGATCCCTGCTCCAAATACTAATCAACCCACATCTACACACACCGAGCTCAGCATTTATCATACCAATTCTAGTAATGACTCCTCTATTGGCATCCAAAACACTGAATCTGCCTCTCTGTATTGCGAGCTCCCTCAGAGTAATGCCACCTACAGCCAGGAGTGATCAGTTCCTATTACCCAGCATATGAACCATTGTCTACCCCTAAACAAACCTAGTGATTTCCCTTAAGCTATTGTTAGTTCTCTACAAAAACCGCTACCCAAGCTCCAGTTTCTGTCCTGGTGCTTGGATCCCAAGCTGCACCAGTTCTGCTCCTTTTCTGCCTGGAATCTCTCCACTGATCGTGCTGAGGGCTCTGCCTGTCTGCCGGCTCCAACAATGCCTGGGAACCTCGACTGGTTCAAGCTTCACTGAAGCTTGAGCTGGAAGATGTAACTAAGGATTTGCTCCTTCGGTTTATCATCAAGAGCCCCAGAGGTGAGTGTGGGGCATCTGGGGACATGGGTGCAGAGAAGGGAATAAAATTCAGGCTGAGCTGTAACAATTTATCACCATCCCAGAGACGATACAGTACAGCAGGCAGACAGGCGCACACACTCCCCTGTGGTGCTTCGCTGAGTGGTAAGATCCCAACTCTCTCTCTCTCTCAGCCTCCAGGAACCTGACTTTTATTCTCTGACTCCAGGCACAGCTTTCTAAACCTGAATTTTGCTAATCAAACTCAAGCTAGACTTACCCAAAACTCTACTTGAAACTATGTAATATTGTAGCTGTTTAT
This sequence comes from Crocodylus porosus, assembly GCF_001723895.1. Classification (NCBI taxonomy): domain Eukaryota; kingdom Metazoa; phylum Chordata; order Crocodylia; family Crocodylidae; genus Crocodylus; species Crocodylus porosus. The sequence goes on along the minus strand of NW_017728929.1, from coordinate 6,676,418 downwards.
TTGTGTGTGTGTGTGTCTCTCTCTCTCATATGGCTATTACTACTGGTATCATCATAAGTTCATATACTTGGCAATAAATAATTTTTATGGTCAATCTGGTTGCTATACTTTCTCTCTGAACCTCACCTACTCTTTCTTCCCCTTGACCTTCCTCATTTGCTCTGCAGCAATGCTTCTTTTACCTAAGCCAAAGATCCCTGTAATGCCCAAACCCACAGTGGGGTCTGCTCATCAAAGGTGTTACTACTAGGACCATTGTGACAAGCAACTGAGACATGCTGAGTTTTGAGGCGCATGAGGGTATCAGCTGAAAGTGCTGATCGGACCCAGCCTGCTCAGACTGACTCTGTTAGCATGGTTGTGTCTAACTGCATTTATTATTGTCCTGCTGAAATAATGAATGAACTGAGTTCAAGGCACATGGGGGTGTCAGCCTATCAATGCTGAATAGTCCAGCTTGACTCAGATGTGCTCTGTTAACCTGTGTGCTTGTGTCTGCCTGAATTTTACTGTTGCCCTGCTGAACTGAGTTCAAGGCATATGAGGGTGCTAGCCTGTCAATGCTAAGTAACCCAGCCTGGCTCAGGCATATCCTGTTGATCTGTGTGTGTATGTACATACATGTGTTTGACTGATTCAGTGGTTGGAGGAACCCAGCCCCACTGAAACTGAGTCCTGCAGGATAGCTCTATTGGGGGTGAGGACTTGCAGAAAAGAAAGATACAGCTCCTTATAGAAACGCAAGTAATACAACCAGCACATTGACAGAACTACAGAGACCCCCAGAAACATACCCCTACTAAATGAGCGCACCCCAAAGTGATGGGCAAATCTGGTAACAGGGGTGTGGGTCTGTGCACCCAGGGGCTGCTCCCTGGCCAGAGGAGGGGATGGACAGCAGGAGGCCTGCCATTGCTCCCCCATTGATTGTGAATGTGTTGAGGCTCCTGGGCAGGAGGGTACTGGGGAAGTGCAAATTAAATTAAAATGTGCTGTTTCCAAACATGTGTCTGATGAGTCACTTGTTACAGCCAGAGGGGAGGGAAGACAGGCCTTGCCCTGGTCAGAGGGTAGAGGGGTCCTGGAAGCACAGCAGTGCTTGGATCACATCACCACACCTGAAATAGCTGGGTCTCAAGCTGCCTTTGCCCCAGGACTCCAGATGCCCCTGAATGAGGCTTGTCCTTTAGCACAGCCAAGCGCTGGCCTGGAAGCAAAGCCAGGCTGCGGCAGTGTCACAGGAGAGGGGGAGTGGCCTGAGCCCCCAGGAAAACCCACTCCCAGCAGCTGTGATGGGTCCACTGCTCCCGGGGGATTGTGATGGAAATGAGTGCTAGAGACCATGGATGGCCTTGCTCTCTATTTCCTGGCTCTGCTCTGACTCCTACTCGCACATGGGTTGAAGGTTCAGAAATGGGGAGGCAGGGCAGAGTGGATGCTGTTTAGATGGAGCTCATTTCTTAGCATGCTCATTTTAAGTCACAACTTGGGGAAAAAAAAGAACAAGAGACCAGAGATAGATCTTGACACTAGGTCTCTTGCATCCTAGCACAGAACTCCGCCACCAAGCCACAAGCTAATGTCCAAAAGATTGTCTTTGGGGTCTCCCCTTGTTCCTTCCCCACCCCGCCCCACCACTAGTCATGACTTGAAATGAGCAGGACTCAAACCTGCAACTCTAGCGTCCTAAGCAGAGACTGCTGCTATCAAGCCACAAGCTCAAGGCTAGGAGGGTACCTTCAGGTTCTCCCCTTGTTCCCATCATACAGGGGAAAACTTACAGAGAACAGGGCTCAAACCTGCAGAGAGATGGAGACACTGCCATCCTGCAGTAAGGCAATGCTACCTAATGAGTGTTTGTTGCTTGCATCCTGCAAACCCCTGGCCAATGCTCTCCCAAGGCCTGGTTGGCAGCATGGTCTGTGCGGAGGTCATGGCTGGTTCTTCCCAGCTGACACGAGGAAACCAGGCCATTGCATCATGCTGCTTTGCTAAGAAATGCGCCTTTCGACTCCATCTAAACAGCATCCACTCTGCCCTTCCTTCCCATTTCTGAACCATTGACCCTATGTGCAAGGAGGCAGAGCAGTGCCAGGAAGTGGGGAGCGAGGCCGGCATGGTGTCCAGTGCTCATTTCCATCACAATCCCCCAGGAGCAACAGACCCATTGCAGCTGCTGGGAGTGGCCTTCCCAAGGGCTCAGGCCACTTCTCCTCTCCAGTGAAACTGCCACAGCCTGGCTTTGCTCTCAGGCCAGCGCTCAGCTGTGCTGAAGGACAAGCCTTATTCAAGAGCATCTGGACTCCCAGGGCAAAGGCTGCCTGCGACCCAGTTGCTCCTAGGTGTGGTGGGGCTGTGACCCAGGCACTGCTGTGTTCCCAGGACCCCTCTACTCCCTGGCCAGGGTCCGTCCATCTGTTTCTGTCTGTCCATTCCAGATTATTTGAGACCTAGCTCCAGTGGGTCCCCACAACTGCGCATTCGGGTTATAGGACTGGCTAATGTAGGATCTGGGGAGGGTGGGGGAAAGGGAGGAGAGTGGGAAGCTTTGGTGAGGATTTTGGGGGCATTGGGGGCTGGTGGGAACTGAGGCACTAGCACTGGGAGTATGGTTACCATATTTCCAGTTCCAAAAAAGGGAACACCTGTCACATGGGGGAGAGGTCAGGATAGGTCATATGATTGTGGGGGGCAATACTATTCCCATGCCCTGCCCCTGCCAATTCCATTGCCCCTCACTGCCTGACCCACAGTTCCCTGCCCCTCCCGGGCCCTGCTGATGCCCTTCACTCCCAAGCTGCAGTTTCCCACCCCCAGTACCCCTCAGTCCCGACCCACAGTCCCCCCAGTCCTACCAGTGCCCCTTATTCCCAACCCACATCCCCTGCCGGCGCCCTTCACTCCCAGCCCACAGCCCTCTACCCCACCAGCCCTGCCAGTGCCCCTCATGCCCAATTGGTTTCCCTCACTCCCAACACACAGCCTCCTGCCCCTCCCAGCCCTGAAGCATCTCCTGGCCACCCTGCCCCTCCTCTGTGGAAGAGGGCACCAGTGCTGGTGCTGCCGGCCATGCACACAGCTCTCTGTTGCCCCCAAAGGGCTCGCCCAGCCCCTTCTCTGCTGGAGAGGCAGGCACCTCCCCCCCCCAGCAGCTCCAGTACCCAGTCATACACACACCCACACCCCTCCAACCCCAGAACAGTCCCCAAGCCCTGGCCCTCCGACCCCCACTTACCTGCATCCCAGTGCCGGGGCTGCTCCTACCTGAACACGTGCATGTGCACCCTGCCTCCCATCACCCTCTCTGCTCCACCCAGCCCCAGGCAGCTGCTTGCTAGGGCAAGCCAGGAAGTGCCAAGAAAAACTTCAAAGCTGACCTGACCAAAATCCTGAACATTTGATCATATTTAAAAAAACCTCCCAGACTGAGATTGGAGGAGCCAACAAGAGGACATGTCTGGGAAAACCCAGACATATGGTAACCCTAGTGATGGCCTTAATGGAAATGGAGAAAGGAGCACCATGGACTGGAGCCAGCTCCAAGCTCTGCGCTACACATGTACTTTGCTTTGGTTGGTGCAGGCCCTGACAGATTCTGGGCCTGGCTGGAGCAGGAGCTCCTCTTGATTATTACAGCTTTTCTCTCCTTTCTCATCCCACGCTTCCCTATTCTCCCCCCATGAGTTCTCATCCTGGTTTCTACCAGTCAGAGATTGTATTACCTCCCCAAGGAGAAGATTTAACTTCAACTTCCATTCCAAAACGTTGATAAATAACATGATAGCTCTGATATCCATATAAATATCCAGTCTCTCTATGAATCTTACTAAATTCCCAGCCTTAATTACATTTAAGAACAATTTGTTCCAGGGTCTTATTACACGAAGAAAGTGTCTCTTCTTACCAAGTTATGAATTTGCTACCTTTTAATTTCATTGGTTGTCCTTGAACTTGCTTGCTTAGTACTTACCTCTCGAATATTCATTATTTTATGAAATTTCATCATGCTCAGTGGCACATGATGACGAAAGCAGTTAAGTTTCTCCTTCATCTCATGCCAGTTTAACCATGAAGATCAATTGTTTAGGCTGATGGTGCTCTTAGTTGGTCTGTCTAGCTTTCTGTCTTTCATAAGGCAGGAGAATCAGTATTTTTTTAACTGAATGTTTCAGAAAAAAACTCCATTTCGGAAGAATCAAAGTGAAAGCTTTTGAAAATTCTAGACAACGCTCCAATTGTCTAGTAAGACAGCCAACAAGCTGGGGACCTGGTCAGCATATCCATACTTTGCTATACAGCTAACTAGGAGGTCCAAGACAGATTGTGGTACACATTTCCATGCCCTGGGCCCATTACAAAGCATTTCTACCTTCTGACCACTTTTGAATGCCCTACCTAATAGAATAAACACTGCATCTTTGTGAAAAGTCAGCTGTTTTGCTTGTTTCTCATTAAAAAGCTGAAGGAAAAAGAAAAGGATCAGACCAGATACTGATGGGAGAGTATAAAATCCAGTTCCATTTTTTGGCCTGCCGGTACAAGCATTCAGAACAAAAATCTAGCTGATCTAAATGATCAGCTACCAGGGAAGGTGGAAATGAACTTCTTACAGGAAAATGGTTAAGATTTCCCCTTCTTGAGCATCAACCCTGAGTCCACTATTGCAATCAAAAGGTTGCCTTTCCGTTCCAACAACCTGGAACAGAAGTCACTGCTTGAAGCGTGCATGTCAGATGCAGCCCTACTGCATCTGGGGTTATGTGGAACTGGGACATAACTTATCATGGCCTATGCAAAGATACAAGCCATAGCACAGCATGGCTACTGCCATTTGTACCGCTTCCATTTATACTGCTTTCCTCGTGCCTGTAAGTTTCTTGGCAGCTTTCCAGCACGCAGTATCTACCTACAGCAAAGAATCCATGTCAGCGGACACTGGGTTGCACTCGCATGAACTAGTGGAAGGATGTTATTTAATCTAACAAACAGTTCTGAGTAAATTGCAACATCTCAAGGGCCAAAACCCAGAAGGCTGAGAGATCTGGTTCCAGACAGAGGAACTGACAGAGGTATGAATGCGAAGTTAAGGATTTTCTAAGTGGTTCAGTAAGGCATGAATTAGTTAAGAGAGGTAGTTAGGCAGAAGGCAGGGCAGGTGCACCTCAGACTAACTCATTCAGAAATGTAGGAGCTTTCATAGGAAACAGCCTAATTCATCAGATCCTATAACATTTGATGAAGTAGACTGTTACCTACAAAAGCTTACGCATTTCTGAACGAGTCAGTCTACAAGGTGCCACCCTGCCCTGCCTTCTCATTGTATTAACTGCTAGGAGACCTGGTTACTAGTCCCAGCTCTGCTACTGAACTACTGTGTGCCCTTGCGTAAGTCATTTCACTTTCCTGTGCCTTCTTTTCTGCTCCCATACTTTATTTTGATCACAGGTCATGAACTGTCTCCAGCAGTGGGTATCTTCACTCCTAACACAAAGAAGCCTGGATCCTATAAACACTACCTTTATGATCAAATAATAACTCAAACGATCCAATCCTCTGTCAACATGCAGAACCTTTTTTCCTGAAACAGGCCTCAGTTCATGCTACCTACACTGTGTTTCTGAGTGTCCAAAAATGACACATTGTCCTTCCAACCTCTCTAATTATCTTTGAACTGTAGGCAGAACTGGGGACTGGAGATGAAGGCATGCACCAAGGTATGGAGGTATTCTGCATATGCCACATCACTGTCCCCTTTCATTCCCATTAGCCTGGCAGTGGGCCTGTGCGAAGCGGCTAGGATTAGTTTTGGATTTGGCTGATTCAGGGGAAAGTGATTTGATTCTATGATTCAAATCACTGTCCTAAATCAATTCAGTTGAATCTGATTCGAAGATTCGGCTGCTGCTGAATCTCTGAATCACCCAGGCCCACCCTCCCAGCCCCAGCAATGGCTGCTGCTGGGCAGGGGGCAATCCCTGCTGCCCCCCATTGCCCCACACTGCATGGGGGGCT
>NW_017728929.1:6629062-6669908 GCF_001723895.1 Crocodylus porosus | reverse complement strand
TCTGAAGTCAAGGACTTCTGTGTTGCTGACTGACTTGCCAGCTTTACGGCGGATGGTGAAGGTGATCAGCTCGTGGTCGCTGTCACCCAGCTTCCCATCGATCACTAGGTCACTGATTAGGTCGTCCTCTGTAGCCAGTACCAGGTCGAGCAGCGCTTTGCCTCTCGTTGGCCCATAGACTTCTTAGTCCCCTGATTCGATTCAGATTTCGAGATTTGGCCACCGAATCAGGCCGAATCTCCTTCAAATTGAATCACCACCCAAAGCTTCACACAGCCCTACCTAGCAGTCCATGTGTGTAAATGTTGACTGTGGAAGTTTGCGTCAGTTGGCCCTTGCAAAGGGCATTACAGTGATGGAACTATAGACATTGAAGTTGCACTAGACGTGACCTCCTGAAGTCCCTTCCTACCCTAATTTTCTATGATATGATTCTATGACATTGATTAAATTATCACACAATCTACTTATAACAGTATAGTGTAGGAGGTCATTACTTCCAGCAAATGGTCTCTACTCAGCCTAGGAAAGAATAAGCCATTTGTCTGCCCTTCCCACTTCCTCCAAGAATTGTCACAGCCACAAAGAAAATTATTATAATCACTAATGTGAGGAGTGTCCAGGATCCTAGTTACCACCTAGGGATGTGGATGTAGGTATATTTCATTTCACCTTCCTAATGTTTCAAAAAGGGTCAAGTGGTTCTTTTATTGGAAATTATTAAGGTCAGAAGAAGATTTCCTTTTTTAACTAAGCTGGTTGGGGACAAAGCGATAGGCAGTGCCAAGACACAGCTCAGAAGAGGAGAGTGGATGGATTTCACTCTCTGGTTCCTTGCACCTGTACTTTTGCATTCAATCAAATGTCAAAAAAGCAGAGAAATTTCATGATAAACATAAATAGATCAATAGCATTAGAGCTATACTTAATAGCTGCCTTAGGCTTTTCATACTACACGTTCGAAAATGTCCAGTCGTGAGTAATTAATGGCTGAGGCAGGTAATTACTTTCTTGATTTTCCTCAAAACTAGAATTCACTGAAGGAACTGTGAGCATTACAGATGCTGCACAGCAAATTAATTCAGCAAGTGCTGATATTACAAGTTGTGGCTGCCTTTTAAAACACACAAAACTGAAAACAAGGTAAGATTATGTTTCTCCTCGCTGCCTTGTGTAACCCTTCACTCTCCTTCACAGCTTCCTCTGTCAAATAAGCTGAATCATTTTAACCTGCTCTGTGTGCTTTGTATCCATCTCTGCCTATCACACTTGGGCCTTCTATTAAGATTATCATCTGTATTACTGTAGCACCAAGAGATTTTCACAGCCATGTGTGTGCAGTGCCTTACACAACATGTGCTGTCTGAAGTGATCCTTGCCCTTAAGAGCTTACAGTGTGAACTGAACAAAGGACAGGAGAGAAAACAGAAGACAAGTCACCACTCCCACTCTTAACCCTGTTATCAGATTAGTCACGCTAAACATGGCCAATCACAGAGAACAGCTGGTGTCAGTTGATTAACATCATGTCCTCTGGAAATGTAGGCTGTCACCACTGGCCAATGTTGGAAATCCTAGTTCTGCAGACACCATCTCAGTACCAGGAAAGACCAGCAGGAAGAATCTTTAGAAACAAAACAAAATAATATAAAGTTCCATGATTGCATCCAGGGGTGCACTTGGTAGCCGTGTTGGTCTGAGACAAAAAGACATACAAAAAACTAGAACTCTTGGTTCCAAAATGATACCTTTTTATTATACCAACTGGAAAATGGCAAGAAAATTGTCCTTTTCTGCAGGCTTTCGGGATCAGTCCCTTCATCGGGCTCTGGGACAAGTGTAGATGGTACAAGATGGTAAAAAGTCCCCATAGGTAGGAAATAAACTTCATTTTTGCACAGAGGGAGCTGAAGATGGAAGTCTCTCCCTCTGGGTCCATGATTGTCTTTGTCAGCTGTGTTGAGTAGCTCTTCGATGTGTTGATCAGGTAGAATTCCTTCGCTGGAGGTGTCAGATGGCAGGCAGGGAGGCAGAAAAATATAACTTCCTTGATTGCATCCAGTAATTTTGTAATCCAGTTTGAAACTGCCACTAATGAAACATGGGAGACAGTATTCTTGTTTTGTCCAAAAGGGACTAGACAGAGACTCAGGTTCAATTCTTAGACCTGCCCTGGACCAGATGTGTTCACCTCCTCTTCCTCTTCCCAGGTCTCTGGGATTTGCTGTCCAGAATTACAGCAGCAGAATTCTACAGGGCTGCTCATCATTTACTCTTCCTGTTTCTAGGTGCCTCTGGGATTTGTAGTCCAGAGTTGCAGCCAGCAGGAAGTTTGAGTGGGGGAAAGGAGTATTTAACTGCCCCCCCTCCTCTGTAGACTGGGCTGCATTCCCCAGCCAGGTTTGCCCTGCCGCCACCCCTTTGTCAGCCAGCCCTGCTCTCTGGAGCAGACAGCTCAGCCCAAGGCTGCAAAGTATGCTGGGGGGCAGTAATTTAGCTTGAACTAGGAGGGAGTCTGGGTCAGAAGTTTCATAGGACTGGTTTGACCCAAATCAGCTAAGTCTGATACTACATTCAACCAGTTTATTTTAAACCAGTTTCGGCCATTTTTTAAACTGGTTTATGTGCACTAACATTCTGTTCCATTACAGGTTTGAACCAGTTTCAGATCACTTAATCCAGTTTATGTGTAACTTCTGTCCCTAGCCCCTGTGACTTGTAAGTGGCACTCTTGTCAATACACCTTAGTACGATACTAGGCTTTGATTCATACTCAACCTGTTGTCCACTATAATCCCTAGGTCCTTTTCTGCAAACCACAGTCTTGCAAGTCATTCTTCATTCAAGTGAGGACCATTACTGTAATCACTATGGACCATCCTTACACCCTGTTCCCAAACAGTTTGGGACATTGTAGATGTGTCTACACATTCATTGATGTGCTGTAGTTACAGTGCATTAAGTTTAGTATTGGTTTAGTAGTTGCTTATACAAATGAGCAGTAACGTGTGCTACTATACAGTAGCACCAGTGCATGGCTGTTTAGTGATGCTATCTGCCCAGTAGCCTAATACTACTGCGCAGTAGCATATTAGCATGGCTTTTTTCCTGCACACTATCGTGCAGTGTTATTAGGCTACTGCGCAGTTAGCATCTTGTGTAAATGCACCCTGTATTGACTTCCTGTGCCCTCTTGAATCATCTCAGACTTATCTAATCCATAGCATGAGGCGGAAATGAAGAATAGGTTGTATTTGCCTGTGTATGTGAGAAAGAAAGCAAAAGTCAAGAAGCAAATTAGTGAGGTAATCCTTCCATCCTCACCAGTAATGAGTTACTGTTTCTCTGTTCCCAGGAGTGCAGCTGTGGCTTGATTAAGCTCCCTTAATGGTAAATCTGATGGGGACCTCCCATATGCACTTTAATCCCTTCAGCATGGCACAGACTGACAGTGGCAACAAGCACCTTATACAGAGGAAGCACTATATTTCTCTCCCCTCCTTCTATTATCATATTCTTAATTGGCTGGAAATGTCCTTTGCTATGTCAAGATAAATCCCTTTAAGTCGGTGCTTCAGCTCAGAGCTTAGAAGCCAAGGACAGTGACAGAGAAAATCCACTTTTTTAAAAGGTGTTTACCCTGGGTGGAAAGGCAGTGAGTGAGTATCCACAAGTAATATTTACTTGCTGCATTTTCATTGTGTTCTCTGTAGCAGTGGCTTTAAGAACAGCAACATGTAACCGCTTCTGAGGCTTTAATGCAGGGCAGAAGATTAAGAGTTGTGAATGGAAATGAATCTGCTGGTTTCATCAGAGGGAATGCGAAGGGAGAACAGAAATGATTGCAGCAGAAAGGATATAAAAAGAAGATAAGGTAGCAATAGTCCATCTGGAAGTTCAGAGGCCAGCAGCCAACCGAGGCAGAACCAGAAATATGGAGGACAAATAACGGATCCTATAGAGAAATCAATTTAAAGAATGTCACAAATGGGTGGGTCGGGGTGTCCACTAAAAACCACAGGGATCACTACTGGATAAGCAGACTGTGCAGAAGCAACGGGGACCATTCTTCCCATTAGCCAGCACTTGGGCTACTCAGGCCTTTTCTATAACAACCTTTTTTAAGTGGAAAATATGGAGCAGAAGTGTTCACGCAAGTAGTTCTGTTTCTACCATTTTCTGTTTAATATTTTTAATCTTTTGCTTTTAAATTTGCAGGTTCTTGTTGAGAAACATAATCCAAAATTTAAGATAAACATCAACAAAACTGAAAACAAACTTTGTTATTCTTCCATGAAAAATATCACCACAGTTACCCAATTGGCTGTCACAGGCATTTATGGGGAGATGAACAAATTACAACCGGTTAAAAGTGGGCAAGGACTTACTGTACAGCAATGGTAGCAGTAGATGTCCATGGTTTTAACCCCAAGATAAATGAAAGCAAAAACCCTGTAGTTTACCTCTCAATGAAGCAAGGTTAAGTTACTGCAAGCTAGGTGTAACCTACCATATGGTAAATATAGCACATCTTTGAGAAGCTGAGAAGCAGTAAATCTCCACCCTCATTTAGTTCACCATAATGTGTTTGTTGGTCAACAGCCTTAGACAAACAGGGGGTCTAAGTATTTCCTGGCATGAGCAAGACAAGTAGAATCCAGTCCTAAATGATTTGCTTCCATCTGCCATCACCTTGGAAATACCCACTCACTCTGTCAAACATAGAGACAAGGTACCTTAGCACGTGCCCAACTTTTAAGCACATGGGAAATTCTACTGGAGTGAGAGATGGACTCAGCTTGCATGCGGGCTCAACAACTTTGCTGATGGGACCACTCAAGGAAATAAACCATGAAAAACTAGCAAGAGTCTCAAAGGGACATAGGGAAAGTATATAAGGCTCCCCTCTTTATTCTCTGTTTTGCTTTTCCAGAATCACCAGTGCCCAGCGTGTCAAGGCTGAATACCAGGCAAGAGTTTGATCAAGAGTGGCAGTTACTGACTCAGAGAGTCAAGGCCAAGCATCAAATCAGTGGTGAGGCCAGAGGCAGTCATGGGCTCAGAGGTAGATGGTGCTGAGCAGAATACCACTACTTCCCCGCCACACCCTTCAACAGGGGAGTTTTTGGGTGCATCCTGGACCAACAGGAACACAGAACAGGAGAACCAATCTGACCATAGCATGTGAGGATGAATCATCTTACTGCAGGTGAGAAGGAGTCCTCCTGAGTGCTGCTTTCTGAGTTGTTACAAAAGGCAAGGACTAAAGAAGCTGCTCCAGGTTGCTACACCCACTGCAGTGAATGAACTCACAGAGTTGGCTCTGGCTGTGCCTCTTGACACACAGCCACAGCTAAAACGATACAGAACGGTAAGCAAGCTTTGCCACCCAAAAGACTTATTGGACCCATGACCAAGGGGAAAAAAGGGCTCAGTGATGGCTCATAAGTTGTCTCCTTCTCTGTTATGGATCACTTGTTACTCTAATCCAGCCCCATGATTATAGGAGAAAAGGTCAAAGTTACACAGAATAAAGATACTCACTTTTTAACTGTTCCTTCCCACTAATAAAATGGTCTCATTCTTGTTGCCAGAAATGGCATCTGGAGTTCTGAAAAGCCACCCACATTCAGACTAAAAAGTTGTAAGACAACAGGGAGGTATTTAAAATTTAAAATTGGTGGCGGGGGGGACAGGGGGAGAGTTTGATCAGGTAGCAAAGAAACACTCAACACTTTCCTGATTTTCACAGAACCTTTCTGTAGGCATCCTGGTTCACCAATTAATCCGTCATTTCAGCCAAAGGTCAGAGCTGTGAGAGGCAAATTAAAAAAAAAAACAAACTTGAGATTTGAGCTTAACTACGGAGTCATAGCCATTGCCTCATTAACAAGACACTGGAGAGGCTGACTTTAGAAACTGCCATCCTGTTTTCATTTGCATAGTTAAATAAACATAGATAGGATGTAACACTGCAAATAGGAAGAATTATCGTTAAGAACAGCTCTCCATAAGGCACTGTGCTCCAGGTTCTTTATGGCTGGCGAGGGAGTCTGTTTTGTCCATGAGAAAATGGGTCTTCTCTCTAGCACGCTTCAGTGTAAAATGAGAAGTGGGTAAATCAGTGTTCTTGTTAACTCATGCAACAATTGTTTAGCAATGGCATTGAACCACGCTATTTTCCTAAAGGAGTTTAGGGATCAGTTGCTTCTACTGCCTTTTTCTATCATCTTAAATGCAACACACTTTTTATTAAGATAGGCAGTCCACCTGCTTTTAGAAATATCGCCCACTGGGGCTACACACAGTAATCTGAATGAACAAATGCTGAAGATCCCTCTTCTGAAACTCAGAATGAACAGCCAGTATGATGGCAAGGACCTGAACATAAGAAACTAAGTAAAATAGAATTCACTGACCAAGTTATGCAAGAAATCTGGTAGCTGCACTTCACCTATGTATTGCCAGGAGAGCTATAAAATACAAAAACCACATTCATAATGTCTTAAGTATTCAAGGCCAGGTTCTAATACCACCACACAAGAGAGTGAGGAGGCATGAAGCAATTTTTCCAGACTTCAAAAGCAGGCGTCATGGGGCTGCTACTAGACCAACAGGCGAGTGGTCAGAGTGATGAGCGTGTAGGCTTCATTCTGCTCCCCCACCATGCAATGAACCCAACACATTCAAGAGAAGAAATAGTTTGTAGTGTAGAAATGGTGGCATGTTTGGACTTCAGAAATGACTTCCTGGTCCAAGGGGAAACGAGGGAAGAAACGGTGTCAGAAAACGGACCGGGGCAGAGGGCAGTTTGGACATCCAGTGATGGATTTGTCCATGTGGCAAGAGAATAGCAATTTACTTTAATTGTCCATGTAACCCATTTGAAACCTAACTGAGTCTCACCTAGGTATAACTCTGTTCTGCTCCTTTATATAATGAAAAGATCCATTCTAGCTCATAACATTCTTAAGCAGCACCTTACACATTAAAGCAACAAACCCTGATCGGGGGGGAAAAAACCCCAAAGAACCAGTGGCCCCAACTTTCTTCTGCTTTGCACATTGCTGTGAAGCTCAGTGGCAGCTGCACAAAGAACACACAAGCATAAAATACTGATACAGTCATGTCATAGCGCTGTGTCTACACAGCAAGTGCTGTGTTTGCAATTCATGCAAGTATGCCTGAGCCATCTGTAATCTGACCTCCGGGTGGCATTCTGTTATTTTGCTTGGATGCCTAGAAATCCCCCAGCCAAAAGTGCAATCTGGATGACCAAGACCTTGGCACCATTCTATAGTTTCTTCTGAGTGTGTAGATGCTCCCACTGTAAGTACAGCAGCCTGTGGATATATCCACAGGTGCCCAAAGCCTTGGATGTCTAGATGCAAGCAGCCACGGGTCCTGACCCCATAAATCTGGCCAGTCGAGGGGGGCCCCATGAAGACTCCTGCTTCCATCCCTACCCCTACATAGCACAGACACCAGGAGTTTTCAGAAAGGAGCCTGCACAGACCTCCTCAAATGAACATACTGTACATAAAAAGACAGACACCTCCTGTGTAGGCCTCCAAGTTAGTTTGGCTACATAGACAATTAAAGCAAATTGCCGCTCTCTTGCTGCATGGACATCTCCATCTCCAGATATTCAGGCTGGCCCCTGCCCCTGGTCCTTTTTCTGACACCTGCATTTGGATGACCAAAGTCCGAGTTCAGCAAACAGAAGCTCAGTGGGCCTAGAGCCTGCCCCTCTTAGGCTCCCCCTAAATGGGTTTTCCTGCAGGCTGTCCACTGGTGACAAGGCCAATGCCACCATGGAGGGAGCTGAGCCAGCCCAGTGGAGAGCCAGGCAGCACCACACCATCCCTATTCAGGGCCCCATCATATGTGGAGGAGCTAACCAGGAATGGGCTCTTTGGACCGCCCCCACCTCCCATTCCACGCCAAGCATGATTGACTGTGGGAAGAACTGTGACAGCAGGTCAACTGTGTGTGTGGAGACCATGTGCGATTCACAGAGTCCAGCCAGCAGAAGTGGAGGGCAAATTTGCCCCTCCTTGAGGAGAGGCAAGCTGTGCCAGGGAGCTCTAACTGAGAGGCTGCCAATAGACATATGGTGCCCTATCTACATCCAGCCACTCTCATGCTAAGCATGCCAGGGGTCAGCAGTGTTGGCAGGATTGAATCATTAAGGAAGAGCACTAGGAGGCCAATTAAGCATGCGGCATGCCCATGAGAGGGCTGCAGATGACCCCATAAAGAGGCATGGCCTTGGAGGTGGCCAGGACCACCTGCCTCCTCCTTCTATTGGCTGCAGATGCAGAGCAACTGCTGAGTTCTGCTCAAAGCATAACTATATTTTCTAGCCATGGAGGACTCTAGAGCTGTTGACATCTAATAGGATGTCCCTAGCTGTCAAAGTATCACCACAAGTCAAAACAGCTGATTATGGGGACAAGCAGCTATTTCACATGGCTACATTTAGCCCCATATTGGGGGGACTACATCTGTAAATCCTCAAGCTGGGAAAATACAATGTAAAATGCTGATGTAGCCATGTAAGTCATTTGCATGGCCAAATCTGCTAATAGACTACCACTCCCTGTGTTTTCAGTCAGGTGATGGCTCCATCCTGAAGCCTGGGTTTCATGCCTTCACTGCTGTTGGTACCTGAGCTATTAGATTATCCTGGTCTGGTATGCACACTCATGGTATGATTATACCTATGACTGCAGCCTACATGTATCCTGGCTTTGAACTAATCTAAAAGGCAGCACAAAACATAGGACAATAACCAGACACATTCACAGGAAAAAGGATTAGATTTTCCCTGTATAGAAGTGTGCAGCTGATCCATATTAGACACTTCAGCTGGCTTAAATCAAAGCAGCTCTCACAACTTCACTGGACATTGTGAGTTTTTCATTGAGAATTGGCAGTTTATGCTAGCCAAGTGTCTGGTTCCTTTACTGTATCCAGTGGTGGTAAAAGCTCAGAAAATTAGCAAGAATCTGATGTCTGGATCTTCTCCTTGCTTTCCACAGCAGATACACATCAGAATATGCTGTGACTGGCATTTTTTTGTCAAGGACACCAATCAAAGTCAACAAAAAAAATAATAAACATCCTTGCACATCACTTAAAGTTAGACAGATGACATTTGGCTTCATCTGTGGTCTCCCAGGCAAGTGTTCTAGCTAGGCAGCCCATCCACAGAAAGAAAACCCATTACATTTCTCTAAAGGAACAGATCTTTTTGTTTCAGTGGGTTGTCGAATGAGGACGATAATTCATCATCGTCTATATTATAGGGTGTACAGCATTTGCCCTGCAGCAAAAACTGAATACCCCTCTTAGGAGCTGCAGCCTGTGTTATCTTTGGAGAGTCTTTCTGTCTTGGAATTCAAAATGGCTGCCAATGGACATTTTCCCACACCCCACCTACGCGAACACACATCTGCTCTGCATCAAAACTGCAAAGGAGATGAACAGGTGGAACCATTCTTGTCCCTATTAGCGTAGATTTCACATTAAAGACCTGCCTGTGCCCCCCCCCCGCCCCCCAAATGAAATCAAAGAGAAGTTTCCCTGTGCATTCCTAAGGAAGCAAGGTAGGGTGCAGCTCTAGGGAGGCTGGGGAGACTGGGATCATGAAAAGGTTAGAAAGAAACTCAAAAGACAAAAACACCCAACTGGCCAGGAAAGTTTTTGGCTGGAACTGTTGTAGGCACCCAAAGGATTTGAAAGCTCAATTCTCAGTAAGTAAATGCATCCAAAACCTTTAATAGCTTTGGAAATTTCAGGCTTCATGTTGTAAAGCTGGGAGCAGAAGAGAAATGGCCAAACCCATGGGTCAAGATTGTCAAGGTAGGTGATGTGAAACACAGAAACTCTCCTGATCCAGC
The DNA here is from genome assembly GCF_001723895.1 of Crocodylus porosus. NCBI lineage: Eukaryota > Metazoa > Chordata > Crocodylia > Crocodylidae > Crocodylus > Crocodylus porosus. The sequence continues at coordinate 6,660,003 of NW_017728929.1, read as the reverse complement.
CACTGGTCCAATAAGGATAGCTTAATCTATGCAGTCTGCCTACAACTACAATGGAGGCAAAGGGTATCTTCATCTCATCTCCCTTGCTTGATTGTACCACCCTACTGCAAAGGCAGAGCAGTGGTAATTGGACAGCCACCAGTCTACCAGTTCTACACTAGAAGAGAATCTCATTGCACTGAATGACTGCGCCATTTTGCACGGGTGGTAAAATATAAGGCCACCACGTCACGGAGTAGAATCCAACATAGGGACTTTTACAATCTTCCTTTAGGTATGGAGACAGCAAAGGATGTGTGGATGGTAGCAAGGGGGCATGTAGCAGCAGACCAGGGGAAGGAGTAGAGAACCTACAACCTAGGTCAGATCTTGCCCAGTCACATAATTTAAGGAGAATCTCTTGTGCTGAGGTCTTAAAACTGTAATGCAGACAACAGCTATACAAATTTGGCAGCCTCATCTAGTTTGCTATTTATCCCCATTGTAAAAACAGCCCTCCATTTGAGATAAGCAGTCAGCTTATCCCATCTCTGCTCCAGAGAAGACACAAGGCAGGTGTGACAAGGCAAAGGAATAAGTAACATTGACAGGGAACAAGAAGTGAAATGCAGCAGGTGTATGGTTGTGTGCAGAGACAGCATAATCTGAGAAAGTCCAGGTTTGGGGTCAGCTTGCTTAAGCTCCCCAAAGTTTGAATGCTGAGCTGGACCTCATTGGAAGTGGAAACTGTGACAGCTGTTTGTTTCTTCAAAAGCTTTAGAGCATTTGGAGGTTTCCACTGGGTCAGACATACCTGAAGAAGAGCTGAGCTTGCAGTCTTTCACTTTTCTGGCTTCCGGACCCAGGCTGAACTAGGAAATGCAAGAGTGAGCACATTTTTTTTGTTATTTTTTTTCTCTGAACCTTACACTGAACTTCCAAAATGTTCAGGTTCAGTTCAGGATTTAAGCAGAAGGTCAGTTGCTTAGTATTTTATTTGCCCTGAATTAACTTTATGTTGGCAGTGGATTATATCAGCACCTTCTAGTCCATGGAAGCCTGGGACTGAATTGCGTGAGGTGCTGGGATCTGAGCATGTTTGCAGAGTAGTGTTGGAGCTTAAGACAGCCACTAAAGGGTGTGCTACATGTCATGACTGACATGTCTCAGTAAAGCAGCAGGCACAAGGTCTCCCAATACTTTTCATGCCATGTATGAGGTGAATGTACAGTTGACTACCATAAAATATATAAGAAGCAAACTGAGATTAGCAAGAGGATCCAGTTAAATTATGTGGAAACACATTTGTTGCAACCCTCTGATTTTCTTGCTTCCTCCATTTGTACTAGATATTTTCAAAACCCTCCCCATTTGCTATTGATTCAAACTCTAAAATCTGTACTGCAGGCTTCTGACACTCACCTTGCAGACTAGTCCTAAAATTGCACTTCTACAGCACTGTCTATAAAACAGAGTGGCTAAGTACACACAATCAAAAAGCCCAAGGCTGAATCAATTCAGTCTTTGCAGGTTAGTTTAAAATGCAAAGATTAAATGGAGAACAAACTAGACATACATTTACCTTGGATTCAGGAAATGCGATCACATGCCTGCAGTGCCTCAGTCCAAGGGAGGGGAGGGAGCGCTAGAACATGGCTCTCTAGCACTTCCTCTTCCTGCTGCCCCTGAGGTCTCTGGGATTTGCAGTCCAGCATCACAACAGCAGGACTCTGCGATTGCTCATCACTTCCTCTTCCTGCTTCCAGGGATTTGTAGTCCACAGTCTCAGCCTGCACTAAGTAAGCCAGCGGGGCAGGGCAGCTCTGTACTCAGGAGAATGGAGGCTTAGCTCCCCTTCCAGAACCCACCCGGGGTTTGCCTGGGGAGAGCGGGGGGGGGAGTGCCCACCTTCCTCTCTCCCCCGACCCCAACCCTTCTCTGCTGGAGCAGACACCACAGACTAGCCTAGAGCTGGAAAGCATGTTGAGGGGCTCTGATTTAACTTTAGCCAGGAAGGAGTTTGGGAAAGAAGTTTCATAAACCAGTTTGACCCAAATCAGTTAAGTCTGATAGTACATTCAACCAGGTTTATCTCAAACCAGTTTCAGTCATTTTGAAATTGGTTTAAACCTGTAATGGAACAGAAGTTCAGTGCACATAAACCTGTTTAAGTAATCAGAAACTGGTTTATCTATAACTTCTGTCCCTAACCAGTAGGCATATATAACCCCCTGGGCAGTATGTGTTACAGGTCCCATTCCACACCCAATTCGCAGAGTGTATGAACTTATTAGAGCCCTACACACAGCTCTTTAGCTCCAATTGTAGCAGTTCATACTATTCGTTTTGAAGCTCCCAAGTTCAGATCTCAGGGTGCTGGCTAAGATGTCAGCTGTCACAATTCTGCTGTAGCAAAATAAAGTGAAGTAAACCCTTGAATCACTAATAAGAATGCATGCATAAAATAAATCCATAACCTAAATCCTTCCCCTCCCCAGGCCACTGAATGATTGATACCTGTCAAGCCCATCATTCAGACTGTGGACTCCATCAGATAGGGATCTGTTTCCTGTATAGTGGGCTCTATCAAATAATAACTGTTCATAGGACAGAGCAGAACAAACAGTTCACAGTGGGCACATCTACACATGCAAATGCTGTGGGGTAGGTTTACTCTAGAGAGAATTACTCTAAAGTAAACCCAAACAGGGCAAGCACCTATATGTGTGGGGATGTGGGAGCAAATTTGCTGCTCATGGCAGCAGTCTGCTCCTCACCCTTCTGGCCTTGCACCAGCCCCCTGCAGCAGCCAGGGGGAGATTTAGGCTCTCCATGGGGGCTGGCAGGGAGCATGGGGCCAGGAAACAGCTGTCTCCTGGTGGAGGCTGAGAGATTGCTCCCTGTCCCCAGAAGCTGCCTGCTGCTGGGGTGGGCTCCAACAGTGGAACCTGGGTAGGGACAGGCTTCCCTGACCCAGAAGCAGGTAGCTCCCAGCCCTGGCTCCCTGATTGGGGGCAGAGGGGCTTGGAAAGAGTTATGTGAGAGGGGCAGGTCCCAGCCCCCTGCCCTGATCTCCTGGCGGGGCAGCTAACAGAGAGTCCTCAGTTGGGTGGGTAATCCCCTGCAGCTCTTTCCAAACCCCGTGCTTTGATTGCCCGACTGGGGCACAGGGCTGGGAAAAATCTGTGGGGCTGGGACCTGCCCCTAACTGGAACAGCTCCCAACCACCTCCAGATAGCACATGCAGACTTCCCCGCACAGCCCAGCAAAGTCCCAGGCAGATCCACCCTGGGTGGGGAGCTCTCCCCGTGCAGAGAGTTTCCAACCCCCACTCCATGACAATGATCACAATAGCAGAGCAGGAGCTGGAGGCTCCCTGCTGCCAGGGCAGGGGGACATTTGTCCAGTGGCAGAGCCCATCCCAACAACAGGCAGTTCCCAGGGGCAGGGAGCAATCTCATGCCCCCTGCTGCCCAGCTGACCAGGAGCAAATTTGCTCCTGGTTGGTCATCTACATGTGCTATACTGCACAGTAATTACTCAGCAATTAATTTGCTACTTGAATTTGCAGGCAGCAAATTACCTGCCACAGGGGAAATTACTACACAGTAAGGGCACTTATACATGTAATGGAGCTCTGCTCTGATGCATGCTGATTAGCATGAGTCTGCTGAAGAGTGCTAATTAGCACACTCCAGTAGCCTCCACAGCACGTGTATTCAGTGTCTCCACATTTAAAAATGGTGGCAGGAGCACTTTACCTAAAGCTTGTTGAATGAGCTTTGGTTAAAGCACCCCTGCCACCATTTTGAACCACAGGATGCTGAATATACATGAGGCTGCGTGACAGGGGGCTGTCCTGAGGCTGGTCCCATCCTCATCCCACCCACCTATTTAAGGCAGTCTGCTCACCTGACTCTTCTGCCATGCTTTTGTTGGAATTAAATACTTGTTCCTAGGTGGGAGGCTTCCCATTTAATGCCGTATGCCAAGTGCATAATACACAGCTCTGAACCACCTCTACACTGTGTCCCATGCTTTGTAGATGGCATCCAGATCCACTATTACTCCCCTGGCCCCTTAGCTGGGCTGCACTCAGCCTCTAGCTGAAGTTTGGCCTCAGGTGCCCTTAGACATACCTTGGCCACATTCCCCTCACTGCGGCCTCTACTCTGCCCCCTCACTGGGGCCTCTACTCTGGCCAGTCTATGTGCAGTCCTTCAGGCCCCCATGGACCCTATTCTATATGGCCTCTGGCTTTCTGTCCCACACCGGGATGACCTGAGCCTCTAGCCCCTCTCTGGGCCACTACTCCACCCCTTACAGGGGCCACTGCTCTGCCTTTCACTAGGCCACTGGGCCTTATGCCCCTTGGGCCTCAGGTCCCACTAGGTAAAACTTGGCCCTGTCTCAGGCCCTATTCAATGGTCCTGGACCCTGCCTCAGACCCCACTCAGTGAACCTTGATCCTGCACTTTTCTGTTAGGGTGTGGTCTCCTAGACTTTCCCCTCCACAGAGTACCCACAAAGCAGCAGGTGCTGAGGCTTTCTGGCACCCCATCCTTGCCTTTCACTGGGGAAGAAGAGATGTGGCATTTCCTGGAGACTGCCCTGCCACAGGCAGCCCCACCACACCATCCAGCCCCAGCAGGGTATAATTTCAGATCATGCCCCAGGACCAGGAACCTCCTCCATCCCCACGCTGACCTCCAGGTGGTCTGGGAGCTGCAGGCTGAGATATTGCTTGTCTTGATCCCTAAGTATAACTGCCAGTTTAGCTCCTAGGGCCTAGGCTTATATTGAGGCTGCCCAGACCTCCTTCAATCCGGTGGCCCCCTTTCAGTAATGTGGCCATCTAATTGGGTTAAGCCACACCTGCTAGCTGCCCCACAGCCTACTCATACCCCTTAAAGTGGCAGACACCAAAGGGGCCCTGCCACATACTGCAGGCACTTCAATTAGAGAGGCTCTTAGAGCCACTCTAATTCAAGCACCCCCACCCACATCGTCCATCTCAGACCACGTGTATAGATGCCCTAAGGTTCAACACATGTAGATGGTGACACTTACAGCACAGTAATTAATTCTACTGCACAGAGCATCTCATGTAGACTCACTCAGTGAATCATGTATCCCAAGATTTTAGATCCTTTTTCTCTTTATACAATATCTGCTAGGCAAATCCAATTTCCTCAAACACATTTGTTTTTCAAGTTTATTTGATAAATACCTTCTAACATGTTTTATTCTATGAGCTCTTAGCAAATATTCAAAATCTGAGTTATGTTCAGAAAATCCCACGGTGCTTTCTTTGCTCTCTAGTTAGAAAAGACGGCAAGTATTTCCTACATGAATTACTCGTGTGTTTCAAATTCATTATCACCAACTCGCATTGTCTTCGGCTGACTCTCAGAATATTTGAGGCTCCAAATCATCTCATCGAGAATGCCAGCTAACTAAACTGGAAATATTTCATGCTCTTCATCTCAGGGTTAAAGAACCTTTGGTGAATCAAAGGTTGGGCTCCCACTGAACTGCCTACTTTCCTTATGGGCTGCTATAGTGCCTGGTGTTTCCAGTGGCCACCTGCCAGGTATACTGCCCCTTTTCCAGGGTTCCTGGTAAATCTCAGGCTCCATGAGTCCAGGACAGCCAGTGATGCCAAGACTTCCAGGCTCCCTGCTGTGAAAGGAAGCTACTGTGGTGGCAGAAGGTACAATCAGGCTGATGAGGAAATAAACTCCACCAACCTGTACCCATTCCACATGTGTCAACCACAGGTGAGTCCTGCTTTGGGGCTAATCCCACTTTAAGCAGGGGGTTGGAGTAGATGACCTCATGGGTCCATCCAGCCCTATTCTTCTATGATTCTTCTTCTATAATTCTCTCTGAGTTAGCACCCACTCAAGCTTTGGGTTTCCAACGTGCTCAAGAAAAGCAACTTGGGCACCCCCATTTCATTTCCAAGGGTTAACACGCATCGGGCAGCAACAGCTGTGGGGACCTCAACGAGCTTCATCCCTGCTCAGACACACCCTCAGGCCCTGGCTCAATGTCAACTGTGCTGCAGGTAGCTTGAAAATCGTAAGGAACCTGGCTCTCATCAGGGTTCCCGGCTCCCTGGATATTTGATGCCTGGAGTTCCTGGGATGAGCTATAGAACTGAGCAATCACAGCAAGAATCAATGACACCAACAGTCCCGCAGCACTGCCTGCATGACTATAACTTGGGTGCCCTTTGTTGTAGGATATCAACACAAGCCAAACCCCACACTTAGGCCTCAGCTGGGTAAGGGATACAGAAACTGCCTTCTCCACAATGGTTCTCCCAAATACCCTCTCCCTTAGAAGTGCAGCTGCAACATGGCGCTTTGGAGAAATCATGCTTTGTTCAGCAGGGCTGCAGTCCCTTCTGGCTGGCCTCTCATCCTTGGCTCCATCTCTGATTCAGCCTGCTTTACAGAAGGCTCCTTAATGGACTGGCTCGCAGAGGCTGCTTGCATTATATCTCTTCAACTCTGTGAGCAGATGGAGTCCAGGGACAGCAGGATTTATTTTTTCTTGCTTGATCTGCAGCTTGGCTGGGTAGAAGTAAAAAATGAGACAGAAATAGGAAATGGCATGGTGCCTCATGGGCATTAGCACTTCTGGATGCTACACAGGTAGAGTTTTCAGTTGTCAATATTGATCCTATGCCTTTCTCCTGAATGGGCTTCCTTCCACAAGAAGGTGGCCTGGAGGGAAAATCCCCATTCCCCTACTATCTCACAGCTATGTGTTTGTAGGGGCAGAAAGGTTGTCAGATACTAAGCTGGCAAAGCCAGTTGAGCAATATCTATTCACACCATCTGAGTCTCTACCCTGGATAATTTTCTCTAAGGAATGAAGGAAAGACTCAGGAAATGCTTTTGACCATAAAAGTCTTTAAGAAAACCAGAATGGGAAAGAGGCACAAAAGCCAGCACAAAAGATGACAAGAACTACGTTATGATTTAGGCAAACAGCTAGTAGCCTTCCTCTCCTCACATATCTCAATGTTTAATATAAATAGAGAGAGGAAGCTAAGGAGGGAAATAACAATTAACAATTAGCTTGCCTTATGAATTAATTGCCCATTTTATTTTGAGAAAAGATGTTAGAAATTCACAACTGTTTAGCTTGGAATGCAAAATTGGCACTTGTTCCAAATGTCCCCTCCCCTCTGCCTCTGCACGGGGATAATTAATACATGATGGGATAGAACAGTCGCTGCTCCACAGCGGAAAGAAAAGATCTAGTTCTCTTTGCTATTTTTCCTTTTCCAAAGAGACATCTGAAACATATCATGGGTCTTGGATGGAAGGGAAGGTATTGTTCTCTTGCCGAGGAAACAAGTTCCATCGCCTGTATTAAGCAAGCCCGGAAACCTCACTCAGCAGCTCTTATGAGATCCTGTATGGCAGGGTGGCCTCCAAAGACCACACTTCACAATATCCCCTTTGAAAAAAAAATCAGCCTGGGAAAGAGGGCAGGGTGAAATGGCTCTGATTCAAGAAAACCAGGCTTGCACTCCCTTCAGGCCTTTAGTTACAACAAATTGTGTCCATGCCAATACTGACCCATTTGGGAAGCATGATCCTTTGCCCCACATTGCATCCCTCTGGATCCAAACTCCTCCATACTCAGGACTTCCTCCTCCCAAGTCTTAAGAGCAGACCCTACACAGTAGTGGCTTAACCTGATAACCTGCAAGCCTACTCTGTATGGCAGCTGGTTTCTCTAAGGCTATGGACAAACTTCTGTACCAGATTCAAACCAGGGTGGGAGGAGCTGTTTGCTGCTCATGTATATATATTCCCCCAAGGAATGGTCACATCTCATACTGAGAGCCCCTCTTTTTGTATTCACCATCAGTCCCCTACAGATAGCTGAATAGGCAACAGCAGCACTCTGTATCTCCTGATGCTTATCCGCCGCACCCACCCTCTTGCTGTCCCAAGAGTACCGCAGCCCGGGCCCTCACCAGGTTGCCTAGGCCAGCAGAGTTTGTTGGCTCATTTCTTCCTCCTGTGCCTCACGCCGGCACATTTTGTCTGGAGTAGCAAAAAGAAAGCCCAGCCTCTCTGACAAGACAGAGAGGATTGGGCACTGCTGATTTTCTTCCTCCTGGAATTAAACACAAACTAAATGGTCTCCTTTATTCCCCTTTATATTTGTCCTCTGGGCTTTACTCTTTTTTCCCTTTCTTTTCCATTTCAACTACCTCAAGCAGAAGTCCCTCGGAGGCGCTAATGACTTCAAAGACACCAGGTCCAATGTGCAGCAAGTGATAAAAACCTACACAGCATGTGTTGGGCAAATTAATATACCCTCCAGAGCCATGGACTTCTCGGTCCCAGCAGCACTTTAATGAGATGATATACTGAAAGGGAGGGGGGGAGGTGAGGCGGAAGGGGAGCTGTGTTTAATGTATGCAAATTGACTGGCATGCAAATTGCCACTAAGTTAAAAATAACACATTGCACAAGGAGCCCATTTTTAAAGAGCTTGTTTATTCATTAGGGTAATTTCTATTATCAATCCTCTTGTTTTTCTTTGTATTAAGTGCTCACTTTAGAGAAGTTTCGTTCTTGCAGATTCTGTAGATAAACTCGTCCTAACATGGCTATTAACAGCAGCCTGCATTGCTAATTCTTCTTAGCTTTTCAAGTCTTTTTTTCCCCCCTTTTCCTCCTTCTTTTCATTGGGCTGCAAAATAAATAGACATTTCTCCCTCCATCAGGGAAATCCTCTGCCAGAGTGAAGATCCTGGAGAAAAACTGTACTTCCAGCAACCAAAGGCAGTTCATATGAATTGGGACCTTCTCAGTGCCTGGCCCAGGGCTGTGGGACCTCTTTTCACCAGTGCACCCCCAGGACATAGTGCCCATCTCATTTCCATAGCATACTAATAAATTCATCCTCATCCTAATCATCGCAGTCAAAAGTCTGGAAGGTGGTCTCCACTCTGGCCTTTTTAAGTGTTCAAATGCAGTAGTATTAACTATAGTACAGATAAGCTAGAGAGACTGATACTTCCAGATGATCTTAAGTCACAAAACCATGCCTCAGCCAGTCAGATCACATTTAAAACTCCAAAGCTGTAAACAACTATAGAAAAGCATATTGGGATACATTTTTTTAGATGAAAGACACTGTAACTGGAAGGTATCATCATATCCAGACATAGTTATAGCAGCAATAAATTCTACTGGCTGCTGGGTATTTCAGAAAATAGAAGCTTTGTACATGTACAGTATTTTAATACTGGCGCTCCCATCTTACATTTACATCTAGGAAAGATATCACTGAAGTGATAGAAAGCATGTTTAACATCAGTTTCTCAGGCAGGAGGTACTTCCCTCCAAATCATATTTATGAATCTGTGGCCATGTATACACAAGACACTTTGCTGTGCAGTAGACTAATCTACTGCACAGTAAAGCATCACTGGGCACATCTACACAAGATGCTATGGCACATTAGCAACAAGCTACTGCACCACAACTCATTGCTACCATGCAGTAGCATTGCCAGGCACTAACCATGACATGACGCTACTGCACAGTAGTGTCAGGGGGAAGAACATGCAGTGATGGTACTGCACAGTAATAGCAGTTACTGTCCAGCCATTTAGTACTTGCTTATGGAAGTACTAAATGATTGTGCAGTAACAACTGCGCAGTTTACCACAAGTGTAGACATGGCTACTGTCTACAGGGGCAGGAGCTTACTGCACAGTAAATTAGTCTACTGTGCAGTAAAGCCAAATAGCATTAACTGCATGGGGAGATGTACCCTGTGACAGCTATATGCTCCCTATTACAGTAGCATTTGGGTGCCTTGCAGTTTTAAATGTGCAATCTTCCCAACCCCACTGTGAGCTTGGGAAGTGCTATTATTCCCTTTTTACAGAGAGACACTGAGGCACAGAAAGACTGAATTGCCCAAAGACAAAGTCTGTGAAGGATCATGGATCCAGGTTCCTCTGCAGCAAGTAGAGGAGACAGGATGGAGGCAACAAAGGAGCCTCTCCATCCACTTTCAGGATGGGGGGTAGGGGAGGAGAAGAGAGTGGTTTGTGCAATTCTGCTCTGCAGTAGAATAGCATCTACTCTGAACTACTGCTAACTGGACCGTGGCCCACTTCCACAGGAGCCCATTCTGGGGGTCCACTATTTGGACCTCTTTTACATTCTTAGCAAAAGAGGAAGATGCTCTGCTTAGATATTCCAGTGGCACCTGCTAATAAGCAACAGATTTTTATTGCTCCACTAGTTAATTCCCTCTCCCTTGGCATCATCTTTCTCCTGTCCTGTATGCGATAAGAGCTGTAAAATTCTTATGGAGACTAAAGAAGTCTAATTACCACAATTAGCATTACTAATTTTATTCCAGCTATAATCTTAAATCTGCACACAAACATATTCTTACAATCAAATGTTGGATGTCCCATTTAAGGGGGGAAAAGAGGAAAACAGAATTGCCCTGGTTTGACTGGCAACCAAGGCTGAGCTAATACATTCACCTTTCACCCCTAGGAGCATGACTACAAGCTGGTCTAGGACAAGAAAAATAGTTTGCCTCCCCTTATGGCAGCTCCCAAAAACTAAGCAAAGGCTTTTTTGCCTTTGGAGGTATAGGTTGTAGCCGTGTAGTTTAAGGACATAGGCAGACAAGGCTTTTTGGGTAAATCTGGTATCTTTTATTAGACCAACTCAAATAGTTGGAAAAATTCTTCTTGGCAAGCTTTTGGGTATAAATACCCTTCAGCAGGCTAAGGAAGCATCTGCAGTTAGAAGAATTTTTCCAACTATTTGTCTTGGTCTAATAAAAGATACCAGATTTACCCAAATAACCTTGTATGCCTTTTTGCCTTTGGGACACTCAGCGAAGTTAATCCAGATTAGTTTTAGGTATGAATGTAAAGTGGATTAATAAATCCACATTAAACTCCTATGTGGTTGTCTTCATTCAGGATTAAGGCAATCTTTAATCACACTATCTCATTTCATTTGCAGAATAGAGTACAATAAACCAAATTAAAGCCCCTAAATCAGAACAAGAGCACCCAGGCAGGTGTTTAATGTCATTTAAACCAATCTACTTTAAATTCATACTTAAATTAATCTGGATTAATTGCACGAAGTGCCCCCATGTTGACAAGTCCAACATCCCCATTGTGTGTGGAATGATTGGCAATGCCCGTTCAGAAGCAGTCCGACATTAGAACAGCGGGAGCTTCCAGAGCAAGCGTGAGATGAACTAAAAGCTTCTGGGAGCCTTGGACTGTCTTCATGAACATGTTAGTCTTTAAGGTGCTACCTTGCCTTGTCTTCAGCCTTAAGACTAACATGGCTAATCTCGCTATACTGATAATGAATATACAGGGCAAGAGGCAGACAAAGAGGGCTGAGGCACCTGTATACTGTGAAGCTGCTTAATTTGCTCGTGCTTTTAATTCAGGCAATTCTTTTGGTGAAAGAAAGGACTGCAGCTCACTTAGGGGGCAGTTGCCGCTCACTGCGATGAGGAACCACTATGATGGGGAACTGAGTATAGGCATTCTCTCCACAGGTTTTTTCTGGCTGGTGGCAAAAGGAGATTTAGTCTGCTTAGAAGGGGAAGACACCAATTAAGCTACCTCTTTTCCATGGACAAGAGGAGTGATGTTAATGCCAGCCTGGAAGAAATGGGAGGTTGAACCTCCCCTACGGGTAACATTAAAATGGCCAACAGCTGCAGACTCTCCCTCTGTCTGAAGTAGAGTGTCTACCTCAAAGCTTGCAAAGAACAGTTTTTCCGAACTATTTAGTTAGTCTAATAAAAGATGCTACATTTACCCAAAGAACCTTGTCTGCTACAGACTAGGATAGCATCAAGTGTGGTGGAAAACAGGATGCACAGGGCTAAAGTTAATGCCATCAGGAGGCAAAGGTGATATATGGAATGATGAGATGATGAAGCCACAATAAGAAGCTATTTGTGCTTCCAATTTGTTATCCAGGAGTCCTATTAGTAACAAGCCCGTTTTTCTGATTATTGGCATTTTGGCCAACCCAAGACCCACTTCTATGGCTCTCCACCCTCTATTTCAAGGTTGGCCAACCCTTGGCATGTATGCCACAAGTGGCGTGGTCAGCCCCTGTGTGTAGCATGTGGCAGATTGGGGAGCAAGCAGGGAGAACAGCAGCAGATAGGGCAGGCAACAGAGAGCAGAGCAACAGATCAGGCAGGAACCACAGGGCAGAGAGTGGAAAGTAGAGCAACAGATCAGGCAGGAGATGGAGATTGGAGAGTGCAGGGTTTACCTTGTGAGACACCTGCCAAAATGATTGCTTCCCACTGCCCTCTATAACCCTGGCATAGATAGTACTGCTTCTCCATTAGCTTTTTCTGCACTCCTCGGTTTCTTGCTTTAATGCTCTTCCAACTGCTCTTTTCCTGCTGGCCTTGGGCTCATCTGCCCTCTAGCTTCTATCAGACAGCTGGTGGTTATGCTGGTTTCATTGCCATGGGTTCTGATCCTGCCAAGTGGCACATTTCTCAATGCCTGGCTAACGGCTGAATGGCATTGCCTTGAATTGCAATGAAGTGCCTTTCTGACACCGGGCGTCTCCAACACTTTCACAGGGCCAATTGCATGCAAACAGATTATCTTGTTAACCAGTTCCCTTCCCATCGGGAACCTGCTCCCTCTTTGCAGACTAGAAAGCTCTTCAGCCAGAGCTTTCAGGCTCTGTATATTCTCTTTCTCACCCCACTTTGGTGACTACTTGGTGCTGGTGGGTGCTAGAGTAGAAACTAGAGATGGCAGAGTCACAGACTAGAACAGAACAAATCCAGGGAAGCTCCACTCTGGTAGGTCTGAAAAAGGCAGTGATACAAATGTATTTAGGGCTAAATAGTACAACCCTCACTCAAAGTGGTAAAGTATAGGGAGTATACTCAGTAGGATCTGAATTGTCTGGCTGAAGTCACTAAGACAATCCACACAAGTGATCCACAATGGAAAACGTGGACAACCTAAATTTCTAGTGCATCTTCCAGATCATTAATGTTAAGTTCAGTAGCTTGGATGAGGAAGAAGCCAGCAGCATTTGACCACAGGATAGTCTGCATACACTAGCAATTCTGCTGAACCTTTCGTAGTGAAAGCATGATTACCTAGCACGTAGTCACACAAAACTCCCAGCCCAGCACTGCTGATCTGATTTTACAACTCACTACCAGCTGCAGTTGGATAATTCTTATTCATGCAGTTCACTGAACTGCAATGGGGTTGCTACCATGATCCAGAGCAGGGGTGTCAAACACAGCTCTCCTCACAGACCAGATCCAACCTGCGGGGTCCCTCACACACCAGATCTGAATGCAGCAGTAAGGCAAGGGGTGGTGGCAGCTGTTGAGGTTAGTGCAGCCCCTGTTCACACCTTGCTGCCAACTGTCATCCCAAGAGACCCACCCCCAAATTTCCAGCCCCCTCTGGGAGCCAGGTATGCTAGACAACATAGTCCAGATCCAGCCCATGGGCCATATATCCCTCTGCCCCAATCTAGAGTTTTCAGAGACAAAAAGGAGAGCAGGATTTCATCTTATATGTTGCACTTCAAAGTATGAGATTATGCTGTGGGGTCTGTGGTTCCTCCTTTATCAGCATAGCGCCTTCATGTTACTGCCGCAGTTTGCCAATATTCTACCAACAGATCAAGTGAGAAGGCTGCATAATCACAGTAACAAATGGAAAATTTTCCCTGGTTTCCCTTAGATGACTCCGGCTTTCTGTTCCTGCAGGCAGCTGGGATGCTAGGTAGGCAGCAATGAAAACTTGGCAGTACAGCCAGAAGGACAGGTCACTGCCTGTGAAATATGTATTCTTCAGCATGCTGAGTTCAGTTTGGTAATGTAGGGCACTTCAGCTGGCGATCCTCATAAGCAGGAGCACCCCCCCAGGACCCAGGAGCGCAGTCTGAAAATTAGGAGCCTTCACAGCTCAGAGCACAAGGATGTGCTCTATGAAATTCTCATTTTACAAAGCTGCACCAGCAGGCAGGACTGTCAAACAGCTGGTGGAGCAAACCCCAGTCACCTCCAGGCCTGCTGTTGACTGACCTGGGCACATTGACTGCTTCATCATCATCCACGTCCGTTAATTCCTGCTGAATGAGGCAATTCTGATGACCTGCAAAGAGGAAACAGAGTGCAATTTGCTAATGCTGTCACATACTCAGGTTTGATGAGCAAGTGTCTACCTCTCTATGCTCCTTGGGACAGGTCCAAATGCTTGTCCCCAACAGCTCGATTTCTTTGTTGAGCTGCTCATGGCTATGTGAACCTGAGCTCATCCCTTCGCTTGGGATCGTGCAGTGCATGAGGGTCTCAGCTGGGACAAGAATCCATTGGCTCCCCAGCTGCCTCCTATCTCATAAATCTCGAAATCATCATACTAGCCTCCTCTTCCTCCTCAGATAGCTCTCATTTGGGAAGCCGTCATTCAGCTTACTCTGCCTTCCAGTCCTGGTTCCTTTCCTCCCACCTTCATGGCTGAAATGTATCTACACCGACAAAAGATCCAGACCAAAAGAGAGTTAGTGGGCACACCTACATATGCATTAATGCACCATAGCTACTGCACATTAAGTTTAGTACCTGTAATAACAGGTATGAGCTCAATGCACAGTAACCAGCACTACTGTGCAATAATAGCCAGCACACCCCTTTTTAGTGACACTAATGTACAGTAGACTAAGCATTAGCATGGTTTTTGCCATGATGTGCTAATGCACTGTAGAATTGAATTAGTTTACTGCACATTTAACATCTAGCGTAGATGCACCCAGTAGTACCATAGGGGCACTTCCTATAACATTTCAAATTTCCTAGGCAAAACCCTGTCTACTACTGCAGCAGGGCATAACAGCAAGGCTACACAAACTAGCTACAGACAGTTCAGAGATGTTTGGGTGAGGGGAACAAAGATTTCTTTTATAGTTAAACGGAGAGTAGGGGCACACACCTTTCCAGAACACCAGTCCCTTATTTTCTCCATTCAAAGCCCTGAGCAACAGCATTTTAAAAACCTACTAAACACCCCCACCTCCAACTCTGCAACCCTGATGTGGCACTGGGACAGGAGTTTTATGGACAACTGTTCTACCCTTTTCAGAGAAAGAAAGTGCCACCCAAGGCTCTCTGAGTAACAGTAATAGGTATGTACTCTTGATTACTTACGGCTTCAGTTTAAAGCTGCATGGTGAATCTCATACCTTTTTTGCAGTAACTTCAGAAACTTGTGTCTTGTTCAGCCATACTTCCTGCCTTTGAATGTGCAAGACTGCCTGCTGAAGGTATGGGAGGGTAGGCATGCAGAAATATTGCTGCAACTTCATGGCATGGGGAAGCAGGAACACTCCATTGGCAGTTGCACACTATCTTTTTCTGGATGTGGTTCAGAGCTGTTAGGGGGTAGTAATCTCATGAATTCCCATCCCAACACAGGCAGAGTTTTGGGGGATTTTATTTCCTGGGGACACTGTACCTTGGAGACATGTGAGATGGAAAAAAAGTGGCACCTATACAACTGAATTGGCCTTTCCTTGGAAAGCGCTGCTCTCGATTTTGATGTTGGTTACACCAGAGAAACTCTCTTCTTGCAGACTTTCACTAATGCTAATGGGATCAGAGTCTAATCTAAATTTGCATTCAGGAAATTTCATGGCACTTGCACTGAGATTTACAAAGGCTGAATACTGGTAGTTCAGCAATTTTCTTTAATTACTTTGACCCTCAGCTAGAGGCCAAGGAAGTCGTTTTTGTTGTGGAAACTGTGTTCTACCCTGCTTCAAAATGCTTATTAAAGACTAGAAGGAAAGCCAAGGGGAAGGAAAGAAGCAGAATATCTTCATGTAGGCTTCTTTTATATCTTGGGAGAGGGTATTTTACATCAGGCTTTGTTAGCATAATATGAATACCACTCAGTGCTTTCCTGTGTTTATAATGCAATTTGAGGATTGATTTAAAACAGTTGTGAAAGAATATTCTACTTTTGTTGTTTTACACAATAATGTTTTCAAGGTCTTTTCTTTGCATCTCCACATTGGAGAACCATTTTCCAGAAATAGCTAGTGCCTACTCACTTCTGTTGTACCGAGCCTTTATTTCAAGCTCCCACCATGCTTCTGGGGGCATGAAAATGT
Organism: Crocodylus porosus; assembly: GCF_001723895.1. Taxonomy (NCBI): domain Eukaryota; kingdom Metazoa; phylum Chordata; order Crocodylia; family Crocodylidae; genus Crocodylus; species Crocodylus porosus. The sequence goes on along the minus strand of NW_017728929.1, from coordinate 6,643,810 downwards.
AAATAAATAATTAACAGTAAGTAGTGTACAGCTGCCTTCCACGTGATGCTATAGTGCAGTTCAGCTTTTCTTTCATATAGACTGCATAACCAAATATATCTCAGAGTATGTTTGTGGCAATGATGGTAAAAGGTAAGAGCTAATGTAGCTCTTTAAAAAAAGGAGGGAATCAGATATGTAGAAAATGAGGCAGCACTAGTATGAGTAGGAAGACTGCAATGTAGGAGCCTGTATAGGATGGGTGTTACAGGTAAGATATTGAAATAAAGCAAAGGAATTGGAGGACCATGTTTGGCTGGAAGTATGGCTTATCTACTGGCTGACTGGACCTCTATGAGTTAGCTAGTTTATATACCATAAGAAAAAGGGATGCTAATGGATGTATTGTATTGAAAATGCGTCACAGACGGACATAAAGTTTTAGCATAAATTCAACATATTAATTTTCTACGTCTATACTTTCCAAAGTTTGAACATAGAGGTTTTCAAATCTTACCTTAAGTGTGAATGCCCTAGTTTCTTACATTTTTTTCTTTTAATCACAATATTCTTATAAGAAAGTTCCCTCTTAGATTATAGCTTGTACATCTACAACATTAACTTCAGCCAGAGGAGCCATGTTGTCCAGAATTTACGTAGCTTAAGAAGTCTTTTAACACTTTTACAAATGGTGGCATGTCAATATGATGTTCATTATGCAAAATCAATCTGGCTGATATTAAAGAAACCAAAACCTGGCTAACTGATAGATCTCCAATATATAATTGTTGACAGGGCATCATAAGCAGGACTATTTTTCACAGAGTCTGGAAGATTCCTGTTCTCATCCCAATGCCGTTCAATATTTTTCAGTTATCTGGAAAGAGATATAAAGTCATTGTTGATAAGCTTTCTTTATAGCAAAAATATGTGACAGAGTAATAAATACCAACAAGAACAGGTCATTGCTACAGTGAAATTCAGATCACAAATGAATGGAGCTTAGAGGGGTAGAGTAAAAGTCACTGGGGACATATTAAGTGCAGTGCAGTTCAACAGCATGCAACCTAGTGTAGCCAAATGAAGACATATAGTCCACAACTGGACGTTGAGGAACTACATGCTATAAGAAGGGATACTGAAAAGGATTAGTATATTAATTAAGAGTTAAAGTTTTTACATGCTCTGCAATCCACACACTTAATCAAATTGCCTTGAAGTGTGCCATGCATCATAGAGATGCAAGGTAAGGGTAGTGAGGAAAAATGGGGTTATTTGAGCAGGGGATTTATTTGGTGTTTCAGGGCACTATGCTTTTTAGTTATGTGACTGAGTAGTTGTAGTTTTATGATTTAAGTTTTATGATTAAGTTAGACAAACACTGTATGCAGTGTTTTGGAGAAAGATGATTCTGTAAGATGTAGTGTCCCTGATGAAAAAATCATTTTATGGAGTCATGGCAGACAAACATGTGATCCTCCATCCCAGTATGATGCTCTGGCTAATCTGATCCTTGCATGTACAAGCAGAGGACTGTGACAGGGGGATGGTCCCATCGTTGGCCCACCCTCCTGTCTAGGGCAGTCTCCACCCACCTGACTCACCTGCCACACCTTTCTTGGATTTAAACAGATGCTTGTAGGTGGGAGGCTGCCCATTTTATGCCCTGATGCCAAAGGTGTAATACACAGTTCCAAACCATCCCTATACCATGTCCCATGCCACACAAAAGGCATCCAAAAATCACTTACAACTCCCCTAGCCCCATTGCTGGGCCATACTCAGCCACTGGCCCCAAATGTGGCCTCAGGTATCCTCAGATATACCTTGGCCTGGCCTCAAGTGTCCTCAGACCTGCCTTGGCTACATGCCCCCTTTCTGGGGCATCTACTCCCACATGAACTCTGGACTTCTGAGCCCTACATCCCTTGGGCCTCAGGTGTTTGTCAACATGCCTGGACCCCTAACTCTGCCTATGGCCCACTCAGGCCTCAGGTGTCTGTTTATCCCTGGACCTCTAATTCAGGCCCCCAACTAGGCCTCACTCATATTCAGGCCTCCCGCTAGGCCTTGGGCCCTCGTGGCCCGTGTTGCTGCCCAAGCTTCACTCCCTCAGGTGTTGGGCCTTGGGCCTTCCTGGCCCCATGCTGTCACCCAAGCCTGATGCTTTTCTCTCAGGGTGTGCTCCCCTAGCCTTTCCCTTCCACAGCATCACCCACTGAGGCTTTCCAGTGCCCTGTACTTGCCTTTCACTAGGGAGATACTGGTGCAGTGTTTCCTGTGAACTGCCCCACAAAGGCAACCCCATCACACGATCCACCCCCAGCAGGGTGTAGTTTTAGGTCATGCCCCAGGACACATTGCAGGCTTACCTGCCCTGGTCTTATTCCTCCCTTTCTGGGCTGCTGACTTCTGGGCACCCTGTTCCTGCCTCCACCTTATTAGTACTCCCACTCCAGCCCCGACTCTCTTGGACGCCCTTACAGGATTCCTCTCATCCGGTGGCTGAGCTTCAGCCTCTGTCATTTCACACTGGTTACTGACTGAACCCCTTACTCTCCTGCTGGTGGTCTCTCCCTTGAGAGACCTTCATCACCTGAGCCTGGCCCCGCTCTCCAGTCAGTCAGTCATGCCCTGGCCTGCCCTTTGCAGTAGGCATACTTACTCTTCAGCCACTCAGGCACTGATCCCAGATTGGGCTAGTCAAGAGCCCTGGGTCAATCCACAAACAGCTAACCCTTTCACTCAATAGAGGTCCCCCCCAGGCCCTGCCATAAATCAATCTTCTCACACTGGGCTTCCCTAGAGCCCCAGCAGTCTTGTATAAAGCAGCCCTTTAGTTTACTGGACTCATCTGAGTCCCTCCACAGGGTTATCCATGCCCTCAACAGTTCGAATCAGGGGTTTGCCTAGCCCCTATGCAGGCTCACAAACTCTAAGCCCCTTCTTCTCTGGCAGGCCTATGTCTTCTCTAGGCCCCTGTATACCCAGCCTCTCTCAATAGGCCACCCTGGCTTTTCTCTGGGGCCTCTATATATACACAGCCCCTTACTATAAGCTGGTATCTCCACAGTCCCAGGCCTTCAGCCCCCTCCTAAAGGATCTGGACTACCCTGTGACCCTAGGAACCTCCTCCTTCCCCATAGTTCCTCCCCTGACCTCCAGATGTTCTGGGAGCAGCAGTGCTACTTCAGCAGCATCCCTGCAATAACTGCTTGCTCTGCTCTCAGGGCCTGTCTTATACCCAGGGTTGCCCAGCCCTCCACCAATCAAGCAGCCTCCCAGGTGTCATGCGACTGCCTGATTGGGTCTGCTCCCACCTGCAGGCCTGTCTGCAGCCTGCTTAGGCCCTTGAAGTGGTAGGCACCCAAAGGTGCACTGCCACAGAGACATCTAGGGAAGTAATATAGTATCAGTGTTTGGAACTGGTGAGACCATTTCTTGAATGTCGCAGCCAATTTTGGTGCTCTCCCTCAGAAAAAAATTTGAGGCAGCTCAGGTCATTGAAGCAAGAATGATTTGGGATGTGAAAAGCCTGCCTTAAAGTGTGAGAACTGAGAAAGCCAACATGTTTAGCTTTCCAACAACAATGTCAAGGATAGGGGAAGGGCTCAGTTGTGGTCTATAAATACCTACCCAAGGAGAAGATTTCTGACATAAAGGAGCTCTTAAATCTAGCAGACGCAGAATTAGATTCTGTGATCAGATCTGAAGCAAAAGAAATTTAAAATGGAACTTAAAAATCTTTGCTGTGGAGTCAAGTGCCATTCAAATGCCTTGCTAGGGGTTGCTGATGATTCATCCTCACTTAGAAGCTCTACAGGAAGACTAGATGCGTCTCAGTGCCAGTGATTTTTGAAACACAGATTATCCCCTCTCTACATTTGTAAAGCATTCATGCGATTTAAACCATTATCAGACTCTGTTCAGGGCTTCCACCTCGGCCACATGCTTTGCAGACGTTTTAACTGTGCATCTGGCCTTCTGCTGTTCATGTCAGGATGGGAAAGATTATCTTTTTCCTAATGCTCAGAGTCCTCCTGGCACCCTGTGGTCTTTAGTCCTGGGCATTGCCATGTTAGCTCCCAGAGAACATACTGCGCTAAAGCAGACCTTCTGGAGAGTGCAGATGGCAAACTTGTCTTCATGGATGTAGCAGTTGCTTCATCAGCTCATCCATTACATACAATGCCCATCCCTCCCTCTTTCCCATTGCTTTGACCTTTCCTTTCCACTCAGGTTTCCAGTCCCTTGTGGTCATGGAATCCTCCTTTCTTTTTGTTCCAGATCTCCAGTCCTCACAAACAACAGCTTCTACTGATAGTGAACATTGTGAGGCCCAGTTCAGACCTCCTGCAAATTGTCCACCCAGAACCATCCTGTCCATGCTGCATGCTGCATGCTGATTAGGGCCATTAGGAGCTCTAAGTCCCATTTCTCTGGTTGGCCCCCCAGGATGCTTTTGATTTGGCTGCATGGGATATATGTTGCTCTAGGGAACTTGTGATTCCTCCCTTTCCACACACCCCCGCCCCACCTCCTGCACCCTCTAGGATAGGTGGGTAAGGATTGGGCAGACTGGAGCAAAGAAAGCAAGCCAGAAAGTCCCAGCCACCAAAGCTGCACTGCGATATGGGTACACAGTAGTAGTCTGACACTAGGGCCATTACCTGATAACTGCCCCCTGTAGAAACACTGGGAGAAAGAAGATAAATCTAGCCCCAAGTCTGTGTTACTGTTAGACAGGGAAGAGGGTGGATGAGTCGTTAACAAGAACAGCCAGCCCAAAAGATACAGGGAAGGGAAAGGAGGAGATATTAGCATGTTAGCAAATAGATAAATTCTATAGCTAGATGATGCATTTATACCCTATATATACAGATAGAGATAAAGCTATAGGTAGCTTTAGATTCAGATAAAACTATGCATATAGATAAAGCTCTTCATATATAGATAAATAGACAGATTGGGGGGGTGTCTGTGTGTTTGTAGTAACTGCTCTGCATTAGGTAGATGAATGAGTGGGTATTTAAAATGAGCAACAGATTTTGGCTAATTAATAAAAAGGCCAGTCTAGAAATGTAGGCCCCGTTGTTTCAAAAGTCTGCTACTCTGGAACAACAGTTGTTCTGTCACTGACGACTGTATACCTTGAACTGTTCCTTACAGAAAATAGGCCACTCAGTGGATTTCCATTAATGCTGTCCCCAAGCTACACCACGACATGCCAAAGAGTTATCCCCTGCTTCCCAGAGGTCTTCACCCTCCTCAATCTCCATGTGTGGGAACCATGGATTTTATAAATGGGGTCATGCCGCACTCAAGGTGTGGGTGTGGTGGCAAAGCAGTTAAGGAATCTTCCTGCGGCTCCAGAAGCTTTGACGCTCACTTTGCACTTGTGCCAACAGCTGCCCCAGATGTAAATGGGTACCTGGTCATAGGAGGGGAGGGGGGCGGAAAACTTGTAGGGGGCAATAAAGGTGGCTGGGTGCAATGCCAACCACATCATTCCCTTTGGTGCCATTAGCTACAGAAATTCACATGCTTTAACCTCACTAGCTCTATTAGACTCAGATCAATTGATCTTTTTACTTCCTTTGACACTTAGGCTAGGGACAGAAGTGACACATAAACCAGTTTAAATCATCAGTGTTACCTCTCAGCTCCATGTTCTTGGGGAACCCTGACACAGGACACAGACTGTCAGACTCACAAAGAATTCCCCACCCCCCCAAACAGAAACTGATTAAGATGCAGTGAGAGACACACCTAAAACCCTCCAGATAAGGGTGACAAAAGTGAAACAACTGCCCTAGGTCTCATTTGCATCAGAGGTGGGAACAGATGACCATTCATTTACATGAGAGATGGAGAACAGAAAGCATGAAGCAGAGACTGCAGTGAATTCTGGGATCAGAGGAGCAGGGGAGTACTGCGTGATGGGGAATCTGTGCTCCAAATGCTAATCAGCTCAGCATTTATCAGACCAGTTCTAATCTGGATTTACAAAGGACTTTTCTTCCCCCCCCCCACCTCTAAGCAGAAGTAAGTTTAATAGGCATCTTGGGCCGTACATTCCCTGGTCCCACTATGGGAGGCCTATGTAAACTTAATTGGCTAAAACTCAGTTGCCGGGTTAGGGAATGCTGAGGCAACAGACCGAGTCAGAGGGGTATGGACAACATCTGAACAATGGTACAGGGTTCAGCCTGTTGGAGCCCTGCCCACGAGTGTTGTCATACTTTTCCAGAGACGACAGGTGGAAGTCCTCTCCACAACAGGTTATGAACACTCCAATAATTGCCTTAAGTCTGTTAAAAGACTATAGTAAGATCTGGAAAAGTCATGCTAAGCTGAGGCTTGTTCACAGCAAGTAAAAATCCAAGACCCTGATGCTGCAAGCTATCTATTGTTTCTGAAGACACCAGGAGATGTCCCATCAGTATATCTGCTATCCATAGCAATGTCAAGCTGGCTCCTAAGTATGTGTTTCCTGAGTATCAATCAGTTTCCTGAAATGTTCCAACCAGATAACCCTTTGTCAATAGAAAAGACAATTTGATTTACACTATTGAGAGTGCTTGAAAGAAGCTGAACTGAGGTATAAAAATCTGTAAAAGAAGCAGCAGTGTGTGTGCTGACACCACCCGCTTTCTTCTGGAGAGGCTGAAGGAGGCAGATCGTCTCCCTTCAAGGATCGTGCTGAGAACTTTAACCTGTCAGCTTTGCAACCCTAGTGCCTTGGACTGGTGGGATGCCAGCTCTCTCTCTCTTTTCTCTTCTCTCTCTAAGCATAGATTTCTGAACCTGAACTGTTTTAGTTAAGCTTGAGCTAAGTTTCCCCAAATACTTAGTGAAACCAGGGTAATACTGTAACTGTTTGTGTTTGTTTTTCCTTTGCATGTCTATTACTGCTAGTATCATTATATATTGCATATAGTTAGCAATAAATAACTTTTATAGTCAAACTGGTGGTAACTGGGTATATTTTTCCTTCTTTACTTCTCCTTGCCCACTTGTTCTGCAGCAACACTTCTTTTACCTAAGCTACAGATCCCTGTGAAGCCCAAAAGTACTGTGGGTTCTGCTTATCAAGAGGCTAAAAGATTGGGACGTGCTGAGTTTGAAACACATAAGGGGATCAGCTTCTACAGGCTGATTGACCCAGTTTCGCTCAGACGTGCCCTAATGAACTGAATGCTGGCCCATGAGGGTGTCAGCCGGACACCCAGCTGGATTCAGAGGTATTCTGTTTAACTGTGTGCTTGTGTCTGACTGTGGTTATTGTTGCTCTGATGAACTGATTCTTGGCATATGAGGGTGTCAGCCTGTCCATGCTGATCAACCCGGTCAGGTCAGGCGTGTCACATTAATCTGTGTGTGTATGACTGATTTGGAGACTGGAAGAACCCAGCCCACTGAACTGAGTCCTGCAAAATAGCTCCATTGGGGGTGAGGGCTTGCAGAAAAGAGAGATACAGCTCCATATAGAAACACAAGTAACACAAGCAGCACATTAACAGAATTACCAAGACCCTAGCCTCATAAATGAGCACACCCCAAAGTAGCGGGCGAATCTGGTAACATCAGAAACTGGTTTAAACCTGTGACAGAACAGAAGTTCAGTCCTGGGCTGGGCTGGGCTGTACTGTCTGCTTCAGCAGAGAAGTGGGGAGGGACAGAAGGCAGGGACTGCCCCTCCTCCTTAGGCAAACCCTGCCTAGGGCCTGGGGCCAGAGTGAGGGGTTAAACCCCACTTCCCCCAGTACAGAGCTGCCCTGCTCTGCTAAACTTACTGCTGGCTGCAACTGTGGACTACAAATCCCAGCGGCACCTGGAACCAGGAAGAGGAAGTGATGAGCAACCCTGCAGAATCCTGCTGCCATGACTGCAAACCCCAGAAACCTTGGGGGAAGCAGGAAGAAGAAGCAAGCACAGCCCCTGTTGTCTATTTGCCTGAGAGCCATGCTCTAGTGTCCCCTGGCTCCTGGGCTTTGTCACTGCAAGCATGTGGCTGCAAAAAGTAAATGTCTGTTCACTTGTTAGTCAATTTAATCTCTGCATCTTAGACTAACCTGCAAAGACTGAATTAATTCAGCCTTGGGCTTTTTGACTGTCTGTATTTAGCCTTAGAGTCTCTGGCCCTTTTAGCAAATACAAGCAAATGCGAAATTCTTTATAAAATGCAGGTGTGGATGTGCTTTGCTGTCCCTGTTTCCAGCAAGAAAGAAAGAAAAACTTTGACTTTTAGAAATGTTTATTCTGGGGAGGGTAACAAATGGGAGGAAGTAAAGACACTACAGATTGGCCTGAAGGTCTGGGCCTCAAGGACAAAGCCTGGGCTCATGGCCTGCAAGGCCTGCTTGTACAGTCTAGTCCGTGCTCTTTTTAACAAGTATACATTGCAACAAAGTAAACAAACGGGGAGGCGGGGTGGGCAGTGAGACAGGCATGAGCAATGAGAACTAGACCTATGGCCCACAGGGTCTGCCCTCACACTCTAGACAAAAATGAACAAAGAAATGACACACACACACACACACACACATACACACACACACACACACAGAGTTTTACAGCGGGGATGTTCAAGAGGGCCTCAGGACATCAGGGGCCAGCCCGCATGGGCAAAGCCTGAGGTCTTGGCCCACCAGAACTGTCCCCACACTCCAAGCAGGTGGTGGCATCAGAGTGGTAGGAGCAGGCATCCTCCCTCAACCCAGCACAATGCCCTCTTGACGGCCCAGCACTACTCAAAGGTGGGTACCATCCATCAGAGGACCACATGCTTAAATTCAAGTGAGAGGTGGGCCTGCATGAGCAGGCAGAAAAGCTGCAGGGTGTCATCCGTCCCAGTCCTGGCGAGCCAGTTTCAGCAGCTCTTCAGGGCAGCCATCTCAGCCTGGCTCACCAGGAAGTTGGCCTGGCCCACCAGGAAGGTGGTGCCTCCACTGAAGGGAACGGGCCAAGCTGCTTGGGGCTTGCCACCCCCAGGCCCACCACCTCAACTGAGGTGGGGGTGGAGGGAGGCAGAAAAGGGATCTTGGTTGTTCCACCCGACGTGGCCCCAGCTTCTGAGGCACTAGACAACCCAGATGGAATTGGGATGGGGGAACTGGAAAGACATCCCAGCCCCTCTACCAGATGAGACCCCTCGTACTGTGGGGGGCAGCTCCACCAGGTTAGTGGAGGGAAGCTGAGAGGAGGCCACAGTCACTGCACCCAGTGGGGCTTTAGCACACTGTCTCGTCCTGGGAGAGGTAGACCACGTACAACCTCTCATCCACCACAAAGATCACAGAGACAGCCAGGGTCTGAAAGGCCCATCTGAGGAGCATGAACGCCTGCCTCTGAAAGGACTGGAGGTGCCTAGTCCTGGGGTCCCTGCTCCCCATGGTCAGCCTATGCCAGGAGCTAGTGAGGACGCCATAGCACTCAAGTGCTTTGGTGAGGTCCCAGTCTGGCAGGTGCAGAGCGATATTGGAGGCCACCACCTGCACTGCCACACACATCTCCCTCACCAGGCTGGGGGAGCTCAGGTAGATGACAGGCACTGAGTTCACTTGGGCAGCATACCGGATGTAGGCCTCCACCCTGACGTGGAGAGGGGCGTGCATCTGCAGGCCACGGCTGAGGGGAAGGTCTGCAGAGACATCCCCATGCCATGTGCCTTGGCTGCTGGCAGCCATCCTGGGGAGGAGAAGGTTAACTCTCCCATAGGGGCTGCTTCAAGAAAAAAAAAATCCTCAGGCTGAAGCTGGTGACTGGGAGGGGACTAAAAGAGCCCCAGTATCAAACCCAGGGGAGACAAAACAGCCCTTCAGGGGCTGAAGTCAAGCCCTAAGGCAGGAGGAGATAGCAGAGACTAAGGTAAGGGGCTCTGGAGGAGAGAAGCAAGAAGAATCAAAGGGCGAGCACAGGTTGGAGTGGCAGAGGGGTGGAGGCAAGTGAGGATGCCAGAGCCTGGGGAGGAAAAAGCTCAGAAAATAGGGAAAAGGGGAAGAAAAGGGGTCCCCAAGCACAGGCTGGGGAGAGGCAAGGTTGGGTGGGGGAGAGAAAGAGGGTGGACAGGGAGCGGGGAGGAATGCACAGAAGGGACGGAGCTGGAGGAGCTAAGAGGGGTTTCACCTGACCACCATCATCTAGAAAGCAAGCAAGAAAGAAAGGTCTAGATCTGTCATTTTGTTCTAGTATTTAGTGCTTTTGAGACTTGTGGACAGGCCCTCTGAGCATCCAGGGTCTCAGGGATTCTGCACACTGGACCCTTGAATGCACTGTGGTGTAGGCAGCAGAGCAGCAGACACCTGCCCTGCTCAGTTCAGCTGGGAAGGCAATGAAGTGCTATATATTGGAATGGTCCTGATGCTTTTCACCTAGATCAGTATGGATGGAGGTTCTCTCTCATGGTAGGAGTAAAGGATAGCAAGGAAAAGGCTAGTAGTTCTTGAGCTAAATGGGTCTCAGGATGCATGTTATAACATGAGCTCTGATCCTGCATGCTGATCTACATGGTCAGATGTACCTCTGTTTCTAGCCAGCAGGACTCCATGCCTTTCCTCCCATAAGCTGGTGACAATGACATCATATTTTCTCTGACCCTGAGACTGCTCACTTCTCCCCAAGGTGGACTTCAGGACACCCAAAGTTACCAGTCTGCTACTTGGAAAGAGTTTTCAGCCTCCCTTTCCATACAGAAGCAGCTAATACATATGTGATGACCACCATTTGCCCAGCACTGGGGAATGAACCAGGTACCTCCCTGTCTAGAAGTCTGAGCTTCTGCAACTTGAGTTAAGAAGTCGTGTTCTCAAGTCAAGATCCAGAACAGACCGAGAACCACTGTATCTGGGTCAGCAAAGTGGATGTGCAGACATGAACCAACTAAAGTATGCACAGAAGGTCTCTTCTGGGCAAGGGCCTTAGGGGTGTACACAGCCCCACCATGACTAGTTAGCCCAGAAAGAAGAGTAAAAGGAGGGTTAACTTAAAAATGGAGTAAAGGTTGCCACAAAAGCCAATCTGATGCATCATATTACCCTACCCCATAATTTACTGCAAAAACAAAGGGCACTTGATGAAACTGAAAAGGCAGTAAATTGGAGACAAATAAAATAAAAATACAAACTTACACAGCACGGTTGTCTATGGAATCCACTACCACAGGAAGCCATCGAGACACACTCCAGTGGAACAGGCTCTGTAAAGGACCGGATAATTTTATGAGCATTAATAACATTTGCAGCTATGCAAGCTAATAAAATGTTACAGGGGTAATCAAACTTCATGCTTCAATGTGTAAGTTGATCACCTGTGAGCACTAGCAAGGAATTTCCTCTCTGGCCATATAGCATTGCACAACTCACCAGTTGCATTATGGGGGATTTTTTTATTGTCATTGCTGCTCCTGCATTTTTTTAACTTCTTCTAAAATAACAGGTTCTGCTCCCCAGTGAAAGCTTGATCCTACAATAGGGTAATTAATGGGTCTTTTGCTGGTGACTTCATTATGTCTTGGGATTAAGTGCAAAGACCTCAGTCCAAAATCTATCTGAATGGAACAATGTTCTGACTGAAATAACTGTGACCATCACTAGGTTTCTACCTACGGGGAAAAAGGTTTTTCTTGAGCTTAAACTGTGGCTATAGGATTTCATGTGGGTTCTGTATTTACTCTCTATTACTTCTGTATGAAATACATTGAATTTACAAGGGAGAAGATTGCTCCTTGATTTGGTTTTATTTCTCGTTTTTTCACTCACTGGTATGCTGCAAATTCCCCCAGAGATCTAAAAGCTAAGGTATGTGTCTTATGCATTGATGCCATTCTTATTAAACAGGACCTCCCTAACAGTTTAAGACGTAAGAGGAGAGTCTGTCTTTGGTGTTTCTGAAGTTTGGTCCTGAATGACACTAATGCCACCGTAATTAATGGGCTAATACTTTGCAGTCTGCTACTAAAAGCTTTATGAGAAAGAGAGACTTTGTTCCTGTATCAAGCTTGCAGTAGAGAGAATTCAGATGCAATGCAGACATCTGGGGAGGAGGTTCAAGGGGACATAAAGCATAGCGGAAGTTTTAAAATAATACCACTGCTTAAAAATAACCAGCTCTTGGATTTGCAAATCAGAAAGCAAAGGGACAAAAGGGATTTACTTATGTTGTCAAACCCTTGGTGGGAGAGCACAAAAGGAGCTCTGAGGCTTGAAATCAACCAGAAAAGGCTCTTTGCAGGAAGTGCTCCTACCCAAGACAGCTGAAACTTAATTTAAAAGCAAAGGGGTTGGACTACATTTGCAAAATATCTGCTGAGGTCCTTTCACTACATCATTGTGGCTAGAACCACAGCTGGGTCTGGCATGCTCTAGTGTGATGTGTGGATCTTCAAAACCCTGAATGACAGCCCTTCTTACTTACCTCTTCATTCTTCAGGGATTAAAACCATGCTGATCATTGTGGTGGCAGAGCACCTCTGTGAACACCTCACTGAGTCATCTAAATGAGGGGTCTACTCAGAGGTGTTGGTTGTAGCCATGTTGCTCTAAGGATATAGGCAGTAGGGGGGATGTGTACTTCTGGTCCACTTCTGGGACTGCGCTGGGGCCCACCCCCTATGCCCCACCCACCAGGTGATTGGTTATGGGGGGACCCTGGGTGCTCTTCCCCCCATCCCCCCGACCCAGAAGGCACCAATCACCGAGCCGGGGAGGTACAGGGTTTCCCCCAGCATGCCCTCTGGCGGACCCAGAAGTGGACTGGAAATGCTTCTGGTCCACTTCTAGGTCTGCTGCCAAGCATGCTGGGGATCCCCTGTGGTGTTGCCCTGTAGAGTCAGGCCAACTCTCAGGATCTCAATATTGCGCTGTTAGACAGGAGGGTGTGACACAATTGCACATATACAAACACACAAATCAATTGGGTGCATACACACACACACACACACACACACACACACACACACACACTACCAGCCCAGGCACATACACATCCAAACCAGCCTAGGCACATGTATATCTATCACCAATTCAAGCACATACACTATACACCCCAAAAGTTAGACACAGATCACTAATTCATATATCATGTACACAATAACATATATGTGTATGTACACACACACATACATACATAAACATTCACCAGTTCACACACATACACATACCCACAGGTAAGTTCCTAACTTGGATGGTACAGTGTGTGTGTGTGTGCTTGGGGTACCTGGGATACTTGGGGGAAGGTTCAGGTGAGAGAGAGAGAGAGTTAAAGTGTAGGGAGTAAAAGCTGCCAGAGCCAGGATTAGAACCGGTGGACTACAGAGAAGCTGGCTGAGGAACTGAGGCTTGGGTTTACTTAAAGTAGACTGGAGCTGGAAACTGAGGCAGACAGCTGAGATATTGTGGGGGGGTGCAAATAAGTGGTGGCAAGGAAGAGACAGCCAGGAAAGAAACTGAGGCAGAAACCTGGTTGCTCAGGGTGTAAATCAGTGCATTCCTTTCATGATGGTGCAGCTGGGAATCTGGTGTAAAAGGAGTTATTTTTCTTCACTGGAGTTATACTGATCACCATTGTTAGGGATATAACCTTTCGGCTTCTGTGCACAATATCAGTTTATGCAAGCTGGTGAGCTCATCCACAATCTCAAACTCAGAAGATATTTCTCTTTCTTTATGCGTGTTCTTTGCATCCAATGATCTCTGATCTGACATCACAGCCTCAGAAGAGGGGAAGAAAATGTTAAGGGGCTACTTAGGCTGTTTCTTCTTGCTCCTTGTTTGAAAATGGAGGCATAGGGGGCACAATGGTGGGAATCAACTACAGACCTCCTACCCAGGATCAAGAGCTTGACCAGGAGTTCACCAGGGAATTGATTGAAGCCACGTGCTCCCGGTGCATGGTTGTCATGGGAGACTTCAACTACCCAGACATCTTGTGGGAAGAGCACTCCGCCAAATCCGAGTAGTCACAAAGCTTTCCCTCATACATGGACGAGCTCTATCTGACACAAGAAGTCTATGGGCCAATGAGAGGTAAAGCACTGCTCAACCTGGTACTGGCAATGGGGGACAACCTAAACAGTGACCTAACTATCAAAGGGAAGCTGGCTGTAAGTGACCAAGAGTTGATCACCTTCACCATCTGCCGTAAAGCTGGCAAGTCAGTTGGCAATACAGAAGTCCTTGACTTCAGGAAAGCTGACTTTGACAAGCTAAGGCGGGGGGTGTCAGTGAGGCCCTAAAGGGCCACAACCCAAAGGGGCGGGGAGTTCAGGACGAGTGGTTGCTCCTCAAGGGAGCAATCCTGGATGTGCAAGTAAAGTCTATCCCATCTCAGAGGAAAGGCAGCAAAAGGGCCCAGCAGTCCCCTTGGCTCTCCAGGCAACTAGCGGACCTCCTGCATCTAAAAAGAAAGACCTCCAAAGATAGAGGACTGGATCCACCTCCAAGGAGGAATACTCTGCACTGGTCCAGACCTGCAGGGAGCAAACCAGGAAAGTGAAGGCTGCAACTGAACTCCAACTAGCTTCGAGCATCAAGGACAATTAAAAGTCCTTTTTCAGATATGTGGGGAGCCAGAGGAAAAGCAAAGGCAACATTGGACCCCTGCTGAGCCAGATGGCGCAACTGACAACTGACGCCCAGGAAAAAGCCAACCTATTACATGGGTACTTTGCGTCAGTCTTTCATCAGTCCCATGGGATGCCCATGCCCACTACAGGACAGGGAGGTCTGGGTGGGGGAGATCCCCTGCCCTCCATTAATGCTGACCTCATGA
>NW_017728929.1:6622624-6626309 GCF_001723895.1 Crocodylus porosus | reverse complement strand
GGTGAGGCCGCAGCTGGAGTTCTGCATCCAGTTTTGGGCTCCACAATTCAAAAAGGATGTGGAGAAGCTTGAGAGGGTGCAGAGGAGAGCCACGCACATGATCAAAGGTCAGGAACACAGACCTTATGATGAGAGACTGGCAGCCATGGGACTCTTCAGCCTGGAAAAGCACAGGCTCAGGGGTGATCTGATGGCCACCTATAAGTTTATCAGGGTGCTCACCAGGACCTGGGGGATCATATGTTCACCAGAGCACCGCAAGGAATGACAAGGTCAAATGGTCACAAACTCCTCCGTGACCATTTCAGGCTGGACATAAGGAAGAACTGCTTTACTGTTCAAGCCCCCAAGGTCTGGAATAGACTGTCGCTGGAGGTGGTTCAAGCACCTACTTTCAGTGCCTTCAAGAGACATTTGGATGCTCATCTTGCTGAGATCCTATCATCCCTGCTGGCTTCCTGCCCCGGGGCAGAGGGCTGGACTCAATGGTCTTCCAAGGTCCCTTCCAGCCCTAATGTCTATGAATCTAACTCTACATTGAAATGACACACAGTCTGATGTCAGAGGCAAGGATTTCTGAGGGTGATATATTTTATTGGACCAGCTATGAAGCTGGGATAAAATAAGACAAGCTTTTGAATGCAAGGCATTCTTTGTCAGGTCCCAATGTCACTTTTATAGCACAACAATACTTTTTTTCCAGAAATTTAGTTTCTAGTCTAGGTTCTGGCTCCATTACTTAAAAATAGTTTTATTCCAATATCTATATTTAACCAAATTAGCAATGCACAAAATCAGTAATTATTACTGGATCTTATGGCCATTGTAAACTCTGACTGCTTACGTCTCTAAACTATCTTCTTACATACTTACAGTTTCACCTCTCAGCTCATGCTGTTTTCTTTCTTTGAATCCCAGAATATTAAATACATATATTTACCCAGTTCTTAAAGCAATATGCGCATTTTAGATGCAATTACAGCATATAAATGCCCTTCATTATGCCTCAGACTTGGAGTCCTGTGAAAGATACTTTGTATGTAAGTAAATTTGGTAAGTATTTAGTTGTATTTGCCCACACAATGACACAGAGCGTTACACTGTAAACACATGGACTTTATACAGCCTTTTCTATTCAACTATATTTGACAAGTATTCTAACAGCTTCAGCTACAAACAGCCAATCTCCATCCACATTTCTTTATTCACATGTGTCTAGATTTGCTGATGACTGTATTTTTTAGCCTGTTTGCAGCCAGCAGTCAGCTCATGGGGCTGTCAATAAATAAGCTATACCAGTACAGCTTGGGTGGGTGGGATGTTTTCAAGTGTTCGGCTTTTATGGGCAAATAGTACTAATCTGACAGCATTCACAATTGTGACATCATTGACACAGGCATAAAAAGAAACCAGACATTGTTCACTGTTCTCAAGATTTTCATCTGTGACCAGAGGTGGATGATACATCAGATTTTATAGAGTGCCTATGATATCAGCAGCTATATTTTTGGGGTCCACCGCATTGTTTTTGGTCACACCTGTGAAACATCAGAAAATATCCAGGTTTTTTTTTTGATTGATGAACATTAGCATGTCATTTAGGTTAATCATTTGGGAATCCTTTCCCATGCCGAATACATTGGAGAGTTTTTAATTTTTCAGTCTTATGATTGCTGTAATGCCACAGATGACTTCATCGCTATCAGCAGTCCATACACAACTGAACCCTTGTCTTTGGTTGGCACTTTATACATATGGAAATAGCTTAACATGTTTCTCCAGTGCTTTAGCATTCAATTCCTGACCTGTACTGATGTGATAATGAGGGCACATTTCCTCTGGTTGTACGTATATTTGTCTTAAAATTCCTGGGTATAAAAGCTGCTTAAATCCAAGAGGAGATGTCTTATTGTCACTATAATGGAGAAATGATTCCAGGCCTTTTGGCTGTAAAGGCATTCTTGACTGGTTACTGAGATTCCCTGACCAGGATGCGTTCTGGTGGTGCATTAAATATTAAAGACGATGCTAAGTCTTGACACTTTTTAAAAATTGTTTGCTCATAAATGAGATAAACCTATCTGATATATGAAAATCATATTCATATCTGGGCATAGAGTATTGAGAGCCAGTGGCATAAACTAGGTCAGGGTGACCAGGGAAGATACCCCAGGTGCTGACCTTGGAGGGCAGAAAAAGAAATAGATACCACCGCATCTTCATAATTGTGCTGGTGAAGATGGTGGAAACCGAAAGTCGCTGCTGCCCCTGTATGTGGTGGCTGCCCCAGGCATCTGGCTGCATTAGTACACCTCAGTTGATAACTACTGCTCCACAAAAAACTTGATATCATCATCAAGATGGGGGGGTGGGGAATACAGCACGCGGGCTGGATCCATGCAGCCAGGCCATTCTATCCAGCCATGGGGCCTCTAAAAAATTTAGAAAATTCAGATTTATCTGCCCCGGCTGCCTGTCAAAGATGACAGGAGCCAGTGGCAATAAGACTAAGGGGAAGCCACAGCAGGACCCTGCAACAGCAAGGCCAGCTCAGCCCCGCCTCCGCTAGCCAGAAGCCCCTGCATAGCAGAGGCTTCTGGTCTGGGATCATGAGGCTGTTCATGCCTCTCTGCACCAGAGTGGGAAATCCAGATAAGAAATGGGGAGCAGGGACATAGGGGAGGACCACATGCAATTGCCCCAGTCCTCGGGGCAGGGCCAGCTTCTTCTGAGTATTGGCATTGTGGCCATGAAGCCAGGAGTCATGTGGTCTAGGAGTGGCCAGCAGGCAGGCAGGAAAGAGGAGAAAGCAATAGCAGGGGTGGGGGGCAGGGGGGAATGGAAGTGCATGCAGGAGCACAGGGTCAGCACTGGTGGGGCCCAGAGCAGGGTGCCAAGAGCACGGGGTTTGGGCTGGCAGGGGTCTATGGAGCTGGGCTGGGCTGCACCAGCGGGGAGAGAAGGGTGCTGGCCCCAGGACACTGGTGTATGCCCCGCACTCCCACCCGGCTGTTGCTGTGCTCCTGCACACCAGCTCAGTCCTAGGCCCCACACCCCAGCCCCATGGTACAAACAGAAACCAGCATGCACAGCCCTGATCCCGTGTACCCCACACTCACCCAGCTGGGCTGAGCAGCAGCTGCACAGGACAAACTTTCCCCCACACCAAGCAGCAGTTTTGGACACCTGTTGCTGCCACTGCTTAGCCCCAATGGGCGAGCCTGGAGCCAACACAGGATGCACAGGGTCGTGGCTGCACACACTGGTTCCCACCACTACCACTGAATGCAAGCAGGTGGTGGAGAGCAGGTATGGGGCATGGTGTGGCTGCATGATGTTGGTGATGGCAGGGAGGCACTGCAGGGCACTTGGGCTCTGGGCAGTTGCAGGGAGGGGGCTGGTGTTGACTGGCTCAGGGGGGCACATGCAGGGGTGGAGGAGGGCTCCCATGCACACCCCACCTACCCTAAAACCCTTCCTGCAAACCCCATAGCCACACCCTCCCCCCCACAAATCCCCCATACCCACTCACCCACAGCTCCGCACAAACCTCACACCCACCCACCCACATCCCCTGACACCCCTGCACACACCACACACTATACAAGAGTAAGACTGCATTTTGAGCTGTTATGCAATCACTTCTACATATACAGCACAAACGCACACAAATCAGGACAAAAAT
>NW_017728929.1:6620937-6622524 GCF_001723895.1 Crocodylus porosus | reverse complement strand
ACTTAAAGGCATCCAGTTCTTCCAATTTTAATCTTTTTAATTGAATAAAAATTTATTATTATGGGTGTCTAATTTTTAGTATATTTGGGGGGGGGGGTCCCATTCTAAGGTTACCACTTCCCAAAAGGAGTACTTCCAGAGGCAAGGGGAGGGACTTCTGGCAGAAAAACTCAGAGGTTTTGGGGTGGGACTTTCATCCCAAGATTACAACTAAGGCCCGGGGCACCTGTCAAGAAGCAGGGATACACATGCAGCCCTCAACAGCTTGCCAAAACTCGGTAAGCAGCCCTTCGCTCAAAATAATTGCCCACCCCTGATCAAGAGGGGGACCTCCCACCCAAAGTTAAGAGCTTGACCAGGAATTCGCCCGGGAACTGGCAGAGGCTGCATGCTCCAGGACCATGGTTGTCATGGGTGACTTCAATAACCCAGACATCTCATGGGAAGATCACTCAGCAAAATCTGAGCAGTCGCAAAGCTTCCTATCATGTGTGGATGACCTCTACCTGACTCAAGAAGCCTACGGGCCAACGAGAGGTAAAGCGCTGCTCAACCTGGTACTGGCTACTGGGGGTGACCTAATCAGTGACCTAGTGATCGATGGGAAGCTGGTTGACAGCAACCACGAGCTGATCACCTTCACCATCCACCGTATAGCTAGGAAAGTCCTTGACTTCAGGAAAGCCGACTTTGACAAGCTCAGGAGGCTCATCAGAGAGGCCCTAAGCAACCACAACCCCAGGGAGAGGGGAGTTCAGGAAGAGTGGTTGCTCCTCAAGGGAGCAATCCTGGATGCACAAGCAAAGTCTATCCCGTCTTGGAGGAAAGGCATCAAAAGGGCACAGAAGCCCCCTTGGCTCTCCAGGCAACTAGCGGACCTCCTGCATCTAAAAAGAAAGGCCTACAATGGATGGAGGACTGGATCCACCTCCAAGGAAAAATACTCTGCACTGGTCCAGACCTGCAGGGAGTGAACCAGGAAAGCCAAGGCTGCAGCTGAACTCCAACTAGCTTCGAGCATCAAGGACAACAAAAAGTCCTTTTTCAGATATGTGGGGAGCCGGAGGAAAAGCAAGGGCAACACGGGACCCCTGCTGAACCAGAAGGGACAACTGATGCCCAGGAAAAAGCCAACCTATTAAATGGGTACTTTGCATCAGTCTTTCATCAGTCCCATGGATCGCCCATGCCCACCACGGGACACGGAGGTCTGGGTGAGGGAGATCCCCTGCCCTCCATCAATGCTGACTTCATGAAAGAACACCTTGAGAGGCTAGATACCTTCAAGTCAGCCAGCCCTGACAGTTTACACCCCAGGGTACTCAAGGAGCTGGAAAGCATCATAGCTCAGCCTCTGGCAGGGATTTTTGAAAACTCCTGATGCTCTGGTGTACTGCCTGAAGACTAGAAGAAAGCCAAATGTGGTGCCGATCTTCAAGAAAGGAAGGAAAGTGGATCCGGCTAACTATAGGCCTATCAGCCCGACTTCTATCCCGGGGAAGGTCTTAGAAAAGTTTATTAAAGAGGCCATCCTTAATGGCCTGGCTGATGCCAACATCCTGAGGGACAGCCAGCATGGGTTTGTTG
>NW_017728929.1:6605555-6620033 GCF_001723895.1 Crocodylus porosus | reverse complement strand
CCCCCAAGGTCTGGAACCGCCTGCCATCAGAGGTGGTTCAAGCACCTACATTGAACACCTTCAAGAGCAAATTGGATGCTTATCTTGCTGGGATCCTATGACCCCAGCTGACTTCCTGCCCTTTGGGCCGGGAGCTGGACTTGATGATCTTCCAAGGTCCCTTCCAGCCCTGATGTCTATGAAATCTATGAAGAGGATCACAACTCAGCACAGAGTTTTCCTTCTTTTTAAGAGACTGTAAGCTTGGCTTTACTGTCAGATCTTAATTCATTATATATTTTAGCAAGGGAAGAAGGATACCTCTTGTTTTGGACTGAAAGAAACTTTCTTAGCTGACGTTTTCTATCCTGGTGGATAGTGCTTAATCTTGCTCATAAAGCAACATCATTTTTAAGAAGTGCTACAAGCTAAATCCCTTACAAATCTTTTTTGTGTGTGTGAAATCAAACATTAAGAAATTGTTTCTGGGCATTGCCTTGAATTATGATTCATTTCAATTGTCAAGTCTTTCAGTCACAAAAATTGTTGTATTATTTCTGGTCAACATCTTTGATTATATTTAGCCTTTCTACAGCCACATCTTGTGCTATATTTCCATATTGACAAAGACCAAAGAATCCATCAAATCATCCATATTCTTCAATCATATTAATGAAGAAATATTTTCATAAAATTTCAACCAAAATGAAAGGTTCTGATGCTGATGCTTACTGCAGTCAGATTGGGAAGATTCAAGCAGGGGTTTTCAGGACTCATAAAGGATAAAAGCTAATCAAGGAGGTAGTGGTATTTCCCGATGTTAAAATCGCTGACATTTCTACAAACAAATTGTATAAATAGAAAACGAAGCCATTCCTTCTTCAAAAATATTTCATAATTACATGTCATAAAAATAATTAGGTTATGGTGAATTAGTACAAATGTTTACAACAAAATTGCCATGCAAAACATTATGGGTAATAATATGCTAATTGCTGTAGAAGCAAAAGCTGATTATGTTTCAGTAATATTAAAAGTTGCCAACGCGGCGCTTCTATACAAGTCTCAATATCTTTCTGCTGTATCTAGGGACATGAGGAATAGATTGGTACAAGAGAAAGAAGCAGTAGGTAGATGGACCCAACTCCTGTACTGGCAGATGCTTTCGTTATCAGGAGATAAGTCCTCTGAAGTCAAGGCAAACTAAAGAATACTTACTGCAAAAGGAAGATCGCTGGATCTCTCCCTATTCTCTGGGTGCAACTTAACAAATGTAGAGTATAAGGAACATTCACAAATCCAAAGAGTAGGGAAAATTTAACAGGGCTCAGTTGTCATCAAAGCTGTTGACACCATCGTTATTTTTTATTTGGTGGATTGTACCTCCTAGTTATGGGCCCTGGTTATGGGCTAGGCCCCCAGTGTTAGGCACTATACAATGCTGAACAAAAAAGATGGTCCCTTTTATGGGACTTTATATGGTGATGCAACATTGTCTTGTAGCCATAGAAGAGGGGAAGTGAATGAGGATTCTCTATTCAAATAGGTGCCTAGATAGTGCCTATTGCCGTGGTGTCCAAGGATCTAGAGAGGGACACAGTATTCAAGTGCTAAACAAGAGAATCCCTGATGGGAGTGACACCTCACTGATGAGCCCCATCTTCCTTCCTAGCAAAGCTGTCTCCCAGACCAGGCCAGGATGGAGAACCTATAGCAAGGCAAAACATATAACAGATAGAAATGAGATGTTGCAGAAAGCAAGTGCAGACTTTTCAGGACTGCTTCTCACCCACCCCTTGGCCCTCCTCCAGCTTGGAAACCCTCCTCTCATTCTCCTGAGTCCAACATTAGGCATTCATTTTCCCCACTTTCTATCCAGGCAGCCGTACTGATTTCATAGATGCCTCGCAGGGTGTGTCTATATTTCTTCTGCTGTGCTCTTTACAGGACCACTGAGAAGCCAACTCTTTCCTGTTATGTACTGTAGGAGTTTTGGTTATCCTAGGCTGACTAAGTAACAGCTAAGCTAAGGCACTGCTAAGGACCTTGGGAGTAGCAGGCTTCATGGACTACTGGATGTCCTGATAAAAGATGCAGTGAGCAAAAACGCTGATTTAAAGAAAGAAATAGTAGCTGAACAAACAGAGAAGTAAAAAGGTAGAACTAGCTAGCTAAAGTAGGGATAACAAGAGGTGAGCTGGACTTAGCAGGGCGTAAGCTGGAGATACCTGAATTCAGTAGGGAGCGAGCTGGAAAAGACCCAGCTGGGTTGGTCACTATACCGACCCACCAGCTACTGTCCGACAAGACAATGAGCCTCTCTGAACTTTTGCTACCAGACAAATTCAGGTCGTTCTTTCTGTATCACACCTAAGCTCCAGGAAGCTGATCGCAGGCAATAGCCTCTGAGACTACACAGACCCCAAGCAACCTGAACACCAACAGCAACAGCAGGCAGGAGGCTAGCTGGGAACATACCCAAGACCCTCTGAAGATGCATGTTCCAAACCTGGGAACAAGGAGGTGAATGACCCTGAGGAGACATCCCCACTGCTCCTTTCAAGCACCCGGGAAACAGATCTCCAGAATGGCAATGGGAGATCCTCAGAGCAGCCTCACCTCCCCATTTCCAGGTTTGGTGCATGCAGATGGGTGAAGTCATCCTCAGGAGTGCCTCAGTAGCAGCAGAGACACAACCTTGGAGACCAGACAGCCCCCCCTAGGAATAGCTGCATCAAAAGGGAGAGCAGAAACTTTGGAAATCAGTTATTCTGTTTGCATGGGTTACCATTGTTTAACAGAAACCAGGTTTAACCATGAGACAAAACTATATAAGCCTTCTTCTCCAGAGCCCAGTGTTTCCAAAGACAGAAAATCTGAATCCTTTCATTTCTGCTGAAAAATGAACTCAGCATGGAAGTGTCATGGGATTTTTGAATTACAACTTGCTTATTAAACAATTCAGAAAGATGATGCCCCTGGAGAAGCTTACTTCCCTCCCTCCTGTGGGCTTGGTGCCTCCAGCACTGGCCCTGATCAGCATTGCAGATTCTCCATGTTGGGACCTACAAGTGAAACCTGGGGTTTTTCTCTCACCTAATGCAATTAAAACAGGCACAAGAAGAGATGGCAGTGCTGTCATCTCATCCCCAACATCCCCATAGCATTCCTGCAGCTCTCCTGCCCCCCCCCTCCCCCCGCCCACTCAGGGCGGCTTTTATTTCCTGCAGCGTTTGGTGATCGGCTTTTAAACCTGCTATTTACATCTCATAACCAAAGACCCAAACCAGCTTTGCAAACAGCATTTTGCTTGTGAACAGGAGGGTAGGTGTTTGTTAAGGATTAGAAATGTTGTTCAAGAGGACGCTGCAAGTGCTACACACATACCTCATGCTTGAGTCACATTGACATCAGGCCTCTTTCTGCCACCCTGGCAGCATGAAGGATCCTTGTGCAAAATGAAAACACCCCCTATGAATACCCGCAGCAGAGATGGTCACTTCAGTGTCCTGTTGAACTGGTGCAAGGGTTGTATACCAGCCTTCCTCCCTGACCCCAATCTAGAGAGCAGCTGTGTGTTAGGGGCCTGGTCAAACTGCATTGCACTCCTGTTCTAAGAGCAGCCCTGGGGCTGCCCTAACTTACCCCAACAGCTGGGCAGGCCTCTGCATTGCTGGGCAGGCCTCTGCATGTCACCCTATGTTGCTCCATGAAGAGGAATATGGTAACAGAATCAGATCTCATGTCTGACAACAACATGCCAGCTGTGCATCTCTGAAATCCACCCTCTTCTGCCTAGGCCTGTATTATTAAAGGTCCAGTTCATTGGCTGGTGCAAACTAAACTAGCTCCTCTTTGTTAATGTGGACACGTGGACTGACCACAGCTGAAGCACTTGCTCAAGTTACCATGCAGTGTATAGAGCAACAATTGTGCAAGCAGCTTCTTTGTAAGAGACTCCTTTAGCTTTCCAGTGGTGTGCCCTAACCACTCTGACTGACAGCATCCCAAAGAGGCATAGCCCCTGTCCCTCAGTGCCGGGGCACCTCACTTCTAGCCACAGCTGGCCAGAATGTTTCTATTTAATACTAAATTAACCAAGAAATTCATGTCAGGGGAGGAAGGAAGGGGACAAAATTCATTGTGGATTTGGCAAATGTTTCCATCAAAAAGACAGACAGACATTTTCTGAATATTTTACTTTGATGTTTTACAAATGAAATGTTTCTTTTTCAAAATACCACAGTGTTTCAATGGTTTTAAAGGACACCTCTTGACTTTTTTGTTTCAGTATGGCATTTTTCATAGAATCATAGAAAATGAGGGTTGGAAGGGACCTCAGGAGGTCACATATAGTCCAACCCCCTGCTCAAGGCAGGACCAGCCCCAACTAGATCATCCCAGCCAAGGCTTTGTCCAGCCGGGTCTTGAAAACCTCCAAGGATGGAGAGTCCACAACCTCTCTGGGTAACCTGTTCCACTGCTTCACCACCCTCCTAATGAGCAAGTTTTTCCTAAACCTCCCTTGCTGCAACTTGAGCCCATTGCTCCTTGTTCTGCCACCACTGAGAACAGTCCAGCTCCATCTTCTTTGTAACCCCCCTTCAGGTAGTTGGAGGCTGCTATTAAATCCCCACTCGGTCTTCTCTTCTCTAAACTAAATTAGCCCAGTTCCCTCAGCCTCTCAGAAGTCATGTGCCCCAGGCCCTTAACCATTTCATTGCCTTTTTGTTTAACTATTGGCCTAAATTAAAAGAAGAAAGTTTAAATAGTCCACAAGCTCAATAAAAGATTTCATTTGGAATCAAACAAACACTGCAGGGTGAATGAAAAGGGTGTTTTGTTTTTTTTTGTTTTTGTTTTTGTTTTTATGTACTTCTTCCTCCGCCCAACCCTATTGCTTTCTTTTCAGGTTCAGCCACTGAGCTAAAACACCCATGATTTGCCTGGGTCTAACTTTACATCCTTTCTGCTGGTCTGTTCAGTATCATACTGCAAAGGGAGAGGCCCTTTATGGAGTGAATAAGTGTGCTCTAGGCAGTGGTTTTCAACCTTTTTTCATTTGCAGACCCCTAAAGTATTCTGAATGGAGGTGCAGACCCCTTTGAATTGTAACTGCGGGTATTTCATGTACCTTTGAATGATAATAGTCATCTTTTTGTGGACCCCTTAGACATAATCTGGGGATTAGATCACAGGCTGAAAACCACTGCTCTAGGGATTAGGTTAGGTCTGGGCCCTGAGGATGGATATGGACTCAGGTCCACAAAGATAAAGCGCTCACTGTGCTAATTAATCTGCCCTTTGGCTTCAATGGTTTCTTTAAGACACACAGTAGATATTGCTACTCACTAACCCAAGTCATAATTCACAATTCCCCTTCCTCACAGATGGCTTCTCTTGCCTATACAGGGTCAAAACAATCCTGTGGCTGGGAGACCAGAGGCCCTTGGAGAGAGGTAGCGGCAATCTCTGCTGGCAGATCGCTCATTCCCGATGCAAGTAAGCGAGGGGGAGCAGAGAGTAAAGATGAAAATGGAATATTTGGTTAGTGTTCTGACAAGCCATGAATCAAGCACGAGTGAAATTGCTCTAGGGCCCCTTGGCCTGTCAGTTGACACCACCCATTCGGTAAACCTGAAGCCCTGTAATACAGCACGCTGCTAGCTGAGTACACATCGGCATAATGTGCTGTGTGAAGGGATGAATATTTAATCTGTGCTGCCTACTCATTGCAAGCTTCGCATCAGGCGTGGGTTGTTTTGTTTCCTGGCCTGAACAGACAGTGAATTCATTCAAGCATTTCTGACGGATTTCTCCAAGTTGTCAAGCCAGCCAAAATCCCCGTCCCTTCTCCCAGGCACTCCCCTCTCTTCTCCCCCAGCAAGGTATTGATTCTCCTAGTCTGAGTTGCTCTTTATTCTTATTAAAGGAGCAGAAGCACTGAAAAAAGCCCTGGCTACTGTTGCCACCCCCACTGATCATCTAAAAGGACGAGGTGCCAGTGACTTCCATGGGTTCACGCAGTCCTACCCGCATGGGGTACCATCTTCTGTAATACGCTGAAGATGCAGCATCCACATCCAGCACAGATACAAGGGGAGAGGAGCAGCCAGGAAGCCAAGAAGGTGTCCTGTGCTTTTGCTGAGACTCTGCCATCTCTAGTTTCTACTCTAACACCCACCAACGCTAAGAAGTCACCAAAGTGGGGTGAGAAGGGGAATATACAGAGCCTGAAAGCTCTGACTGAAGTGTAACCTGAAAAAACATGAAAGTCATTTATGCTCCCAAGCAAAGTCCCTCCTTCAAGGCACCTTGGGCCATTCTGGTGCCCATTCAGATCAACTGGATTTCCATTGGCTTTCAGCAGGTGTTGTATCAGGCCCTTCCTCTCTTCCCCTTGGGTGGGAGGGTGCACTTACTGTTTGTTACTCAGCTTTTCAGTCTCAAGACCGTGATACATGAAGCTATCAGCTGAGACCTTCTCATCAGGTCTGTGTTAGAGCAGAAGCTTTCCTCGCTCTGATTTTATTTTGGGACAGCTATTGCCACAAAGCTTGGCCAGCTTGAGGTAAGACAGACAAGGTAAGCGATTCACTGCTACTCACTTAGCAGGCAAGGGTTTCATAGCAAACACACGGCCCTGCTGATGGCCTAGGAGCAGAGAAAAACCCCGTCTATAAGAGTTTCCCACTTGTGAACTGCTTAACGTGCCAGGCCCTGATGATGGCAGGACAGTCTCCAAGAGCTGCCCTCATTTCTGGAGCAAACTTCTGCCTTTGATCCCACATGCTGATCTTCATGATAAGCTACAAGGCTTACCCATACCCTCAGGAATTTCAGGGATGGGATCCAGTTCTTGAAGGAAATAGGGTGGTTCAATGCGAGTCTCTGGTACATATGTAACCCTTCTGCTGAGCACCTGTCAGCAGCAGCAAGGGCCAGGTTCAGTTTTGGGGTACTAATATATTTCACCTTGGCTTGAGCCCCCACCCAGACTACCTGGGAACACTACACAAATCACTAGGGTGTCCAATAAAACCAACAAACCTTCCCTCGCTGGCAGTGTAAACAAAAAATCCAAATGAATTACAAAGAATAAAGAAAAAACAAAAGTAAACACTAACTATAATTTCAAAACACTATAAACTATAAAACAAGGTCTATAGGTAGCAGTCTCTTGGGGAGGCTTTACCCATACCCAGGCAGTATGAGACTCAGGGCTCCTCAATGCGTAGTTCTGAGGGCCTGCACCCCTATATCTGCCCTTCAGCAATGGGCTGGAGACGGGGTCCCACAATGGAGTGTCCTATGAGTTTCTCCATGGGTCCACTGCACCAAAGGGAGCTAGCTGCTAGATAGGGATGTGTAAAGTGGGCCCTATTTGATTCGGATTTGGCCTGAATCAAGGACAGTGATGATTTGTTGATTTGGATCACTGTCTCTGATTCAATTTGGCCAAATCCAAATCTGAAGATTCGATGCTGATTCGGAGAATCAGCGATTCAGACACAGACACAGCTTTAAATGTTTTTTCTACATACCTTGAGGTACCAGCATGGCTTGTGAACACTGCGATGCTGGGGCAGATGGAGGGCCCTCTGCATTCCTGTGGGAGACTCCATGTGCTTGGTGGCAAACCCAGAAGTGGACCGGAACTACTTCCGGTCCACTTTCAGGTCCACCAGAGAGCATGTGGGGGGTGCCCTTGTGCCCCCCTGGCTCAGCAATCAGCCACAGGGGGACCCTGGGTACCCCCCCAGACCCAGGAGGCACCAGTTGCGGAGCTGGGGGGATGCGGGGGGCTGTGCTCTCCCCGGTGGACCCGGAATTGGACTGGAAGTGCTTCTGGTCCACTTCTGGGTCTGCTGCCGAACGTGCTGGGGAGCCCCCTGTGCTCCTGTGGGACACTCCATGCACCCCAGCATTCCAGCACGCACAAGCCTTTGCTACCTAGAGGTACGTAGAAAAATTATTTAAAGCTGTCTCTATGTCCGAATTGACGAATCTTTCTGAATCGATTTGGAGGGTTCCGATTTGATTCAGGAGATTAAAGGTCCTCTGTTTTGATTCAGATATTCAGCCACTGAAACAGGCCAAATCTCTGCCAAATTGAATCAGGGATCAAAACTTAGCACAGCCCTGCTGCTAGAGAGTGTGGGTCCTTCTGTGTTGCAAGGGGCCTCTCGGTGCTCCCTGCAAAACTGTGATGCTGATCTCTATTTCCACGTGGTGGCTTTGAGGGGTTAACCACAGCTTTCATCAGCATATTGCACCCAACATTTCTAGTCCTAATACCAGCTCTGCTGGGGCAGGGAACTAAAAGAGAACTCAAAGAAGCCAGCCAAGCAGCAAATGAGCCTGAACAGCAACCAGCACCAACCACACCGCCTGGGCGGGACATAGAGCTACAAAAACAACAACGAGGGTGGCCGTCATAGATGACATTCTGGTTTTCTGCTACAGGCAACCCCCGCTTAACGCAGTTTCAGTTAGCGCTATTTCACTATAGCGCTCATTTCGAATTGATACCCGATTCCACAGAGCACTTGGCCAGCCTCGCTGTAGCGCTCAGTGGAATCGGAGTTTCGGCAGGCCAGCGGGCAGGGAGAAGTGGTGGCGGTGGCAGTGGGTGGGAGTGACTTTGTGACAGTGAGTGGGCAGGTAGACATGAGGGCCTACGGCAGGATGGCAGAAGTGCGGGCCCAGACTGGCACATGGTGCCAGAGTGTGGGGGGAGGAGTAGAGACAAGTGGCTGCAAAAGACAGGAGGAGCGCAGGGCCAAAGGGCCAGGGCTGGCAGGGGGGCCCGCACCCAGCATGGGGGGCAGGAGCCTGGGGCCTGCGCTGGCATGTGGGGCCGGTGCCGAGGCCAGTGGAAGCCCGCACCCAGAGCAGGGCGGCAGGAGCACCGGTGCCTGGGGCCGGGGCTGGCGGGGGCCTGTGCCCAGAGTGGGGCGGCAGAAGCACAGGGCCCTCATCGGTGCCTGGCAGCAGGGGCTGGTGCCCAGGCTGGCGAGTAGGGCCGGAGAGGACGGCGGGCAGGCAGAGGGGGTGGGGAAAGGTGGCAACAGTGAGAAGCAGTGAAGGGGGGCAGGCATGAGCGTGGGACCCGTGTCAGTGCTCAAGGCCAGGACTGGTGGGGGCCAGAGTGAGGCAGCAGGAGCAAAGGCCACCAGCAGGCAGGTGGGGGAGTGGGGAGAGGTGGCAGTGGGGCAGGCAGTAAACAATTAATCTCTATTTACATTCATTTCTATGGGGAAATGGGTTTTGCTTAGTGCGGTTTTGCTTAACGCTCCGCTTTTCTGGAGCCAATAAAGAGTGCTAAGCAGGGGTTGCCTGTACTCTGTCTTCTATTGATATGGCACCCGACGCCTTTATATCCTCTATTTTTCTCTTCAAGAGAAAAATAGAGGACATAAAGGCGTCGGGGTTTCATATCAATAGGGAACAGAGGACAACCGGACTGTCCTCTCTGATGGCCACCCTATTAACAACATGAGCCAGACCCAAAACATGCCAGGCCCAGACATGCAGCAGACATACAGCAGGGCTCAGCGATACAGCTATGCTGAGACACAACAGCTGCAAAACGAGGAGGGGGACTCGGGCCTGTCCTGCACCAGAGCCTGACCATTCAACAAGAGCACCAGGCCTATTTGTCTGCAGCCCAGACTTAGTCTCAGCTACACTGTTATGCTGGCACATATCAGCTATAAAACAACAAAAAAGGGGCCAGGCCTATCTTGACTTGGGCCTGAACTACAACTAGTGCCCAGCCACACCGCTTGCTTGGGACATAAATTGGAAAAGGGACAAAAGTAGCCGAGGCCTATGTTGTGGGGCCTGGACTGGGCAGCAATAAGCTGGCCAGGCCTATACACTACTGAGGCCTGGATAAACAACAAGTGCCAGAGCTTTGTCCTGGCCTAAATCTGCCAGCCAAACATATAGCTGGGGTTCAGCTCCACACAGGTGCTGTGAAACAGCAAAAAGGGCCCAGGCTTATGGCTGCAGCCTGGACATCCAATCTCAGCTCTACTACCATGCTGAGACACTACAATCCCCAACACAGGCAGGCAGTGACTGCTAGGACCCCGTTCCTGGGCAGCCTGCACTAGGGAAGGATACGCTCATGACATCCTCCCACTCAAGGCCTATGTGGCCAAAACTGCCAGCAAGACACACAGCTGGCGTTCAGCAATACAGCTATCCTGAACCAGAAAGAAGCTGCAACAGCAACTAAAACATACCAGGCTCCCAGCCCTGGCCCAGAGTTCACCAGCTTCACAGCCAGGCTCCAACCTCAGCTAGTTTGCTGCAGAGATTGATACCCCACCATGGCATCATCCCACTCAACACCCAGAAAAAAAAAGTGGGGGAAAGAAGAGGGAAGAGAACAAGGGTCTCAAGCCCTGAGACAGACTTTCTCTCCCTGTACCTGAGGTTTTCCCTTCACCTAGCTTGAGTTTGCTTCTCCAGTGAAGAGGCAGGGGCGACCCCACTATAAGGAGCAGGTTTTCTGGCTCCCCAATTCAGCTTTCAAGTTTCAGCAGCCCCAGGAACAGGAAGAGAGTCCAGCTCAGATGGCCTGAACTTTAAATCACTTTTCTGACATCACCTGGTCCCAATCAGAAGCAGCATCATTTGAACACAGCTAATGCAGACCAATGGCTTCAATAGTCAGTGCTCCTGGTGAAGTGGCCACAGCCACCAAACTCTTTCTACAAGTCCCTTGAAGGGAATCTTAGGACAATGGTCTGGACAGGATGAGTGGTAGGTAGTTCTCTTTCAGTCCTAGAGGAGGTACAATATACAGCACAAAAAAGATACGCAGCAATACAACACCAGCACACAACCCCAAGTGTGTGTGCGTGGGTGTTACACTTATGACTGGTTTCTTAAGGCTTCCCAGTGTTATATTGCTTTTATTGCAAAGAGGTTGGGGTTTTTTTGGTAGTGACACCTGTTACAGGAAAAAGAGACCCTGATTTACACAGAAGCTGAGAAACTGCAGCTTTCACCAGGTCTAAGCAAAGCTGAACTATGCATGCTTATCCTTTATTAAGTGGATGCTCTCAATCTGAGACCCTTTAGAAGAATCTTGGCTCAGGTATTTGTAAAGGTACTGAGATCTTGGGCAGTGGAACTACAAGCCAATCTAACCAAACCAATGCACATCCCTGGGCTTGTATGGGCCATGTGTGCCCTGTCTGTGTAATTACTCTGGGCTTGTCCCCACAGCAGGTTTCAAAGAAAATTCACCTGAATTAACTAAAGGGGTGAATTTCAAGTGGCTTAGTTACACTATAATACAGCCCTTCACACCTCTGTCCACATTCTCATTCAGAATTTGAGCAGCCTACATTGAGTTGAGTTGAGTTGAGTTGAAATCCCTGTATGGATATGCTCCCTCAGAATTAAAGTGGCCTTTAATTCTTTCTGAATTCATTTTGAAAGTGAACAAATGTGGTTTAGCTAATCCACACTAACAGGTTACTTAGGCCATTTATACACATACATTTGTCTTCTCCAATGCACCGGAGATCCAGCGGGTCGGAGCTAACTTGATTAAACACCAGTTGCATGTCTTGCTGGCAGTTTTGGCCACACAGGCCTTGAGTGGGATGATGTCATGAATGTATCCTTCCCTAGTACAGCTCAGTCCAGATCTAGTGCATTGGAGCGGACACACCTGGCACTGCGATGCATGCATTTGTATAAATGACGAAATGCACGTCAACACTGAGAAAATGGCAGTGGTGCCCTTTTGAACTAAAACTCCTTCAATGTGTTTTAGTTCAAAAGCATGCCACCACCATTTTCTCAGCACTAATGTACATTTTGCCATTTATACAGATATGCTGGGTGCTTTTAAAAGTGCCCAGTGCTGCAACAGGAACATGTGGACAAATGCCATTTATTTTCTTGAGTGTCCATATATTTATTTTTTTGAGCCTCTTAGCTGAGCTGGCTGGGAGTCGAGCTCCCGAGCCACACACTAACAGGACGTGCAAACAGGCATGCTCTGTGAGGGCGCACCAGCATTTGCACAGGTGTAGCGCAGGGCAGAGAGCGGGGGGGGCAGTGACCCTCCAGGGGAGAGCACGTGTGGGGATCTTGATGGGAGTGGTGACTCGGAGTGCAGCTAGCGACCCTGCCCCGATGCTGCCTATCGCCTGGGGTGCCTCTGAGGCCCCCACTCAGACAGAGACTTGGGGCAGGGCAGTGGCACCTGGGCCCCCTGGATGCAGGGGATGCCTGGCAGGTCCTCAGAGGCCCGGGTGCAGGGGGGAGGCCAGGGGTCCCCTGCTTGTCCCACATGTGCCAGGGTTGAGGCACTGGAGGGGCAGGTGGCGGAACTCCAGGCAGAGGTGAGCAAGTTGAGGGGGATCAGGGCAATTGAGGAGGAGATTGACAGGTACTTCCTTTCTCTGCAGAGCCAGACACCAGGCAGAGGAGCGGACTGAAAAAGCCCCAAAGCTGATATGGAAGAATGGACAACAGTCACCTCCAGAGCCAGGCCATTTGCTGCAGAAATGGATCCACTGGTGCAGTTGGGGAACAGATATGAAGCCCTGGCTGCACTGGAGGAGAGTGTGGTGGAGGAGCCAGCATGGGAGGAGCCCCAATACATCCCCGAGCAAGCTGAGGGACAGACAAGCTACTGGAGGAAGAGAAGATGTGTCATCATAGCAGGAGGCTCCCTACTGAGAGGAGCAGAGGGAAACATCTGCTGCCCAGATCCCACGATGCACAAGGTGTGTTGCCTGCCAGGGGCTAAGATCCGTGATGTCATGATGAGGATTTCTGACCTGATCTGGCCCTCGGACTACTATCCCATGGTCCTCATCCATGTGGAAACCAATGATGTGACCAGGAGTAATCCTGATCATGTCATAGGTGACCACAGGGCTCTGGGGGCCAGGTTAGGGAGAGGGGGTTGCAGGTGGTTTTCTTGTCCATCCTCCCAGTCAGAAGTCACAGTAGGCATCACAGCACCTGCATCAGAGAGGTAAACCTGCAGCTCAGGAGTTGGTGCTATCATGCAGGATTTGACTTCCTGGACCATGACCCACACTTCCTGGCAAGGGACTTCCTAGGATACGATGGACTTCACCTCTCAGCGAAAGGTAAAAGTCTTTTTTCCAACAAGTTAGCTGATCTCCTATGTCAGGCTTTAAACTAGCACAGATGTGGGATGGGGAGCAGAAGACAGAGAACATCAGGAACTTGCAGTGCCATGGATTGACAATCCATGGCACTGCCAGCAGTACAGCACAGGTAAACAAGAAGGGGCCCATTGGGCATCAGAGCCAGGGGACAACAAAGGCACCAGTCACAGGGTTCAGGTGCCTATACACTAACGCTAGGAGCATGGGGAACAAGCAGGATGAACTAGCACTCCTGCTTGCAAAAAACACTTACAACTTAGTGGGGTTAACAGAAACTGGTGGGACTCTACCCATGACTAAGCAGTACACATTGAGGGCTATAAGCTGTACAGAAAGGGTAGAGTAGGGAGGAGAGGGGGACGGGTTGCATTCTATGTCAAGGATATAGGATACATTGATCCTTATCAAAATGGAATTGGAGGAGGAGAAAGTAGAAGGATTATGGGTTAGGATACATGGAGGTCAAGGCGAAAGGGATTTGGTGGTAGGGGTCTGTTACAGACCCCCACACCAAGGGGAAGAACTAGATTTGGAACTCCTGAGGCAGGTCTAGGAAACCATAAAGACTTGGGAGGCAGTAGTCATGAGGGACCTAAACTACATCTGCTGGGAGATGCAGACAGTAAATTCCCACCATTCATGCAGGTTCCTATCCTGTGTACAGGACCTTCATCTGACGCAGGAGGTACACGGTCCCACTAGGGGGGAATGCCTTACTGGACCTGGTACTAGCAACAGGGGATGACATGGTAGGGGACCTACAGATCAGTGGTCACCTGGGGGACAGTGACCACCAAATAATAGAATTCACCATAAGGCATAGAGTGGGAAAGGTAACTAGTAGGGTGGAAGTGCTAGACTTTAGGAAAGCCGACTTCAGCGAGCTCAGACGTTTAGCCAATGAGGCACTGTAGAGTAAGAGATCTGGTGAGATGGGAGCCCAGGAAGGGTGGCTGTGCCTTAAGGAAGTAATCCTCTGGATGCAGAGGGAGATGATCCCAATATGGGGGAGAAGGGGCCAAGAGGCTTCCTTGGCTAACCAGAGAAATCCAGAGCAGCCTAAGGGCAAAAAGGGAGGCATATAAGCAGTGGAAACAGGGAGAGATTACTAAAGAGGAGTATGCCTCCTCAGCTCTCAGTTGTAAGGAGGCAGTTAGAAAGGTCAAAGCTACCATGGAGCTGAGGATGGCATCCCAAGTTAAGGATAACAGAAAATTGTTTTTCAGCTATGTAGGGAGTAAAAGGAAGGCCCAGGGTGGAATAGGACCACTACTGAATGGGCAAAAGCAATTGGTGACAGACAGGAAGGACAAGGCTAAACTCC
>NW_017728929.1:6577489-6605190 GCF_001723895.1 Crocodylus porosus | reverse complement strand
GCCCAGCAGGAAAAATTATGCTGAGGGGAAACCAGCACGGGTTCGTAGCAGGTAAATCATGCCTGAATAATCTAGTCTCTTTTTATGACCAGGTTACAAAACACCTCGACACAGGAGTAGGGGTTGATATCGTTTACTTAGACTTCAGGAAGGCCTTTGATATGGTATCCCACCCCATACTTGTGTACAAGTTAAGATGTGACTTGGATGATTACTCAGTCTGGTGGGTGGCAAATTGGCTAGAGGGTCGTACCCAGAGAGTGGTAGTGGATGCATTGGTATTGACCTAGAAGGGAGTGGGTAGTGGGGTCCTGCAGGGCTTCATCCTTGGACCGAAACTCTTCAATGTCTTCATCACTGACTTGGACAAGGGAGTGAAGTGTACTCTGTCCAAGTTTGTGGATGATACAAAACTGTGGGGAGAAGTGGACACACCGAAGGGCAGGGAACAACTACAGGCAGACCTGGACAGGTTGGACAAACGGTCAGAAAACAATAGAATGCAATTTAACAAGGAGAAATACAAAGTGCTGCACCTAGGGAGGAAAACCGTCCAGCACACCTACTGCCTAGGAAATGACCTGCTCGGCAAGCGGAAAGGGATCTTGGAGTCCTAGTGGACTCCAAGATGAACATGAGTCGTCAGTGTGACAAAGTCATCAGAAAAGCTAACTGCACTTTATCAAGCATCAGCAGATGCATGACAAACAGAACCAAGGAGGTGATACTTCCCCTCTATCGGGCACTGGTCAGACCGCAGTTGGAGTACTGCGTCCAGTTTTGGGCACCACACTTTAAGAGGGATGTGGATAACCTGGAGAGGGTCCAGAGAAGGGCTACTTGTATGGTTAAGGTCTTGCAGGCCAAGCCCTACGAGGAGAGACTAGGGCACCTGGACCTCTTCAGCCTCCGCCAGAGAAGGTTGAGAGGCGACCTTGTGGCTGCCTATAAATTCATCATGGGGGTGCAGAAGGGAATTGGTGAGGCTCTACTCACCAAGATGCCCCTGGGGGTTACACGAAATAATGGCCAGAAGCTAGCAGAGAGCAGATTTAGACTGGACATTGGGAGAAACTTCTTCACAGTTAGAGTGGCCAAGGTCTGGAATGGGCTCCCAAGGGAGGTGGTGCTCTCTCCTACCCTGGGGGTCTTCAAGAGGAGGTTATATAGGGATCTGGCTGCGGCCATCTGAACCCAGCATACTTTCCTGTCTATGCAGGGGGTCAGACTCGGTGATCTATTGAGGTCCCTTCCGACCCTAACATATATGAATATGAATCCATTAAGCAAGCCCACAGTTTCTATCTAACAGGTTTTGCCTTTGCAAATTTCCATCTCTTCTGAAGTGTTTATGGTGGCTGCTGAGTGCTTTCCATGGGAAATCCACGTAGGTTCAGCCTATTCCTTTTATTTCAATTTGCTGCTTTTCTCCCTGTAGTTGATGCTAGCCCCCAAATCAGCAGTGGCTGACTAAGAATACTTTAGCACTGAAAGGGAGCAGGGAAGCAACAGGCCATGAGACTGAGCAAATCACTCTGTGAGCAAGCACCACGGACTTGATCCAATCCCCTAAAGTCAGTGGGAGTCCCTTCAGCAGATGTTGTATAAAGTCCTTCATCTACTCTCCAAAGTGTTCCCTAACCAAGGCATCCCAGGCCAGCCGCTGCTGAATGGAAACAGCAAGGCACAGGCTGGCCATGGAGGTGGATTATTTTTTAAACAAAAGCTTGTCACAGACATTAATTCCTGCACTAACAGGTCGGTGGATAATGAGACACTTTGCTGGGAAGACTGAGCAAACGGTTCAAAGCATGGCCACTCCGCCTCCCAACTTTTCAATGTTAAGAGTTTTGTTTTACGGCTCTGGCACGCTGGTGTG
Organism: Crocodylus porosus; assembly: GCF_001723895.1. Classification (NCBI taxonomy): domain Eukaryota; kingdom Metazoa; phylum Chordata; order Crocodylia; family Crocodylidae; genus Crocodylus; species Crocodylus porosus. The sequence goes on along the minus strand of NW_017728929.1, from coordinate 6,603,311 downwards.
TTACCATCTGCTGTGCCCCGTTTATTATGCTCTAAGTCATTCCGGTCAGCTCCCAGCAGAAAGTGAAGACAGAGGTAAACTAGTATTTGAAAACAAAGGGGGACTCTCTCCATCCTAATTAGCAGCAGGTTGCGAAGTGCAGTGCCGGGGGTCAAAGGTCACTTCCCAGAAGACTTTGCTCAAGATTCCAAAACACCCACTTAATTCAAGCAGCTCAGCGGGCAGAGTCAGACTAGAGCAATTACGCTCTCTGGATTTCCCTAAGGAAGGTTTTAACAATGCAACTCTTAGAAAAAGATTACGGCAGGAGCTCTTTATTCTGCCACCTCAGAGCAGAAGGAAGTGGAGTATGCCCTGCTACTGACTCCAGAAATGGCTCTCTCTTTGTGCCGATGCTTTCGGAGGCAAGCTGGGGGTTTTTTGAAAGAAATGAATTAGAACAAATTTTAACATTAAAAAAGGCCAGAAAAACAAACATCGAGAGGGGCCCTTTGTGTGGCATCTCATTCTTTCTGAACGCGCCAGGATCCCCGCAAGTAAGAATTAACATTTAAAGGCTCCAGATGCCATCTACGCATGAATTTAGGCACCATTAGAAGATCTGGGTTTATATGTGGTTATCATTCACCTCTCTCAGTGCACAGATTCAGCTTATTCCTTTTATTCCAATTTGCTGCTTTTCTTCTTGCTTCAGAAAGAGCCAGAAAGCAACGATCAAAGCATCATTTTAATTTGGATTCATGTTTCCAACTTGTGCGGGATTTTGGAAAACCTCAGGGGGACATTTCTATATTACCTCCCCCATGGTATAGTGGCACTAACCCCCCAATGTAATCTTCATACTTCCTTTGAGAGGGCTGAAGGGAAAGGAAGTTCTTGGGACTCTTCAAAGGGAAAGGAAGCCACAAAGATCTTTTAACCTCCTAGGTCCAGGTAACTGAGGGCTATTAGATACCTTCTGTACTTCTCCTCAAAGGCCTAAAAGAGGAGGAGGCAGGATATGGGATTTTTCCATCCCACTCACCTCAAATGCAGGGGAAGGACAGCCAAAACTGCTAAGTTTTTTGTCACAATTTGGAACAAGAAGTCAGGCAGGAGAGGGGAGTAGCTGTAAGGAAAACACTCTTTTCCTTAATAGTCAAGTTCCTTGTTTAATGTAAGAAAAAAATTGCCTCTGTGATCCTTTCCTTATGCCAGAGGAGGTGGTGCTCAACAGTCTCTCCCAGCCAAGCACTATAAAAAAGGTCTGCGTCCATCTACATCTAACTTCTAAGCAATCAACTTTTGTGTAATGTGTCTCTGTACCATACATAGACCAGTTCCTGCTCTGCTTATGCTGTAGCTTCATCTGTTTGCATGTTTTTCACATCAGTGTAATGCAGATACTTCCAATGTAAATGTTTCATCTATCCAGGCTCTGAGGAGCACTGAGGTGCTGCACGTACGTCCCATCCACAACAGTAATTAACAGTCAGCAGCTACATTTCACTTAAGGCTTGACTTTTTTTTTAATAGAATCATAGAGAAGTCAGGCTGGAAGGGACCTCTGGAGGTCATCTAGTCCAACCCCCTGCCCTATCCAAACCATTCTATATAAATCCACTGTCTGACCTCTTAGCAAAACTACATGATCACTCCTGATGCAACACAAAGCATGACACCCTAACCTGCCACGGGAAAAGCAGGGGACCACAGTGGCCAATATGACATGTACTCTGTATAGGTCTGGAGTTTCCTCCACTGCAACTACCAAATCTCTTCTTTTAATCCAATGTGAAAATCATACATTTGTAGCTAAAAGAAATATCTATGTAGTCTCAATGGGACATTTGCCGTGTCTCTTTTAGCAATGGCAAGGAGTGCTTTTTGACCAGTTTCAGCTGATGGTGGTCTACCATGAAGACTTGAAGGATCAGTTTCTGTTCCATCTACTAGACCCATCTGTGGACTTCTGCCTGAGTCCCTGAAAAACCATTAACACAAAAGGGAAAGGGTTCCTCCTTGTCCTTCTTGCCTTTTCTGACTTAGTCTTAAGTCTAAGCTAACAGTGTGTTATGTGTGGGCAGTGGGGTCCCCCAGGGCTCAGTCCTCAGGCCTGCACTGTTCAACATCTTCATCAGCAACTTGGACAAGGGGGTGAAGAGCACCTTGTTCAAATTCCTGGATGACACTAAGACATGGGGAGAGGTGGGCATGATAGAAGGGAGGGACAGGCTACAAACTAGATCTGGACAGATTACAGGGGTGGGCGTATGAGAATAGGATGGGATTCAACACTGACAAGTGCAAGGTATTGCACCTGGGGAGGAAGAATCAGCACCATATCTACAGGCTGGGGAACTCCCGTCTCGTCAGTGCAGAGGCAGAAAAGGATCTTGGAGTCACTATTGATTCCAGGATGAACGTGAGCCGGCAGTGTGAAGACACAGTTGGGAAGGCCAACCACACCTTGTCATGCATCCACAGATGCAGCACAAGAAGGTCCAAGGATGTGATCCTCTCCCTCTATGCGACACTGGTCAGGCTGAAGTTGGAGTACTGCATTCAGTTCTGGGCGCCACACTTCAAGAGGGATGTGGACAGCATTGAGAAGGTCCAAAGGAGGGCCAGTCACATAGTCAGGGGGCAGCAGGGCAGGCCCTACAGGGAGAGGCTACAGGACCTGAACCTGTTCAGCCTCCACAAGAGAAGGCTGAGGGGGAATCTGGTGGCCATCTATAAACTTACCGGGGGGGGACCTGCTGGGAATGGGAGAGTCCCTGTTCCCCTGAGCACTACTAGGAGTAACTAGGAATAATGGCCACAAGTTGATTGAGAGTAGATTCAGGTAAGATATCAGGAGGCACTACTTTACAGTCAGGGTGGCTAGGTTCTGGAACTAACTTCCAAGGGAAGTGGTGCTCGCTCCTGCCCTGGGGGCCTTCAAAAGGAGGCTCGATAATCACCTAGATGGGGTCGTTTGACCCCAGAATCCTTTCCTGCCCATGGCAGGGGGTCAGACTTGATGATCTGCTCAGGTCCCTTCCAAACCTACCAACTATGAACCTATGAATGTGGACATGCTCACAGTTTTTCAGGTGATCAACAGGGCAGAATACAATTGCATTTAGGCACCTACATCTGCTAGGCACCTCATAGATGGTTAGAAATATTTTACATGCAAGGGTTAAGGCCCAAGCCACCTCTAGTTGAGTATAGTGACACTCAGTAGTCATTGGTAACTGGGATGCAGAAGCCAATACTACTGCCTCCATGACTTTCCTCTGTCTGTGGCCTGTGGCAGATCAGGGAGAAGGTGGAGAGCACAGGGTAGGGAGCAGAAAGCAGAGCAGCAGATTGGGCAGGCAGCATAGGGTAGGGAGCAGAGAGCAGAACAGCATACTGGACAGGGGACTGGAGTGGCACTCAGGGAGAGCACAGGACTTAGCTGGTGAATTGAAGCCTCACTCCAGACATGTGCCCTCAGGCTACCCAGTCAACCCAGCTGTAAATTAGGAACCCTGAAAGTCAATGACAGCCAGCGGCGATACTAGGTTCATCACTCCCTTGTGACTGTTGACTAGAGAAACTGGTTATCCTTCATCACACCAGCCTGATGAGCCATGAGACTTATGTCGACCTTTGACTTTGACTGCGTTCCCAGTGTCAGAGCACTGTCTGCTCTCCGTAGGCTTCATTCCTTCATTGTGGACTGGGAAAATTCCTTTGCTTTGTCAAGGGTTAGTTCTAGATCTACTAGTAACCTCACTGTGTTTTGGGGTTTTTTAAATTTTGTCTCTAATCCTAATCGCTATCTGAGCTCATGTAAGAACTCGGTTCACAAAACTGCAGTTGGTTCTTCAGCTTGACACAAGCTACAAGCTCTCCTACGTTTACCTCTCCCTTCTGCATCTTCAATTAAAAAAAGCCCCACTCATACATTTCATTTTTACAAGGAGCACAATATTGGGGCAGCTCACTCTGCCAAGTTCTAGGTTGCTATAACTATATTACTATCCAAATTGGAGCCAGCTAGTCTAAATATGACTCAGGTTTACCTACATGGATAGTAATCACACCATTGGATTGCAGTGTAAGCATACCCGTAGTTTCATAGTTAGCCTTTTTTTTTCCTGAGATAATTCAAGCTATTAAAACCATGATGTGCTTCAGAATCATATACAGCTGGATATAAATCTTTCTTGCTGCCTTCATTTCTGCTGCTGCCCATCCCTGGCATAGGCAGGGTGAAGAGCTGTGGAAATCATCTCTATATCTCCACTGTTCCCAAGAGTTTTCTCCCTGATGGGGCACTGACCTGGTCTGTTCTCCTGCACATGGTTATTCTCTTAGTTGTTTTATTCTTGTGTTGTTTAGAAATCTCACAGGTCTAAGGAGTCTGATGGAGTCCAGTTCTTTCATTGTCTGCTCTAAGTCATCAGCATCACGTAGCATTAGCTTCTGTATAACATAAGAACTGGATACTGCTGCTGGTTCATGCCAAAGTCTCTTAAAGGTCGGTACCCTCATTTGGCATACAAAAAACTAGAACTCTTGGTTCCAAAATGATACCTTTTATTAGACCAACCAGGAAATTGCAAGAGAACTCTTCCCCCAGACTGTGGGCAGTCAGGGGAAGCCCCACTGGAGAATGAGAGGGCCAACATGGAAAGGTTTTCCACTGCGCCCTCAGGCAAGAGAGGAGGAAGGCATTGCAGACTGCACTGAATCAACATACACAACCCATGGGGGGGCTACAGCAGCTCAAGACATGCATGGTAATGCCTCTTTGGAACAATACACAGAAGCTCAGTGGAATAAAAAAATATGGAAGTGAATTTCCTTATCCAGGAGATGGGCATTCCCTGCACCCCAGCACCCCTCACCTCATGGGGCCTTTGCAGAGGACTCCAGAGCCAGACACATGGGAAGGCTGCATTCTCCTGCCCATCTGGAAAGGCCAAACCTTCTCAGGTAGCCTCACCGGGTCCAATTCTCCTCTGCTCTGTACATCATGCTATGATTTCTAGCCCTGGAGGACTCCTTTTCGTCAAGCTTCGACGGAGCAATTTGAGAAACCCCAGTATTAATAATGAACACAAGCAAAAAAAACCCCCAAAAACCTAGCAACTTTCTCCCAGCCAAGAAGTAGATGCAGCAAAATCAAACATGCCCTGATGGTGGGAGTGTTTGAAGAAGCCCTGAATAAAGCTGGTCACTAAACTGCCTGCTCAGGCTGGGGGGAGATCCTTCTGTTAAGAGCTCTGCTTATTAATGAATGAGGATGCTCTGCCGTCCTACTCTCTCCCCACCCACGCTGGCCCACGGGTAACACCCCTTCACCTTCTGCAGCGATTAAACTTTCATCAGCTTGGCTCAGGCGGGATAAATGACGTTTATTGGGATTGCTCTTCTGCATGCAGAACATAAAACAAAAACGCGATCGATACCGCAGCCTTTCTGGAGATTTTTTTTTCCTCTCCCTCCGTTTAATTTTGTTGCAAGTCGGGGCAACCACTGGGGTTGTGCCGCTTTGATACCTCAACAGATTACCATTAACCCACAGCCCGTGGGCACCAGCTAGAATTTTCTTCTTTTCTTTTCTCCCCCCCCCTTCTTTCTTTAACTCTCCCTCTATCAATATTTGATGAGGGTAATTTCAAAGACTTGTTTAGTATGATCTCCACATAAGGAGTCCTTCGCAGTGTTTATCACGTTCGAGGTATAATTACATTCAAATCCTGAGACACTGTTGCTAGGGTTACTGGTGCTTGCTGTTGCTCCAGCTTTTGTGTATTCAGAATTGTAACTCTCCACCCTCCCTCCCCGGCACCCCGCCCTTCGCTGTTCCTTTCAGCATTAGGGGTAGGGGGGGAATGATTAAAATTGCACCAAAGGATGCTTTTAATGAAGCAGATGGGCCCATTACGGCCTCGGTAGAGGGCAGCAGGGCACGCTGGACATCTCCCCGGCGGAGTAAGACATCAGCGAAGAGGAGGTGTTCAGATAACGGTGTACTCCAGACAGGTGCAGGGAGGAGGGGAGAGGCGAGGGCAGACTGCTGCTGCAGAAAGCTCCAGGGACTTAGAAACACCATGGAAGGAATAATAACAATGTCTTTCCTTCACCCCTGGAATCTCAAGTCAGAAGGAAGCCTACAGGAAGTGAGATGCAGTGCTGCCCCTGAGATCGCGGGGCAGCATTTATTCAAGGGGAGAGCACAGGCCAAAGAAAAGATCATGGGAGCACTTCAGGGCACCAGCACTTGTTCCCACTTCTACCACTATGATCTCTCCCCACCTTGCCTCCTGTCTCTATAATGAGTGGAGGATCTCATTCAGCTACCTTTTATTCTTCATCTTGCAGCCACATCATCAAGGTGTGCCCCAATGTGCTGGGTACTGTCCAGTGGAGCTCCCAAACACCCCAACTTGGCTAGGATAGTTCAGTTCCAGAGACCTCTCCCAGGATCCCAGAAGAACTGATAATTGGGTTATTTGTCCTGATGTAAAAACCCTCCCTCCCCCCTGAAAAACCAGCCACCTTAAAGTGATGCTGCAGATGTGTCAGCCAGCTCTGCTGAGAGGTTGGGCAGGTTGCATTTGTGGAGCTTTACTGGTGCGTTGTAGATGTCTTGATTGAAGCACCCTTGATTTGAATAGCTGTATTGTACTCAGAACGTGCAAGAGACAGTTCCTGCCTGGAATATCCTACTACCAGGATGGTGTTGGCACTAGATTTATGACCCAGATACCTTGTTCCAGGCAGACCCAAACCCTCAGATGGACCACAACTTTTTCATTTAATAGGGGTGGGATTTGATTGATACACAGCGATAGCAGATCAGACTAATGCATGCAAAGCAAACAAAATAACCTCCCCAATTCTATATTTACCAGTTCTAGGGCTGTCACAGAGGGAAAGTATGTCTGACCAACATACGAGCTTTACCCTATGGGTTTTTTTGAATGTCAGCAGTCAGGAGCCTGGAGGTTGAGGGTCGAGGCCCACCTCCTCCCAGTGGGGTGGGTGAGACAGGGTGGTGGTGCACCCTTTGTTCATGGTAGCCTTGACATCTCACTTTGGGACCCTTTGCTGCTCTGAAATCCCTTCTTTTGAAATCTCTCAGCGAAGGGAGATTTTATCATCCCCATTCCACAGACGAAGGAACTGAAGCACAGAGGCCCTGAGGCTCTCGTCCAAGGTCCGCTGAACCCAACGGGAGTTTTCCTATTAACTTTAATGTGAATCAAGTCTTCAATAATTGCCCAAGGTCACACAGAAAGTTTGTGGGACAGCAAGACAAAGCACAGAGTGCAGTGTTTTAACCACAAGACCAGCTTTCCTTCCACATACGACACATGGAGATCTCTGGATGAAATAAACTACTGCTATTATTGTTGTGGTTGTTGCTGTTATTGCTGTAATTATTTTCCTCACTAATCAGGGACTAACTTAGAGCAAGGCATTAGTGAGTTTAGAACATTATCACCCCTTCATTAGTATTTAAGAGATGCCCATCCATAACGCATTGTGAAGGGTGGTTGCATTATTGTTGTTCATTTATATACCGCCCCCTCTAATGCTACCAAGAGCAAGCCAAGTTTATCCAGTGCTCACTGCCATAAACCTGTGAGTTGCAAACCCTCCCATCCCTGTTTTACTCCATCCTTTATTGGCCTCACTGAAGGATAAAGATAGAATTTCAGTTCTTGCTTTGCATTTTCTGACCAGTGCTAGCAAATGCTATTTTATCCATAAAGTGTAGGAGTGGAATTGAATTGCCTTTGTTCTATTTCAAATTTTAAATAATAAGAACCACTGTACAATAGGCAGCGTTATCGCTAATCCCCACAGTCGAGCTTGAAATAAGCTTACAAACCATGCAGCAGTCACTGTGGGAAGAACAATTATTAGAACAACAACAAAAAAAACCCCAGCCACGAGCTCCTCGGGTATATGGAGGGTGAGCCTGATTGTTGTCAATTCACAATAGAAAAACAACTGCAGTGTGAAGGTCTTGTAAAATATTTACAAATATTTCAATAAAAAAAAGCCTACCTGCCACAGCCAACAGATTGAATTCAGATCAGATCCGTTATCTACCTTCAAAGTGAAGTCTAATTCTCTAGGAAATGTGATTATCCAACATTCTTTTGGGACAGGAATTCATTGCAGTCGCATATAGGGAAATCTCTTTAGGTCAGAAGTTTGCAATGCATTTGATTATTTAAAATGTCTCTGCAACACAAAGTGTCCATGGTTTTCCATTCAATACATCTGTGATAACAGACTTCTTTTGCCAACCATACTACCTCCTCCTTGAGGGAATGTCAGTGACAACAAGGACAGGTCAGTGATGCCGAGAAATCTGGAAGTCAGAGTAAACTGGATGCAACCTAAGAAGATGCAATGTAATGCAGTCAAATGAGATGCATGTTTTATCCCTGCTTGTGGGCCATATCTAGAAGATGAGGGACTGAAAACATGCTGGTCCTGTTAAAGACTTTGGTGGTACGGTGGGTAACCACCTGAACGCAAGCTCTTTCTATAATGCTTAGTGAAGACTACAGACACAACACCTAGATGCATAAAGGGAATACAGAGTAGGCCTGAAGAATTCTGTTACCTCTTTTAAATGGTACCAATTAGATAAATATTAGATTACTATTATTGTTTCTCTTGCCTGTACTGTTAGAAAGGATGTTAAAAAAAATAGCAATTGGCATGCATTACAAGAAGAATCACAAGAAGATTTGCGATCTGGAAAGCAACCCATGTGATGAGAGACTTAGGACCTGGGTACATTAGTGCTGCTGTAACCTACACCAATTTCATACGTCAGTTTAAAACAGCTGACTGGCTTGCCAGTTCAGTAGGTGCTATTACAGGAGCTATTCTTTGGAGTCTCCGAACAGCAGAGACTTCTTATGCCTGAAGAAAGGTGACAGTGCCCGAAAGCTGGCTAAGAACTTTTTTCCAACTACTCAGTTGGTCTAATAAAAGATATTACACCTACTCAAAGAACATTTGCCATTACAGGACTTTGTTACTATATAGAGGAGGGAAACTGATAATAGCCAGTTTGCCTTGAGCAAATGGATATCCCAGAATAGAAGTGGACACATGACATCTATATCAGTGTAACTTGCAGCAGTGTAATTTTACCCCCGATTTTTTTAGGAATAAATCTAAAGCAGATGGTGGTAATTGTATAGGTACACATCACATGGTCACTTCTCATATTTATACCAGTGAAGTGGCAAACAAAAGGCACAAATCCCTAAACCGTGACAATTTTGTCGAGTCCAAGGTAGAATTGTCCCTGAAAAAATGAACTGATATAAGTTTTGTCAGGTGTCACATGTCCAGTTCCATCTCGAGGTGGCCATTTGCTAATGGCAAACAGACTATTAAGTGCTGCCCTGCCACCATATGCTGAAGTGCAATAAAAGTTGCCTGCCTGATGTAAGCACCCTTGGATAGCTGCAGGGTTGTCCACTCCCAATCTTGATATAATTTTCATTAGTGTACAACACAGATGCAAGTTCCACTGGGAATATGATCATCTGTCCAAAACCCAAGGGAGCTCAAACTATTTAGCTTATCAAAGAGAAAGTTAAAAGGCACCTTAGAAATATGCATGAGTCTTGGCATAAGCCTTGAGAAAAAGTACTGACATTGGACCCTGCAGCCCTTCTGGAGCATGTGTTCTTTCCTCATTAGGACATGCCATGCTATGCTGCACAGCAGAAGGGGAAAACAGCAAACTCCAGCTAATTCACCATTCCTTGTAGAAAGCAAATAATGGTGACATCCAGCAGTGGCTAATTATTAGGGGTTGATAATTGGGGAAGCGCTGGTGAGGTGTCAGAACAATGGCAAATCAAATCACAGTGATGAATGAACCTGTACTTGCTGTATTTAAAAGTCAGGAGATTGGGACAGGAGAGCTACAAAATATGTTGGGATTCGGTCCAAAGTGAATGTAAATTGCCATGACTATTAAAGTTAGCCCACTTTTCACTCACTAAACATTTGACCCGAAGAGATTTAGGATTTCCAGGAAAGAGCATGAAGACATCAGGAAAGATTTTCTTAGGCCCCTGAAGAAAACTGGCTTCTGGCTTTGCTTCGAAATGTGATGGTATGATGAATACTTTTTATTGACTGAAGAAAATGGGAGCAAAACAACAAAAGAGCATGGTCGATCGCTCAGATTTCAGCAAGAGCTTGTAGGGACAGGCTCTGACATTTAACTGCTCTGTTTGCAAAATGCTTGACATTCATTATTGTAGGAGAATTGCAGATAGGCAAAGAGAGATCTACTTGCCTGCTGCAAAAGCATGTGCAGTGGAAATCTCTGTGGAGCTGGGGCCTTGTCCCAGTTCTGACATTAACCTTCTTCGTGACCTTGGCCCACTCATTTTGTTGTGTCTCAGTTTCCCTGTTTAACATTTGCATTGTTCATTATGCCTTGAGGTTCTGCAAGGTAGGCATTCACTCTCATGATCTATTCATGCCTTGGCCAGCCCAGAATAACCCTGATCTCAGCTGGGCCTTTGACATGTGACTTCAATAATAATAATAAAGTTTACCACATGTTCTTCTCTCTGAAATCTGTGCATTGAGGGATGATTGATGGCAATGGTTTAATATTATCAGCACATTTCCCACCTGAATATCCAATATGTGTTCTTCGCTATGTGTTCTGCACTGTGATGCAGCTGCACAAAAGATGAATGCAGTTTTGGGAGGCATCAATAGAAGCATAAAGCACAACACATGGGAAGTGATAGTGCCACAGTACTCGGCACTGGTTAGGTCTCATCTGGAGAATTGTGTGCAGTTCTGAGCTGCACATTTTAAATAACACATGGAGAAGTTAAAGAGGGTCTAGAGACAGGTGACACAAATGATCAAGGGCTTGAAAGGCAAGTCATGTGAGAAGAGGCTGAAGGAGCCAGGTATGTCCAGCTTGTGGAAAAGGCACTTGGAAGTGACATGATAGCAGTCTTCAAATACTTGTGAAGGGCTGTGATAAAGAAGAGGGAGAACATCTTTTCTGTCTTGCTGTAGTAATCAGGACACAGACTAGGCTTGAAGTTCCAGCAAAGTAGGTTTAGACTGAGTATCAGGAAAACTTCTTCACTGTTAAAACAAGGAGTCAGTGGACTAGACACCCAGGGGAGCTGTGGACTCTCCATCACTGGATGTGTTCAAGAAGAGGTTGGACAGCCATGGATCAGGGATGATCTAGGTGTAGTGATGCCTGTGTTCTCCTATGGGGATTTCCTATGCTTCTGGCTTTGGGTTTTACTTGTTGCCACATGGTGGGGAACCACCTCCTCCCCACCCCACTGCTACATGAGTCAGGGTGTTTTTAAGCCTTCCTCAGAGGCACTGAATGTTGGCTGCATCAAGGCTGGGGATTTTGACTGGATGTGCCAGTGCTCCTGCTGGGATTTAAAGCCAGAGGTTCTTGGCTAGTGGGCCTTGCCCCTCCTCTCAGGATCAGACCAATTGCTATATTTGAGATCAGAAAGGAATTTTACCCCATGATCAGATTTTACCCCATGGTATAGACTATGATTTTTGCCTTCCTCTGTAGTGAGGAGGTTGGACCCCTTCCTGGCATCTCTAGAGCATATATTAACAATCTTTATAGTAGCAGGATAGTGGCCACTCTGCTCCCCCTGCTTTACCTGCAGGAGGTTCGGGCATTATGTCTTGTGTTGCGTCAAGGTTGACTGTGTAGTTTTGCAAATATAATAGATTTGTATGAAATAGTGTGGGATAGGGTTTTCCTGCTTCAGGCAGGGGGTGGAAGTAGATGATCTCTGGAGGTCCCTTCCAGCCCCACTTCTCTATGATTCTATGAAGTGTAAGAAAGAAGAGGAGGAAAAGAGCAATCTAGACTCAGCTTAGCTCCTTGGATATAAGTGCAATGTTTGGCCAGTCTTAGAGTTAGATCCAATAAGAGACTTAGGTACCTAAAAGTTAGGTGCTACTGTTCCCAGCTTTTAGAAACCTAGTTCTCAGAACCCCACATTAGGTGCATGTTCAGAGTTAGAGTATGTCTACACCACAGCAGCAGCAACAGCATGGTTGAGCCAGGGTGTTCCCAAGTATGCCCCACCTACTCAGGTCTATTGGCACCCTCCCAGCACTGAAATTCTCCAGTGAAGCTGCTCTGGCCATCCCCTTACAGCTGATTTCTGGATGTCCTCTTTGGAGTTTCAGCACCTGATTCAGAGCTGGGTATAATGTACCTCTATCTACTAGAGAACTGGAGTCTAGAACCCACTCCTTAAGCTAGGTTCCTACAAGGACTCTTCCACAGGATAGAGTGGGCCTTACTCGTCCCTCTTAAAACATGGGAGAAGGAGAAATGATGTTCAACTTATTAGAATAATTTAAGAGTTAAAACAAATCCTTTGGCAGTGGGGAACCTGAATTGATGCCTGCTTCTGCCTCAGGGGTCTTAAACCCACTTTCCTCACTCTAGGAGAGTCCCCATGTTGCTACCTCCTGACTGGAAGCAACCCACCATACTGAAGCTGTGCCATCGTGCCCAAGATTCATGTGGTCACAGATGAGGAGAGAGCCTACATGAGGGACTTTGGTGATTAGGACATCGCAGGGGTAGAGGAAGTCCTGCCTCATAGTACCTGCTTCCAGACTGCTTCTTGTTCCCAGTAACTGTGACAGTCATTTCCAGTGACAGTCATTTTTTATCAGTAACTGTGAGTGCACCTACATGTGCACATTTACTGAGCAGTAACCAAAAATTACTGTACTGTACAGGTGGCATCTACATGTGCACTCCTGTACTGCACAGTAAATATGGTGATTTACACTGAATTGGGCATGAATTTGATACCTGCATCATGAAGTTATCACATCTATGCCCAATTAGTTACTGCACAGTAACTCATCTCTAGACACTTTACTGTGCAAGAACACCTGCGTGTGGACTGACTTGGGACTAACAGTCCTCACACAGCGTTACTGAGCTTGAACATGTAGATGCAAGCCTCAACCTGCTTATTGTGCAGTAAATTACTGTGCAGTAAATTTAATTCAAAGTAAATGCATGTGTAGACACACCCTGTGAAAAGTAAAATGAAGAAACAAGTCCAGGGTGTAGAGACTGGAACCCAGGGTTCCACCTGGCTATGCTCCACAGATAAGCCTTGAAGTATCTCTGTAGCCCACTCCCAGCAAACTCAGACTCTGGATCCAGAGGAAGGTCCCAGTTTGCAGTCACTAAAGGGGGAACTTCCAAGAGAGCCGAAGGAGAAAAAGAGCTGCTTGTTTTGGACCACAGGCACTTTATAAACCCTAGTCAGAGGGCTCAGATCTAGTAGCTGTGTACTACAGTAACTTAGACGACCTTCACCATCAGAACCAGACAAAGTTCACCACAGAGTCTGTCATCTTGCCCAATTTTTTTCAACAGGCAATGTGGACTAATGGGTAGCACAGACTTAGGTTACCTATGTTTAACTCCCAGTGCTGCCACTGATTCCTTGAGTGATCCTGGGGAAGTCACTTCCATTCCCCGTGCTTCAGCTTCCCCAGCTATAAGATGGGATTGATGGGACTTTAACCTTATTAGTAAAATACAGTGAGATCTATTAATGAAGAGTGCTGTATGCATTAATGTGCCCAAATCCCAGCCCATGTGGTGATTTATGGCCTAAAGCCAAAAACACAGGGTTGAAGACTGTAATGATTTCATTATTTAAATATCCAACCTGCTGTGTCCAATACTAGATACGTACAGCACACTATTTCTCTACTGTCTGGACAGTGCCATTGAGGTAAATACATTATCCTTCCAATGTTCTTATAATGACAGTCAACCACCTAGTTTATTATATGCTTCCAGCAACAACAGACTGAAGTACCTTGCCATTGTTTTGACAGAGTCAATACATTTTGTAACTCAGCTCAGCTGCATAATGAAGCTGCACTGGATCAAAAAGGTGGAGTGGAATCAACCTCAAGGAAGGGACCAGCTGGTTGTCACCCTGGATGGAGGTGGTTCAGGAGGAGCAATGTGAGTTTTTGTTCTAATTTGAATGTGAGGTTTGGGAAAGAGGCAGGAACAACAGCACTGAACTCCACTATTCTGCTGCAGAATAGGTACAGAATGGGCGGTGGGTGTACTTGAAGCCCACAACCAAGCCAAAACTTTATGGTGCACGATGAAGGAGCAGAACACTGAAAGTGCCTAAACTGTGAAGACACACCTCTGACCTACACATCACACCCACACATCAGACCCACATCTGATGCCAAAAAATGTTGTGCCCATGCACCACATGGACAACGCAGCCTCTCTTGTCTTGGGCATCCTCATGAGAGCAGCAATGGGTATTCCTGGCACCTCTCTAACAGTAACTACAAGGTGTTTGGGGGAGAATGAGTGGATGGGGCCTGTTTTCAAAGCAATGCCCACTAACACTGTGCAGTGATGGGAAGACATGCCCTTCGTCAGCAGTCACCAAACACTTCAACTGTCACCACTGACTAGCTGGTGAATCCACTGGCCACCCCACTGCCAGGTCTACAACCCTCTTTCTGGTTGCTGTCACTGCTTTTATAGTAGATTTTCCATGAGGTTTATGATCCCATCCATTAGGCGTTGAGACCCCACATGGGGTCACTCACTTGGGAAGCAGTGAGCTAAGTGAATAATTATTGCACGTGCATCCCGTTAAAAGGGACTGAAGTTCATACTCCTAAGTCACTGAGGCCTACCTGCACAAAGGCATCTAGGTGCTTAACTCCTATCTGATTACAATAGGAGTTAAGCATCTGAATAAGTGTTTATACCCCAGTCCCTTTGTCAGAGCCTCCATCATTTAAAAAAAAAAATCCCCTGTGGACAAATATATGATATTTTCTTGCATATTCCCTATCAGACACACGCATCTTGGTTTCAGAAGGCAGAATATACGGGGGGAAAGATTTTTCCAGAGTCATGGCATAGAACTGGCTTTTTTCCTAGAAAGTCAAAATAGCTGACAGCTTTTCTGGCAGCCAGCAAGCCAAGAGTGGCTATGCAAGGGCTACCACTGGACTCTGCTCCTCCTGCTTGCATGTTGAGAGAGAAGTTGGCAGCTATTTTCCAATACCGTGTCTTCATGCTTTTGCTTCAGCAAGGGTTTAATAAAATCAGGTTCCCCACTAAAGATATGAACCTCAAATTTGGAGGGCTTCTTTTTGGGGAATGGAGTGTGTACATGGTATGAGAGTTAAAATGGTACAGAACAAGATTTTAAAGATTCTTCAGGTTATCTACTTTTTTCTTCCACTGACATCAGTGGTAAAACACTCAGGGATTTCATAGAAGTAAATTGAGTCCAATACTGAGGGTAGTTAAAAATCCCAGCCTCAGTGAATGAAGGTCCTTACCCCAAGAAGCTCATACCCTAAAGGATACAATATAACTTTTGAGCAAAACAAAAAAGCAAGCATGGACAGGGAAACTGAGGTAACCATAATGGGATGTTTTAACATTGGCAGTGCTGATCACAGTTCACCACCTGCTCAGCCACTATCAGATGGCAGCCATCCTGTGTACATTGCAGGTAGGCCAACTTCTTGGCCCCTGCTATGAATACTAATGGTGGCTGTGTTTATCCCTTGGTGGAAGGAGAGGCAGGCAGTACGTGAGCATGGCCACCTGTCTCTGGGAGCCTGTTCTGAATCCACCAAACTCACCTCTCTGCCAAGTGACAGCTGGCAGCAACTTTCTGTCCATGCTCAGTCAGGCCCTATAGACTGAGAACCCCTGCTCCTTCCAGTGCAGAGTTGAAATGTGCTCTATCGTTTGCCTCCCCTGTCCAGTCATGCAAAGCCCTTTCTATCTACTGGGCACATTTGTCTGCAGGAGGAGACAAGACAATCCCCACTGGACTTTTACCCTCAATGGACTTTTCCTCTTGCCTGTAGCAACATGGGTGGGTTTGGATTGCTCCATTTCTGAATGCCAGGTGCTTGTGCCTCAGGATCAAGATGGTCTAAAAAGATCAAGGCTAAAAGTTATCATCCTTCTATTTTATTCACAATTATCACTATGCAAGATGAAGGCCTGTGGGAGACTCAGGGAATATTCAAATCACCTGTGTAGAGAGGTAGTGGATGTACAGACAAAGACAAAAGCAAAAGACAGACTGAGAAAATGCTGCCTCAAATATGTAAATCAAGCAGCCCTCATGTATATTAGGAAGAGAGCTTCTATTTGTCATCAACATTACATTGGCAATACAGTGCACATCTAAATCAAGGTCCCACTGTGTAAGTGGCTGTAAGAAATTGGCCCTTGTTCTAAAGCATTTATAATTTAAATAAATGCAGCAAAGACTGGGAGGGAAGACAAAGACACATCAAGAAGAAGGGACAAGCCCAAGGTCAGATGTCATGTCTGTGGCAGAGATGGGATCAAAGCCCAAGGGATTGTGATGCACTGAGCACAGCTGCCTTGAATCCAGCCCTGAGATCCAGATCTCTCTCCTCTTCACATAACCACATTAGGATTGCATGCCACCAATTCTTTCTTTTTTTTTTTTATTAAACAAGAATAGTTTTAAAGCTTTTCCCCTCAAATTATGGTTCACCTGAGTAGATAATTAAGAGACTATAAAAGAGATACATTTTTATGTGTAATTACGCCTACTTCTGCTGCTGAAGTGGGTCTTCAAAAAATATTTGCAAAACAGCTCACAACTTTTATTTTGTCAGTACAATAATTGCTGCTTGTCATGGCTATCCATGCGGGTGTCTCTTCCATAATGAGAGGGCCGACTTGTGAGCAGCTTGGGTAGGAAAACTACAAAGCTCTATCAGGGCGGTTCTAACACAGATGCAGCATCTGTATGCTGCTTCTTTAGGAGATGAGGCAGCTGTAGAAGCAGCTTCAGCTTGTGTAGATCATGAGCACTGCCCTTTTTTATTTGCCTCTCCAAAGATAAAGTGCCCATTTGGTCACCAGTTTTGAGGTGGAGAAGTGTGTATATCTGGGGGAGTGCTCAACACAGAGCATCCCAAGAGTTTCTACTAGCATGGATGGTTCGAGCTGGCAGCAATGGCCATAGAAGACTGAGTGTCTTCAAGAAAAAAAGGACAGAGTATGTACAAATACATACTGAGCTTCATCTATTAAGTTTCGTGCCCTGAATGAATTACCCAAGGTTTTTTGTCCAGGTGTGGGAAGGGGCTTCCTTTCACCCTAACTTACTCTCTATTATTACTATTGATTTGCAGCCCAGGGGGTGAATCTATACCTGCACGTTTACTGTGCATCTACACATGCA
This sequence comes from Crocodylus porosus, assembly GCF_001723895.1. NCBI lineage: Eukaryota > Metazoa > Chordata > Crocodylia > Crocodylidae > Crocodylus > Crocodylus porosus. The sequence goes on along the minus strand of NW_017728929.1, from coordinate 6,586,005 downwards.
CACCCATACTGTGTAATAAATATAGCAACTTACACCAACTTGAGCGTAAATTTGATACTGGCATCATGCAGGTATTAAATTCACACCTGATTAGTGACTGCGCAGTAACGTGCGTATAGATGCGTTACTTACTAACTTTAGTCCCAAGTCAGTCCACACACAGTGTTAATGCACTTTAGCGCCTGCCTGTGTAGACACCAGCCTATTCCTGCCTACTGTGCAGTAACTTACTGCACAGCAAATTTAAGCCAGTGTAAGTGCACTTGTCAACATCCCCAGTGATCTCAAAAGGTTTTCATAACAGACCAGAACTGTTGCACCACGTGCCAGTATGGAAAAAATTTCCCACTCCAGACAGCTTCAAATTGCGGGTTATGAGAAGATGCATCAGAAAGGGGAGACACTGGATAGTCTAGGGGGGTGGTTGAAAGGACAACATTTCATTGGAATCATCTTTGCTTTTATTTGAAGAGGGATTTATTATTATTATTATTATCTGCAGCTAAAACTAAACGGTATTTCTAAATATAAGGCAGTGTGAATGTAATATTGCTACCTATGACTGCTCTCCCCAGAGCACTGCAGGCAGATGTGCCCTGCTGATGAGTGTGGGCTGGGAAGTGGTATTTCTGCTTGTCAGGAGGCTCTTAGCAGGTCAGCTAACACAGCTGCCCTCACAAATGGCCTTTTCCTGCTGTGAAGTAACACAAGTTATTAATATGAGGTGACAGAGGTGTTTATGCCTGGGTTAGCCCCATCAAGGGGCCAACCCAGTGTTGCTTGAATCTGACCATTTATCCACAAGTCTAGTGCAACTGTCTACTGCTTTCAGGGCTTGCCTTCACTACAGTGAAGGCACATCTCAGCTAGGATGAGCCTGAGTGCACCTTGTTGCCTATGCACACACACTTCAAACTCAGAAATATGCCAGGGAACCCGCCTCAGCGTTATCCTCAGCACTTGCTTCGAAGTAGGCGGGAAGCTAAGGGCTTGAAAGCAGACCCTTGCAGCATCTTAACCAGCTTTCTTCTGGGCATTTAGTGTTCCTGCAAGTACACAAAGGCAGGGCAGGCTCAGTAACAGCTAAGCCAATATACACTCTCTACATACTCATTAATGTGCTTTTGATAATGCACATTAAATTTAGTACCTCCATTGTGAAGTACTAGAGAAAGGTGCATTAGACTACTTTAATGGGCATTAGTGAAAGCATGCAGTTTTTTTGTGACACTTTAATCTGCATTAAAGCACACCTGTAGATGCTCCTACTGTGGTGTAAACATGGACTAGGACACTTATAGACACATGAAACTCGTGTGAAAGATTGTGAGTGTGTGTATGTGCATGTGTGTGTGTGTGCATATCCAGAAGTATAGGGTTGGAAGGAACTTCAAGGCCCCTCTGTTCCAAGCCCCCCTGTTTTACACAGGGAAATCTATTCCTAAATCCTCCCTGTCCAACCCCAGTTTCCTCCTGAACATCTCCAACGGAGGAGGCTTCATGACTTCCCAGAGCAGTCTATTCCACTGCCTTACAATTCTAGCAGTAAGGGAGTGGTTTGTTTTATTTTGTTTCCTGAGGTCTGGTCTAAATCTACTCTCTGCAATTCAGAGTCACTGCTCTGTGTCTTGCCCTCTGCATCAAGGAAGAACAGCTGTGCTCCTTCTTTATGGCAGCTTTCCAAGCATTCAAAGATTGTTATCATGTGTAACACATTGGGGTCCAGTAGGGGGGGAAGGGGATGGGCTGTTCGTGATGCCCCTGGTGGCTCCGTAACCATGCCCCAGTCTGTCCCTTGGGCACCCTCCTATCTTTCCCTCCACACCTTGATGCTATATACTTAAATAGGGAAGCTGCCCATGGACCTTGCTAGGCCTCAGTCTCACTGGTCCCAGGCCCCTGGCTGGGCTGCTACAGTCAGCTGTGCCTGGCTGGGCATCCAAAGCCTTAAGGGCTAATTGCATGGCTCCAAATCCTCCCCTTTATCATGCTCCATGCCTCATGGGTGTTACAGGTATGTTGTCCCTCTTCTGGGCTTCAGCCTCTTTGGCCTCTGCCCCTTTAATCTTGCTAGGCCTTCTAGCCTAGGTCCACTGAACCAGACCTGGCTTTGAGGCACTAGCTTTGCTTGTCCCATCCAATCACCAGTCCTCTGACCCTTGTCTGCTGGGCCCCTGGCCCCCCTGTGGCTGTGCTCTTCCTGGCACCAGGTCCCTGGCTTCTCTGTGCCTGTACCCCTTTAGGCACTAATAAGGCCTCCTCCTCCCCTTAGAGCCTCATCCCAAACCACCAGTAGAAACAGTAACATAAAGCCCCTGGGCTATAACATAAACAAAACAATAGAAGCATCCCTCTGCCCCCATTAAGACGGCAAAACCTTCTTTCATTCCTGGGCCAGCACACCTCCCAGTCTGGCTCCTTGTGAGCTCCTCAGGTCTAAGTCTTCCTGCAAGCAGCAAAGCAGTCTGACCAGTGCCCCTGGGTGTTTCTCCAGGGCAGGAGCTCCTAACCCTGCACCACGCAAGGCCAACCTGGATTTCCAGCTCAAATCCCAGGCTTATATACACCCAGGCCCTGCCCACCCTCTGGTCAGCTGAGCATATGCCAGTGCCCAGGCTCTCTGTTACACCATGTAACCCAGGCGGTACTCCAAGTCGTACCCCCTCTTCAATTGAAGGGATCAAAGCAGGTGCACAAGCCTGGTGGGAGGTGCAGGGACTCCTCCCCTATAGAGCAGAGCCAGACCATCAATGGGGACTTAACCATATACCTTTTAATACTGGGGCTATAACAGGCATAAACCAGAGGGTATAGTGGACTGCCCCAAGGGGGCAGGATTCAACAAAGGTTAGACACTTACAATCACTGACAAAACAGGATTAACAAAATGTAAAACTCAAAGAGCAGAACAAACAGTACAGGTTGGTGAAATATACAAAGGGCACAAAATGCAAAATGTCAAATGACAAGGAGACACAGGGCCTTGTTACCTGGAGGGGGAGAAAACACAATGACCCATTTCCACTGCAAGAAGATTTGCTTTTTTTTACCATCTCCCACATGGTAGGCAGGAACACCACCACACAGCCACCACTGGTGGCACTACTCCAGCCTGCTAGGAGTCTTGACCTTCCCAGAGCCCCAGCCTCACATCGAGCTGCCTGGCCTCTGATTGGAGGAGCTGGAAGCAGAGCTGGGAGCCTCTCAGGTCGCTGCTCGGACCCTTGCTGGAGCTGGGGAGCCTCTCCTGCTGGCTGCAGCCTCTCCCAAGGGATCGTGGAGCCCAGCAGGGAGCCTCTCCTGCTGGCCGCATGCTGCGCTGCTGAGGGTCCCACTGCTGTCTGCAGGTCCTGCTCTTTCAGGCTTTTCTGGGGCACTGCTCCTACCCCACTGGCTCAGCTCTTGCCAGCTCTGTGAAGCACCTTCCTTGTTGTCCCTCGCTGGTCTCTCCCCTGAGTCAGCCCACACTGCCCCTTTTATCCCCCTCCAGGTGACCCAAGGGGCCAATCGGGACAAGTGGGGGTGAGTCTCTGGGGCCTGACTGGTGCAGAAAGGGAATCCCAAGTCCTCCAATCATCTTTTACCCCTTCAAAACCTCTGGGCCAAATCATTACCAGATTGGTGAAGAAAGAGAATCCCAAATCCTCCAATCATCTTTTGCCCTTTCAAAACCCCTGGGCCAGGTCACTGCCAGCCAGCCCATCACAACCATGTCCCTGCTTAATCTCCTTTTCTCCAAGCAAAACATACCCAGGTCTCTAAACCTGATGTCAGACAGCTTGCTTTCCAATCCCTTTTTCCTTCTTGCCACCTGTCTTTGGACTGTTTTTAACTTCTCAGATTTCAGGTGGTCAAAGTTGCTTCCTCCTTGGGAAATTATGAAGATTTCATTTTAAAACAATCGGCTAAAATTCAGTATCTTCCATGTGTCAGGTATCCAGGTTGTAGCCGTATTGGTCTAGAGGAAAAAGCAATCAGGACTCGTGGTAGAGGTGATATCTTTTATTAGACCAACAAGATTTTTGCAAAAGAAATTCCTTCATTACAAGCTTTTGGCACAAACACCCTTCATCAGGCATTGGAGAAAAGGTTCTAAACGTTTTCCTGAGTAGAAATGAAAGTTCATATTTCATAGGATCTCACAGAGGAGTCAATAGATGGAAAACTCCTAATAGATTGGCATTTCCCAAGGAGGAAGCAACTTTGACCACCTAAAACCTGATACTGCTCCTGCTTTTATTCAGGGTAATTTGCATCATCACAGAGCCTCACAAGACATCTTACCAGCTAAGAACTGCTTGCCCAGAGGAGTTTTCCATCTGTTGACTCCTCTGTGAAATCCTATGAACTTTTGCAACCTTTTCTCCAATGCCTGATGAAGGGTGTTTGTGCCTGAAAGCTTGCAATTAAAGAAAATTTTTGCAAAAATCTTGTTGATCTAATAAAAGATATCACCTCTACCATGAGCCCTGATTGATGATATAGTATATGCACATTAATATACACTCATATGCCATGTTATCAGTGGAGCTGGTAGTACTTCTTGCTTTTAATGTTACCCAGCAGTTACTGTTATAAGACCCTGATTTCAGTCACTCTGATAACTTTACCCACTTCGACTGAAAATCTTTCATGGTGTTTACTTGCCTCCGGCTCTATTTTTGTAAAGTTTCAGTCATTTCTGTGAACAAGTCTTGGAAAAAAGACTCGTATTTTGCCCTTGCTAAAACATTCTGCCTACCTTTACAGCAAATCCTTTCACGTCCCTACGCTAAGGACTGGGTATTTGAAATTTGGCCAGAGGTGGCCATGGGGGTCAAAGGTGGGTCTGTTATTGTGAATATCCCCCTAAATGCTGCCAAAATGTTACAAATGTGGCATTTGAATGTACCCAGTCATGGCTTGAACGAGGTTAGAGGTTAATTTCCCTGAAGCTCTGCTCTGCGCAGGGTATGAACTAGTCCAGGAGGCGAGTTCAACTTTCACTCTATTTGTTGCACTGGGCCGTGGCATGCATAAATGAGGGCAGGGAGTCTCTCTCTCCTGTGGCCTCAGTGCCCAATGGTCCAGGCATCACAGGGGAGGAAGCTCCCTGATTCCAATAGTAAGAGGACAGCATCTGGATCTGAAAGGACAGAAGTAGGGGAGTAGATTTGTGCAAGGGATTTTGAAGGGGGAATGCTAGGGGCTGGCCATGCAGTGGAAAAAATAGCATGGGATCATGCAATTGAAGAGTGTATCACTATGCAAACATGCAAGGGTGCAGAATTCAGATTGTGCTGGTCTGGCGCTTCCTAACTTTGAAGTGTTGGATTTTGCAACAAGAATAATGTTCTCTCAATGCAAGACGGATGTGTCTGCAGCTGGATGTAGAAAGGGAGCAAATCAGGGAGGGACTTTGAAAATTACTTAGCACCAGCCCAGCCCTGCTGTCACTTAAGTCTATGGCAGAGCTACCATTGACTTCAGTGCAAGCAAATTCAGGCCAAGGCTGAGTGGTTTTGAAAGCCCCACCCCTGATTGCTAAACTATGAAGACAACTATGCCACTTACATCACGGAGATGATGGCTCCCTATGGAGCCTTCTGATCCGAAAGAGTCAGTTCAAAGAAACCTTCATAAATACCCTATTTTCTCAAATCCCTATGACAGCACCAGTCACATTTTCTACATTTAATGTCATTACAAGCTTTCCAGGACTTTCTGTGTCTAACCGGGCCAAAAATAGCACAAAAGCAGCCTTTCTTGTGTTATTGCTATACTCCTGCTTCTAAGCCAGGCAGTACAGGTAAGCAGCTACCGTGCTCTTGCAAACTGCAACCCAGGCTCGGGCTCAGTTTTCTTGGAATTCAGAGGAAATCCAGACTCTTTCCCCATGCCTTCAAACCCTCCAGTCATCTTTCCCAGAGCCAGTTGCTAGATGAGCTATTTTTTAGCAGTATTAGAGTGATGTTATAGACATGATGGTCCAGGGCTTATGTAAGAGGCAAGGATTTGTTAGGGTGATATCTTTCATGGGACCAACCACAGAGTTGGAATAGGGTTAGACAAGCTTGTAATGCAAAACCTCCTTCTTCAGGACCTGAAGAAGTATGTCTTGCATTCAAAAGCTTGTCTAACTCCATCCCAGCTATTTTGTGGCACAGTTTGGGCCACGTTAGATTCTATTGTCATGAAAGCAGCAACATTGTCACAAAGCCCCAAGACATCTTTGAACAGACTGGGCAGGGACACCTCTCCCACCAAGGTTGAAGAGGAAAAAGTTCAAATTTGGGTACACAAAGTTTGGTTCCTGAATCTATAATTAGTCCCTTGGAGATGGACAGCATCTGCTGTCCATACTGTCTTCAGCCAGAGTTGGTTAAGAAGTGTCAGCACTTCTTAAAATGAAGCCACCAATTATTTAGGTGCTTTCTTATGGATTTGGCTGCCTGACTTTAGAAACCCTATTCTACAGTTTTAACAACAAGTAATTATCTTGGGTGCCCAAATAGAACATTTTAAAGATGCCTGAGTTTTGGGTAGTGCTTACTTGATATATTATGAAAATCAGAATTTTTTAAAACATCTCAAGAGAATACAGAGGTAGTAAATGGGGATCTGGATAAGCTTTGAGACTGTAATGAACCTGCTGGTTTTTTCCTAGACACTGTGTTAAACCCCATTGCACAATTCAGCTAGGAGCCACCATCTCTCCAGAAAGGGAAGCAATATCTAAAGGGCTGAGTCAGGAGGGACTCAGGGGCTGCAGATAACATGAAAGAGGCTGAAGTCAGTTGGGTCCAGAGAGCAAGCAGCCCAGGACTAGAGACCCAACCAGCCATGCCAAGATGCACCCATTCGCTGGTAGAGGGGTAACAGTAATTCAGGAGGCCATGACCTGCAGCCCACAAGACAGCACAGAGAGAGGTAACACAGGAACCTTGTGCCCTTTGGTGTCCCTGGATTTGATTGCTCCTCTGGTGTAGGGTGGGAATGGCTGGGTTTCTCTTCTAAGCCACCACGCCAAGGGGAGCTGCAAGGTTCCAGGCAGAAGCCGTCTCTCTTGTCAGATGCATACAACTGTTCTCGGCAGAGGCACAGCAGGGCAACTACGTGCCCAGGGCAGCTATAGCACACAGGGCACTGCAGGCTTCTGCCATGCTGATTGCAGGGTCAGGTATGATAACTGCTAAGACATCCCTGCCCAAGGCACTAGCTCTCTGCAACAGATGGGGGGAAGAAACAACCCCAAGCCAACTGTTTCCCTTTCCCCTCCCTACCCATCATTCTGGATTCGATAATGCTCTTTACATGAGGTCCTGCTTCTAATCTAAAACAAATCAGCTTTGTCTTTGTTCATGGCCATTCCCCATTTCAATGACTAACTGCTGAAGACAAATGCATGTAAGCAGAAGCTGTCTCCATTACCACTTCCTCCTTTTAACCGAGCGTATTAATGGCCCTGATCTCAGCTCCTGTCACCAGTGGGAACTGTGTAAAGTTCTTTCAGGGCAGAGGTGGGGCTGGATTTATTGTCACGTCACGAGGAAGCTCAGAGGTGGTCTCCTCATTCATGGCCACAAAGAGGATCCCATTCAATGCAGGGCCTGGGATTTGTAAAACTCCTGGTTCCATGATAGCAGGCATTAAATCAGCGGGTTGCCATAGCACTGAGACGCGGCGCACCATCGCAAGAACCCTCCCACTGGCAGATGTGTTCCCCCCCAGACACTTCGCGAACCCGGCACAATGCTCTCGGAGCTGGAGTCCCATCCTGGCTTTACATATTTGTGGCTGAGTGAGTTTATTCAAACAGTGCCAGAGTGACAGCTCCCCATTCAGACCCTGGCTCATCAACCACAACTGCCATCCTGAATGCTAATTAGCACTCATCTTGCCAAGGGTCTGTGTCCTCCAGGAACTGAGCAGAGACCGCCAATTCATTTGACATAGGTCAATAAATGCCTTTCATATGGTAACAATCCACAGTTGCTCCCAGCTCAGGAGATATTTTCTTCAGCAAGCTAGAGGTGATATATTTCAGATCCTGTTATCTATGGCAGAGCCATCCTCCCCCTCCCCCCTCCCCCCCAGGGCTATATTTACATGGCCAGTCAATCAGCCAGATTCTCAGTTCATGTCAATCAGCGTAGAGCAGTGGATCTCTAAAACCGCCCTGCAATACACACATGGGCAAGATTCAGGGCCATCATTGGCCCAGATTCACCGTACATTATGCAGTTGATATCAAACTGCATGAAAGCAGGTGCAGGTGGGAAATCAGTGTAACTTTGACCAAGTCAGCTTTCTGCAAGGGCCTGTGTAGATGAATCAGTTGTACCCTTCTGAAGCTTGAGCCTTCCTACACCACAGAGCCACTGATGCCATCTGGAATGAAGCTGCGGATGGGCAAAAGGTTGTGCCTATCAGGGCTGTGCAAAGCATCGGGTGGCGATTTGATTCAGAGAAGATTCGGCCTGATTCAGTGGCCAAATTTCCAAATTGAATCAGGGGACCAATTTAAAGGTCCAAAT
>NW_017728929.1:6528607-6577299 GCF_001723895.1 Crocodylus porosus | reverse complement strand
TGGGTGCCCCGCCCAGGCCAGCTCCGGCTCTTTAAGAAAAAAACAAACAAGAAAAGCCCCAGAATTCACCGCTCCTGCAGTGGCGTCAGGGCTTTGGGGGCTCATGCAGAGTCCCCCACGTGGTGCAGGGCAGTGTGGGGCAATGGGGATCTCCCCCCTGCTGGCAGAAGCGGTAAGTCTGGGGGTGGGGTTTTTTTGAGGGAGGGTTCTTAAAGGTCCAGAGCTGGCCTAGGTGGGGCACCCATGGGGGGGCTGGGGAGTGAGATGGGTCGAGGGGCTCGTGCAGAGTCCCCCATTCATTGGGGGTCAGTGGGGGGCAGCAGGGATTGCCCCCTGCCCAGCAGCACCCAGTGAGGGGGGGCTTTTTTTTTCAAAGTGCCAGGAGCTGGGGCAAGCGGGGAAGGTATTGCCAGGCTGGTAGAGCAGGCGGGGGATGGGCCTGGCCTGGCTGATTCAGAGATTCGGCTGATTCAGCAGCAGACGAATCTCCGATTCAAATTCAGCCGAATCAAATTGGGTCAGTGATTCGAATCACCAAATCAAATCACTGTCCCCCGAATCGGCCAGATCCTAATCCGAAGTGAATACTAGCCGCTTTGCATGTGCCTAGTGCCCATGTTGCCCTGCATATTCCCTGTCCTGCTAGGTCTCACGGGTGAAGCCACATTACAGGCCTGACTGTTGTTCAAGCAATGTTAGAGGAATGCACTGATCACCACAACAGAAAATAATACCAGCTCTTTCTACATTCAGTCAGCTAACAGAATCATCCCAAAAACCCGTGGGAGCAAATGGTAGCCTACCTCAGCTGAATCTGCCAACCCCTGCCCCAGGAAAGGTCCAGTGCCATTGGCCCAGGAGTAATATGAACTTACTGTGGCCTGTGACCTGGAAGATGGATATTTATTGCTCAAATAAAAGCAAGGTCAATTCAACAGTATGCTAGCATGGCCTTGACATTTTTGCCTACAGTACTGCCGTCTTTCATGTTGTGCTGCCACTACACAAGAAGCATACGGCGTACTTATTCCCTGTAGTAAATGCTTATTAAAAATGAAACCAGCAGAGATACAGTGAAACCAACAACTGTGACTCTTCCGGTGCCTTGCAGCATCCTATACAGCATCTCCTATCTTCTAGAGATATTCTGCAATGCTGCCCATTACTGAATACCAATTTGGAAGCATAGGGTTTACTGGCACAAAGATATCATCCCTACCTGGTCTGTTATGGGCTAGAGCACTTGATGTGCCTTGTGCTGGGTAATACTAAGAGAAGAATGCACATTTTTAAACTTAAACCTGGTCTTCTAAGACAATGTTTAGGGTAAAATAGGCCCCTGCCCCAGGCTTGATAGAAGATCTACTTGCTGATTAATGGATATACTGGGTTAATGTATTAGTCCATGACACACAACCTGAGGCTCTTTGAGGACTCAGAATATGATGAGTCTCAGTCTTCAATGGAAAGACAGCCCTGTGGCTAAGGCATTTGGCTGAGGCTTAGAAAACCAGTGCCATAGCCCCAAGATTGTTAACAGAGCTGTTGCAGAGGCAGCCACCAGTCCAGCCAGTGTATTTGCCATGGTGTCCTCAGAACCCCTGAGAAGTAAGGGTTTTCACAGTCTGTGCTTCTTTCCCCCAGTCCTACATAGCTTTGCAATGGTTTTTTTTTCTTATGACAGCTTTGGTTGTCTCTTTTGTGCAACTTTTTGCTGACTTTTCTGAGCTGAAGATGAGCCAGGAAAAGAGTCTACTAGTCAGGCAGTCTCCGTAGATAACTGTTCCAGTTCCTGGGATGGGAGGCCATCTGGATTCTGGAAAGAACTGTAAACAGGAAAATGAAGGCCTGGGATAGATGATCCCACAGCATTCAGCACCAAATACAATGCAAAGGACAGGCAGAGTCAACAGGAAAGATGATCATGAGAATGACCAAGAGAAGAACCTAAGGCTCTTCAGGTATGATCCTGCCTTGAGCACGGGCTGGATTAGATGACTTTAGCTCTACTTTCCTATGACTGGGTAGTAAATATAAAACAGACAGCAAGAGATCCCTATCTGGCAATGATTGACCATCCCAGTAGCCCAGCACAGAGCCAAGGAACCAAGAAAACTTCCCATGAAGGATGGTATGTTACAATCCAGTAGAGGAATGATGATCCAGACCCAAAATAAGTTAATAGACTAATTTACAGATGTGCTGGAACTGCAGCTAATAATACAGCCGGCTGCACACAGACTGACTTCCAGCTTTCCACCAAACCTTACTGGCAGCAACCTGGTTTTCTGCCATATCCCATGCAGGTTACTTCCTAGAGGGAGTTGCCCATAAAGCCAGGGGTATAAGAGATGCCATTCATATTTGAGTGACAAGTTTATTAAAAATCATAATAAACCTATCTTGAGTAGGGCACTAGTAAAAGCATGTAGATGGTGTGACAGGGGACCGTCTTGAGGCAGGTCACAACATGAGCATGTCTACCTGTCTAGGACAGTCTGCCCTGGTTTTTCCTGCCACATCTTTGATGTTTCCAAAAAATAGGTGTGTATATATGGGAGCCTGTCCATTTGGTTGCCCTGACACTAAGGACAAAATACACGACTCCAAACCTCACCTAACACCGTGTCCCATGCCTTGCAGATGGCATCCAAAATCACTTCCAACTCCCTTGGCCCCTTAGCTGGGCTGCACTTGGCCTCCAGCTCAAACTTGGCTTGAGGTGTCCTTAGACATGCCTTGGCCTCTCCACCCCCTTCACTGGGGCCACTACTCCACCCTACCCTGTACAGTCCTTCAGGTCATCTTTTCAGCCCTATTCTGCACAGCCCATTGGGTTATCTCACTCTGCCCCTCACTGGGCTCCTGGGCATTACACCCCTTAGGCCTCAGGTTCCACTGGGTGGACCTTGGCCCCTGCCTCAAGCCCCACTCAGTGGGCCTGGGTCCTGTGCTTTTCTGTTGGGGTGTGCTCCCCTAGCCTTTCCCCCCATAGGATACTCACAAGGTAGCAGGGGCTGAGGCCTTACAGCATCCCATTCTTGCCTTTCACTGGGGAGGCACAGGTGTGGCATTTCCTGGAGACTGCCCCACCATACCATCCTCCCCAGCAGGGTACAGTTTCAGGTCTTACCCAGAACCAGGAACCTCCTCCATCCCCATAGTTCTTATCCTGACCTCCAGGTGTTCTGGGGGCTGCAGGCTGAGAGATGTTGCTCTTCTGGCTCCGTAGGTGTAACCGCTGGCTCTGCTTCTAGGGCTTGTGCTTATACTGAGGCTGCCCAGCCTTCTTCCAATCTGATGGTCCCCTTTCAGTTGTGTGACCATTTAATTGGGCCAGACTGTGCGTACTGGCTGCTCCACAGTCTGCTCCAGCCCCTTAAAGTGGTAGGATGAGGACAGTACTTTGTGTACTGGTACTAACTTTGTGGATGGTGCAAATTTTGCCACCATAAAGTGCCTAAGAAAACTGTGGACTCTGCATCACTGGAGGTATTCAAGAAGAAGCTGGAAAACCACTGGATTGGGCTTGATCTAAGCGTAGTGATGCCTGTGTTGTTCTCCTGGTATTTCCCATACTTCCGTGCATCATGGTGCTGGGAGGGAATTCCACTCTCCTCCCCACCTCCCACCACCACCCCTTTCTGCTACATTTCAGGGGGGCTTTTTTAAAGTTTTCCTCAGAGACACTGGGTATTGGCTGCAGCCAAGGCTAAGGATCTCAATTGGGGTGTGCCAGTGCTCCTGCTAAGACTCAAATCAGGAGGTTCCTGGCTAGACGGTCTTACCCCTTCACTCAGGAGGGCATATTTGGGGTCAGGAAGGAATGTTACCCCATGGTCAGAAGGGGCGGGGGGCGTTGTCTTAGAATCACAGGATCATAAAAAATGAGGATTGGAAGAGATCTCAGGAGATCGCATCTAGTCCAACCCCTGCTCAAAGCAGGACCAGCCCCAGCTAGATCATCCCAGCTATGGCTTCGTCAAGTTGGGCCTTAAACGCCTCCAAGGATGGAGAGTCTACAAACTCTCTGGGTAACCTGTTCCAGGGCTACACCAGAAGTGTTTCTTTTATAGCAGGGGACAGGGGCCTCTTCCTGGGATCTCTTAAGCATATATTAACACCACTTTCCCAAAGCAGGATGTTCACTGGCATGGTCCCCTACTTTGCCTGTGGCAGGTTTGAGTGGTTATGTTTAGGCAGTTTTACTAAACATTTAGATTATGCATTTATATGGGATGGTTTGGCTAGAGGCGATCCTGCCTGAGGGAGGGAGTTAGACTATAGGACCTATGGAGAGCTCTTCCAGCCCCCCTTCACTGATTATATGAAGTCTACTAGAGCCAGTTTTGGACAGCAAATGAGACAAATCGATGCAGGAGGAGAAGGCATCATTTCATGTTTAGGGCAGGGGACAGCACTGGGCTAAGTGGATTTCATTCTTGCTTTTGATGCAGCCACTCAGTGTGGGTTGTAACATGTAAGGCAGGGCACTCATCTGAACACATATTTGCAAAGGCAGTCATTGCACGTGCTTTATTTTTCTGAAGACTCAGTTAGAAATATCTGGAGCCTGATTTCCAGAAATGTGGAACATTCAAAGCTGTAACCACCTGAAGCCATGCTTTGAATATATAAAGTGCTAAGTACTCTGAAAAAGCAGGTCCTAGGTATATTAAACCAAATATCCAAAATAAATTGGAACCTTTTGACCTTCATTTCTCTGTGCTTGAGTTCCCCATGTGCAAAAAAAAGGTATAATAATATCTCTCTTTCATTGAGGTGTGGTAGAGTTAATGTTTATGAAGAACTAAGATACTGTGATTAGAACTTCATGGAAAAGAGTAAAAATAAATTAATAATTCCACATTTGGTGCAACATTTGGGCAGCATGCAGTAAATAATGCATAGGGCTACATGCTGAATGACAAGATGAAAAGAAATACTGAAGAGGTGCCCAAGCTGTGAGTGCTGCCTCATCCGAGCATTGAATGAGGCAGAGGGTGCTGTGGAAAAAACACTGTGTGAGCATTTAATTAATGATCACATCATAATGCAGGAACACAAGAGGCACAGTGAAGGCTGAACAGGCATTTCTTGACTTCTGAGTGCTGGAGTTTGCAAATTTAATGTTCTTTTGATGTAGGCTTTTTAATTGGGTGCACCTATCACAAAATATTCTACTACAATTATTCTACTTGTTCATCCAAACCCCGCTGCTCAAGGTCAGACTGATTGCCATAGTTGAAGACAGTGAGAAATTGGAATTTTACCCCATGGTCAGACTGGTACGAACTGGAGGGGGTGGGAGGGGAGGAGGGGGGAGGGATTGCTTTCCTCTGGAGTGGTGGCATGCTCTACCTAGGATCTCTTGAGCATATACTGACAGTCTTTTACAGAAACACGACATTGGCTACCGTGGTCTCCCTGCTGTACCTGTGTCAAGCTAGGGAGTTATGTCTTGTGTTGTGTCAGGGCTGATGGTAGTTTTACTAAGAAGTTAGACAGTGGATTTGTACAGGATGGTTTGGATAGGGCTTATCTTGCCTCAGGCAGGGGGTTCGACTAGACATGACCTCTGGAGGTCCCTTCCAGCCTGACTTCTCTGTGACTCTCTGTCTCTACCAATAGAGAGAAGTAGCAGGAATGTGATGCTGCCAGAAGTACTGTCACCCCCAAACATCAAAAATCACGAGGCCTCAACCACAGTCATGTAAGCTGCACATTTATTTTAAAGAATAACTAAAGGCTTTTGGGCAGTCTTCTGGTTTTTGAATGTCCCTTGCTGGTCTCTTTGCCCCTCTCCATTGTATGTGACAAATAGCCAAGCTATAGTGACATATGATTTTGGCCACTACACATCTCCATCAATCACTTTACCGCCCCAGATCCTTACCTCAACTTAGCATCTGGGGCTCATGTCTGTCGTAGCCTCTAATCAGCCCCATCTATGGAGGCACACGATCCCCGCCCCACATCCCCTCTTCTGCTACTTTTCCTGCATCTGTGGGGGGGCTTTCTACACCAACCAGGACTCCAGAACAGGGACTCTTCTCTCCCCCTTCCCAGGCCTGCTGTTGCATGGAGGAAGAGGGAAGAAGGGGAGAAGCCCTTAAGCCAAATCTAAGCCTTCCCTGGGAGGCTGACCCCTTCTTCTTAATCACCCCTCCCTTACACCATTATGAAAAGGGAGTTGGCTCTTCCCTCTCCCAGCCAGCAACTCCTCTGGCCTTTGGGCCATGCTTGCCCTTCCCGCTGCTCCTGGCTGCCACAGAGATCAGAGGGGAAATGGCCATATTGGGACTGCAGTTCTCTGGATCAGTGGCAGGGAGATACTGCAGCTGGGACCGCTCCAAAAAGGTAACCACCTCCTTCATAGGGGTTGACCACGTGCGAGTGCATGGGAGCAAAGCAGCAGCAGGCCACCTGGGCATAGCATAATTAAGATGGTAATTGAAACGCTGCTGAAAGCCATGTTCTTTCCTCCTCTAAATCAAACCAAGAGCTTTCTTCATCCCCCCTCCTTCACAGCCCCTTGTTAGTTTGGTGATATTATGTTACTGTACGTCTCCTGGAAAGTGCCTGAAGACATCCTGTCATGAGAAGACGCTTTATAAGTCGAAGCCGTTGCTGTTATTTTTTTGCTTATACTGTTTAATGCCAAGAGGCGGTTGCATGGTACATATTATGGGAATTTCATTCATAGGGATGTGCAAATATCAGTGTTGCCAGCCTCCAGCAGTAGGATGAGAGAGAAAGTAATTGGATCATGGTGTACCACCTGCGGCAGTGAAATAAGACCCCTGGGTTTTGATGCTCTAACACAGTTGTTGACTTTGGGAGCAGCAGAATGGCAGCAGGTCACCTGGGCATACCTTAATTAAGATGGTAATTGAAAACCAGCTAAACGCAATGAAGTGGATATAAATCCTGCCAGATCGCTTTGGGTAGAGGGGGGGTTCCAATGACGTGCACAGACTGCTTTGGTGACAGTGTCACAAACACTTCCCAGAGTCCCGCCTTTCTGATTTGATGGACAGAGGTGACGTAAAGCACTTCTGGAGCTGACGTGCCCAGTGACAGGAACCAGCTAAGAACCCATTTAGGCAGGGCGCTCCCTTCTTCTAGCACAGAAGCTCCCAAAGTTTTGTTCATGGAGGGCTCTTACTGCACAACACAGCAGTTACCTTATCTTTATGTTCAATGCATGTGATATACTATACCTTACATATACAGAGTTACAACAGGGAAAGCCCAGTGCCACAATGTAATTCTAGTTTAAGTGGGATTTATGCCACTAGCTTTTCTTACCAATAAAATAGGATGGGCCAGCTCACGTACTTAATCGTCTCCCAATGAATTCGTCACACTAGTATCCATCACCTGCTTCTATCAAGTATGGCCACCACTAAAAAGCCCTTTACAAGCTACATAAAAATGCTTTGCAGGCAAAACATTGGGAACCTGTGCTCTAGCCGTTTAATTAAGGATGACCCAGCCCCATACAAAACACCCTGGTGAGACCCCAGAGCCCAGCTCTAGAAAGCCTTACCTCCAGATGGTTGACGCTCAGCCTAGCCTCAGTGAATGGTTAATGGGTTAGCTTGTCGTTCAGAGCACAGGGTAGTTTGGATCACAGTCTCGCCCAGATTCTAGGCACGTAATATATAATCCATATGCCTTTGGCAGCTGACAAATGGCTTCCCAATACAACTGAATACATCATAAGGCCCGGAGTTTCCAGCAAAGCTATCTTAAGGCTAAATGTAATGCCAGTCCATACCTTGCCCTTCCAGCCTCCTACCTCACATCTGCTTGGTGCATACAGACTCCCAGGAATCATCGCAATCCATATGGCTTACGCTCTAGGAATGAGAGCGCTCTTAATTGGCGACAGAGTAGTCTCCATCCAAGCAGATGCTTCCACTGATGCCGCCTGGCACATATCTTTGTAATTGGACCATCTTGTTCTAATTATAATCTAGTCTACAGCTCTACTGGGCCTGTAACTGGTGATGTGAGCATGCGTGGAAGGCAGGGAAGATTTGGCTGCAAATGTGTCCTCTCTTTCACCCATTAGCTTTTCATTCCTGTTCACGGTTTTTGGGGGTTTTTTGAGCTGCCTTCTGGTTTCACAAATGCAAAGTGTGCCTCATGTTCACAGTTCAGCAAGGGTGAGGACCAACTTCTAACCAAGAAATATCCAGTCTCGAAGAGGTTTTCAGACTCTTGTTCTTGGCCATGACAGGGAATGATACAGGGTGTCGCCCCTACCTCTCAGTGGAGATGTCCAATGTCTGAGGGTACCAGAGACAGACCAAGCTAGGAGGCTGTATGAAGAAGAGGCTGGTGTCTGCTTATCCAACCAATAACTTTATGCTGTTTTATAGTGACATTTCTTTGAACACAAGAGCCATATGCTCTCAGGGTAAGGACAGATGAACAAATTATACCTAGTTAAAAGCATCTAATTAAGGTATAAAAGTCAGTCTACAGTAACTATTTCATGCATTCATTTCTAGCTGCTGGTAAATGGAAGCTCATCTGAGGCAGCTTACTCCTCATCGACACAGAGCTAAATTACCTCAGTTTACATGCCACCTACCGCAGATGGGAGGAGCCATATGAAACAGTTACTATGGAGCAGTTGAAGCATGCAAAGTCTCTCCCCCACCAGGAAAATCAGTATAATTTGTTCATCTGTTCATACACTGACAAAAATGACTTTTCTGTAGCTTAGTAGGGACATTTCCCCAAACCATCCTCAATGTATAAAATATATTGACACCAAATTCCCTCTCTACATGGAACCTTACTCAATTACCAGTTTCTCTGAAAGGAATCCAAGCTTCCTGTTTTGTGTTTGAAGGATAAAGATGACAAGGCCTCATTACATAGGGTAAAATAGGTCCCCTACCCCAGGCTTGATAAAAGGTCTACCTGCTGGTTAATGGATGTACTGGGTTCATGTATTAGTGTGATAACATACAACCTGAGGCTCGCTGAGGACTCAAAATACGATGCGTCTTAGTCTTCAATGCAAAGGCAGCTCTGTAGCTAAGGCATTTGGCCGGGGCTCCAAAAACCAGCGCCCCAGTCGCAAGATTAGCTGAGAATCCCTGTGCGCCCCTGTGAAAAATCATGGGAAGTCTCTCTGCCTCTCTTGTCCCCTTTTGTTTCAAAGGTGGGGCTGCCTGCCGCATTGGTGCAGCTGAGGGTCAGTCCTGTAATGGCTGGGAGGGGTTTGGATGCCTTGGTGATGTGGACCATTTAAATGCTTTGATAGAAAAGAGATGACTCCTGGCAGATTCCCCAGGAATTGCCTCATCCCCTGCCCATGGGTGTTTTTCCATTGAGTCATACAAGTGCTGGACTGGGCCCAAAGTACAAGTCAGTGCTGAGAGACCTAGACAGCTGCCATTGAATGCTTTTCTTATGTGGGGCCAGAAGAGGGACTGCTGAAGTCCTCCGAGTACCTGCAAGGGGCATGAGAACCAAGATCCAGGAAAGGAAACAGAGGAGTAAAAGCCTACTGAGGGAAGTCAGTGAAAGAAGATCATAGACCTGTGCTCTGATGAAATCCCAACACTGTGCTGCCATGTGAAGATGTAGTTTAGGAAAATGCAGTGTCACAATGCAACACCACCACTGTGCATTGTGCTTGCACAAAAGGTGCCAGCCAGTGCTTGGACATTGTACCTTATGCTGTAGCACTCTGTGACTTTGTTCAATGATGGCTCTGTCTCTCCATGGTAGGGCAGGCTGACACCTCAGAGACTAACTGGTTCAGAAAGGAATGAGCTCTCACAGACAACAACCTACACTGTCAGATGCTATAAATGGACTGGCCAAAGGCTATAAGTGAAAGAGTGCCCTGGTCTAGCCTTCAAATAGATTTTTAACCCATCACAAAACCTGCATGCTCACAAACTTCCAGTAGGAGAGGGGAACAGATGAAAAAGGATTGCAATCGGTCTTTGCAGAGCAGAAAGCAAACCTGGACTGCTTGGCAGTGCTGGAGTCTGCACTGCACAAAAATTAATCCTCAATGAACAACTGCGCCAAATGCCTGGTTTTGCAAAAGAGCAATTTGAAACTGGCAGGCCCAGTCTGGAGCAATGGGAACAATACTGGTTCAGAGAGCTTTTGGAGAGCAAAACCATAGGATTTAGTGGGCAAGTGTTTTATGAGTTAATAATCTGTAGCTTTTTTCCAGAGATACATTTGCCAAGAAACACAGTCCACTTAGTATCTTAAACACAAAAAGTGAAATGTGGTAATGCAGTAAAATATTACTGATGGAACAGAAGCTGAGGTCAAAGAGACCACATACAAAGGAATCATTTAGACGGGTCACCATTAGGTCTGAAAGATTATTGGTTAGACTAAATCCTCTGAACTCTGTTTTGACCCAGCATGGCCAAAGCCACTCTTTGGCACCTGCAGAATCCTCAGGGTCTTCCCCAAGTTCACGGGAGCCTGGGAGTCTCTAGCTGGTTTGTATCTGCCAAAAAAGCATTCATTTCAAATGTTGTTCTTTGCAAAGTCTTTGTGATGGTGGGTTCTTCAGCAAGGGTGTGCCAAGATGCAAGCAGGTGGATGACACTTGGGCAGCCAAGCTGGCCTGCAGGGCTTGTAAGCAGCAGTATGGGGGAAAACAGACAAGTTTCACTGGTCAGGAGGACCATCTCACTGCACTTACTGGCTCACTGGAAATTCCCTGTGTTGTCCATCTTCTTTACCTTACAGAAGTCTCTGGGGACTGAGTTTTTTCCTCCTTGCAGGTGCCTACAGAGGAAAGTCTCTACTGGAATAAATGACATTACACTGTGTTCACTTCTTGTAACACAGGAGAGATTCAGACCCAAAGTCTTTTAATATATGCCTAAGGGTCAGATCCTCTGATGCAGTAAATCCAACATCAGCAGGGCCTTGCAATATACACCTGAAAAGGATCTGATCCATACATGGTTTTATCCATAAGGTTTTATTTGTAAGATTTCTAGCTTGATTCCTCTACCTCCTTCCACCCCCACACCATGTAAATCTAGAATAAGCCCATTGAAGTCAGTTGAGTTAGCATGGTGTCAAGCTGTTGACTATGGAGAATGAGACATATTGTAACTTTTCAGACCTACTGTCAAGTAGTGGAAGCCACTGCTTTATTGTTCCTATTTCTTCAAACAACTCAATAGCCATGACACAAGGATTTCTCATATTGAGCCTGACTTCAGATCTGGATTTGACAGCTGTGTATATTGATGTGCAGAGGATCAAGAAAACTTTCTGGATGTTCTGTGTCTACAGCGGCTGATGCTTTCCTATAGCAGAGAAAGACCAGAAACGTATGAGTTATTGCCTAGAAAAGAATTGAAATATCATAGATCACTTTCCCCAGCGGGTGTTAAGTGATGACAACTTGTCAAGCCAGCTTCACTGGAGCTGAGGATCTGGCTCGTAAGGCCCCAGAAACCTCAGATGGGCTGGGTGGAGTTTAAATCAGTGGCTCAGTTGTGCACTGCTAATCGACTCACATTTTACTAATGTTCTGTCAATACTACACAGATGTGGAGATCTAAACAAACCTCTTTTAGAATCCCATTAAGGCCATCAAACTGTCAATGGCATTTCTTACAAATCCTATTAAAAGGATATTCCCAGACAAGCCACTTTGTGAACCTGGAGCTTAGGTTGTAAATGTCTATCAGTTACTTAAAAGGGGGGAGAGGAGGAACTCTTCAAATGTGGAGTATAGATTTTTTTTTCCCTTAAAAAAAAGACAGAAATAGAGAACATGAACATTCAAGGTGAAGGCTTTGAATATGTGTCAAGAATAAAACCACACATTTCAGAAGTATAGCTAATGTCATACAACTTAGTCAAAGTGGAAAATTCAGTTAAGAACATTCAAACAGCCTTAATTCTGCTCTCAGCCAGTCACTCTTAGTCTTCTGCCTTTGTATTTTGCTGGAAAGCTTTGCACAAAGACTAATGAAATCACTTCAAAGATCTGCAAAGACACTTGTAGTAACCATGATCCCAGAAGCAGGCTGATCTTATATCTGACGTTGGCTTAAACCGCAGATCTTGTTCAGTTGGTCACAGATTCTCTGTAGAAATGCTGTGGGGTGGGGAGACAACTTAATTTTCCCAGTTTATCAATGTCTCCTGGTTTAATTACACTATAAAGTTTCGGGAACAGGAACTCTCAATTATTACATAGAGCACCAAGCATAACGGAGTCCAGATCTTGATTGGCACTTAGTGCAATTTAATCAATACATTACATAAAACAATAAAGTGCTAGAAATAGCAAACAATAAACTTGTGTGTGGACGCGGGCTTTAAGGATTTTCCTATGAGCACCAAGGTATCTGAAATCTGTTTTGCTTGTATTTTTTGCTAATAGAGTCAAAGAACTCTGGCCTCAGAAAGCCTCTCTCTGCTTTTGTGTATAACACCCTTTGGACTTTGTCATTTGAAGTATGGCATTTCTCTTTGGAAAAAGGATCCACTCTTGATTTAAAACTTTCCATAGTGTACAGCAGTGGTTCTCAACCTTTTTATACTCAAGGCACCCCTTGGAAAATGCCAGCTCTTAGCTCTCGCTTGCTTTTGACTATGGAAAAAGAATACAGCAATTTTTTGGTTGCAAAGAACTAGAAAGACCACCACAGGTCAGAATGTTTTTAATGCTATGAATTGCTATTTGAAATCCCTGGATTTATCTTGTGAACATGCTTGTACATGTAATGGTGCATGGCACCCCTGGAACACCTAAAAGGATGTCAAGGTATTGCAGGATGCTGAGGCACCCCGGTGGTGGAAGATCATTGGTGGGGAGAGAGTTAAATCTCTTTACTATGAAGTTCACTGAGATAGCTAGAGCACATTGCTGATTTTACTGTAAATAACCCAGCTTTTAGCAGTGAAGCTACAGCCACAGTGCCTGGATATGTGGGGTGTGTTAATACTGGAATAGTTTCCAGCGTTCTTGTATGCCAATGTCAATCATGCTACAATTCAGAGTAGACAGATGGCCAGCTCTCCCTGGGTAGAAGCCACAGTAGGCACTCTTTTAGTGTCTCATGACTAGGTGGCAGGTCTGTATGTATTACCTTGCTTGCTCTGAGCACATGGCTGTCCCAGGTGAAACGCAGACACATAGCTCATGCATTGATGTAACTACACTGATTTATTTTTATTCTTGTCCTTTCCCCACCCCTCTCAAGGTAACATTGCATAGAACTCTAGTGAGTCACACATGTGTAGGGCTATACATTGTGTAGCTACTCTGAGCCTTTCTGGATAGGGCAGGTGTACTTCTAAATCATCATCATCATCATCATCAACAACAACAACAACAAGGGTTTCTACAAGTATGCTAGCAGCAAGAGGAAGGTCAGAGACAATGTGGGTCCCTTAGTGAATGGGGGAGGCGACCTAGTGACAGGTGGTGAGGAAAAAGCTGGAATACACAATGCCTTTTTCACCTCAGTCTTCACAAGCAAGTTCAGCTCCCAGACTATTGCACCTGGCAGCACAATTTGGGGAGGAGATGAATAGCCCTCAGTGGTGAAATAATAGGTTAGGAACTATTTAGAAAAGCTGGACGTGTACAAGTCCATGGGGCTAGATGCAATGCATCTGAGAGTGCTGAGGGAGTTGGTTAATGCGATTGCAAAGCCACTGGCTTTTCTTAAAGTTGGGCACTATATTTGCCCTTTTCCAGACATCTGGGACCTCCCCTGATCACAAGTTGTCAAAAATAATGATCTTCGACAACTTGTGATCAGGGAAGGTCCTGGATGATTGGGAAAGGGCAAATATAGTGCCCAGCTTTAAGAAAGGGAAGAAGGAGGATCCAGGGAACTGCAGACCAGGCAGCCTCACCTCAGTCCCTGGAAAAATCATGGAGATCCTCAAGGAATCCATTTCTACGCACCTGGAGGAGAAGGTGATTAGGAACAGTCAGCATGGGTTCACCAAGGGGAAGTCATGCCTGACCAACCTGGTTGCCTTCTAGGATGAGATGCCTGGTTCTATGGATGCAGGGAAAGCAGTGGATATGATGTACCTCGACTTTAGCAAGGCTTTTGATAGGAAGTATGGGATGCATTAATGGACTGTAAGGAAAATAGAAAGCTGGCTGGATTGTCAGGCTCAACAGGTAGTAATCAATGGGTCAATCAGTAGTTGGCAGCTGGTATCAAGTAGAGTCCCCCGGGGTCAGTCCTGGGGCTGGTTTTGTTCAACGTCTTCATCAATGACCTGGAAGGCGGGATGGAGTGCACCCTCAGCAAGTTTACGGATGGCACCAAGCTGCGGAGTGGGGGGTGTAGTAGATACACTGGAGGGTAGGGCTAGGATTCAGAGGGGCCCAGAAAAATTGAAGGATTGGGCTAAAAGAAATCTCATGAAGTTCAACAAGGACAAGTGCAAAGTCCTGCACTTAAGAAGCTTGGGACCAACTAGCTAAGCAGCAGCTCTTCAGAAAAGGACCCGAAGGGTTACAGTGGACAATAAGCAGAATATGAGCTGACAGTGTGCCCTTGTTTGCAAAAAGGCTAATGGTACACTGGGCTGTATTAGTAGAAGCATTGCCAGCAGATCAAGGGAAGTAATTATTCACCTCTATTCTGTACTTGGTGAGTCCACATCTGGAATACTGTGTTTAGTTTTGAGCCCCCACTACAGAAAGGATAGGGACAAGTCGTAGAGAGTCCAGCAGAGAGCAACAAAAATGATGAGGCTGGGACACATGACTTATGAGGAGAGGGTGAGGGAACTGGGTTTATTTAGTCTGCAGAAGAGAAGACTGAGGGTGGATCTGATAGCAGCCTTCAACTCCCTGAAGGGTGGCTCCAAAGAAGACTGTTCTCACTGGTGGCAGATGACAGAACAAGGAGCAAGGGCTCAAGTTGTAGCAAGGGAGGTTTAAGTTGGATATTAGGAAAAACTTTCTCATGAGGAGGTTAGTAAAGTACTAGAACAGGTTACCCAGAGAGGTGGCAGATTCTCCATCCTTAGAGGTTTTTAAGACCTGGCTGAACAAAGCCCTGGCTGGGATGATCTAGCTGGGGCTGGTCCTGCTTTGAGCAGGGGGTTGGACTAGATGTGCCCTCCTGAGGTCCCTTCCAACCCTAATTTTGTATGATTCCATGATTCAACATTATCATAATCCAGCCACTTCTTAATTACACTGGTTTGAGGGCTATATACAGTGAAATATGTTGTGTGCCCAAGCCTATTGAGAGCATTTTTAGTGGATGGATATACTTCACTGACGCCTCATTGAGGACTACAGACCTTCTCAGCTCTGCCTGCTTTTAGGCAGTGAAAGGGAGATGGAGAACAAGAGAGCAGGTTAAAAATATCACCTACTAATAGCAGAAGAAAGAGGCTGCCATCCACATATATCAGTCCGTGGATCCTCAAAGGGAATCCAGAGTTCTGTGGAATTTAGGCATCTAAATACCTTTGAGATCTTGGCTGTCATTGAGCATCAAGGCACAAGAAGCTCCCTCTGGTTGAAGGTGGTTGAAAGAATTGGGTAGGTTCAAATGCAAGGTGCTCTGTCGCCAAACCCACCTTCCTCCCTTATTTCTGTTAAAAAGACTAAGGGCAGATTTCCCGCTGGTGTCAATGAGAATAGTAAGATGCCCATTGATGTCAACAGCAGCAAAGTTCAGTCATCACTGAGCCCTGCCAAAAATCCCACCCTTGTGCAATGAGAAAAATAGAGAGCAGTAAAACCAGGGTTAACTTGTGGAGAGGTACAGTAGAGCATAGCAAAGTAATTCATAAGGATGAATGTCACCACTGTGTCCACTTACGGACTATCCATGGCTGGATTGCTGATTCCACAGATCTATTTAGTATTCAACCCATGTACTTTAAAACCCTAAGAACTGAGTGCAAGGAGTTCCCCATAAGCTTGGATTCATGTGATTAGTCACATCAGTCATATTGTACTGTGTCTATTTTCTGATGAGAAGCAGATGGAAGCATTGCTGATGCTGTACTCACAACAGGGTGAAACTCCCCCCTGCTCAGAAAAGCTTACATACTCTTGACGTCCTACTTAAGTCCTTTACAGTAGGACTTCAGTGGTGCATGGGACCCGTGTTGATGGGCTTCATTGGTGCATGACCCCTGTGCTGTCTCCCTGCAAAGAAGTGAATTTCACCCAAGACAGAATTTAAGATGCCGTTTCCCTGCATGCTCATGCATGAGTCTTTGAAATTAACTTTCTGTGAACATCTGCAGAGTTTTGCAAGAAGCAACCATAAATAGGAATGAAGAAGATCAAAGTGGATTCTTTGAAAAATACAAGACACAAAATCGGTGTAATTTGGCATAATTCCACTTAAAGTCATGGGCTTATAGAACTATGACAGCTGAGAACTGGGCCTCAAATAAATAGCCATAGTACATTATTGTTCTGGTATTCACCTGGCTCTATCATGATGATAATATTCCAGCAAAAAACAAATGTCAACAGCGGGGAGAGGGAAAATGATCAGGCTTATTTTGTCATTTTTATTGAGTGCAATTTTCTCTTTAGTACAATATTCTCTGAAAGGTACTGTTACAAACTCCGACAATTTCAACACAATCAACAAATTGGGGAAAAAAATTACAAGAGGGCGAAATCTTTTACAGACATCTCATTGGCTATGTACAGGACAGGGTATCTGCCAACCGGCACAGTGCATGCTGCTGAGGTGGTGGCTCCCATAGCTTCTGCTCATTGGGGCAGAGCAAGTCCTCGGCATGAGAGCCTGACATTGCTGTGGAGAGGTCAAAGTTCATCTTGTGGAGCATGATGGTGGGGTGCCTTGCCAGTGGAAAAGGAAGAGGGCTGTGTGGCGGTGAGCCTTCCTGTCAGGACTGTCCTGTGTCCATTTCCTTGTGGGATGGATTACTGAAGTAATGCCCCTAAAAGGGAAAAGATAAGAGGTGAGTTTATTTTAAGGAAAAGAAGCAAAGCAGGCCTTCCCGTCACTAATGCCGTGGCAACATGGAAGAGAGCATCAAAGCGCAGCTAAGAGATGGCATGCCCTCTGGGCACTGGCTAGCGTGCCGGCACTAGAAGAAGAAATTTCTGTAGGTTTGCAGTCATGTACAGAAGTCTTCCTGGGCTGCAGGGTTTAAAAGCAATCACAACTGCATGCCACATTCAGTAAAAACGTGTGCTGACTCCTTAGGTTCAAGGGTCATGGTAAAACTCACCAGTCTGCATGAATTCCCAACCTGTTACATCTTCAACCTGACCACTCAGCTGGGAATTTCTTGCCAAGACAATGACCACGGACATAGTTTAATGTTGAACTGACCCACCAGAAAACACAGGACTTTTGTTAATTATCATGAATTCATATTATCTACATAGTAAAACCCAAGCCCCTTGGTAATCTTAGCCCGTGGAGATATTAAAATTATCAGGGACCTGCTGGGTGAGCATAGAATTAATGGAGCCATACTTTTTTTTAAAAATGATAAATGGTTTCTTAAGAAAATGGAGGTTTTGTTTTAAAAAGATCCATTCCTCTCAACTTCTTGGGAGTTCTGGCACAAAGAAAAAGCCTGAGACAAAGAGCTGTAGGAATACTTCCCTTCAAACATCTGACAGAATAAGAAGCTTGTTTTCAGCATTTTTTTTTCACATTTGAAAAATCATATGCCTCCATGGAGACAGGTCTCGGTTGCAACTATAGTCCATTTCTTATAGGTCTTACAGTCCCATAGATGAGGCACCAGAGGTGCATGAGAAAGGCGGGGAAGAAGAAAGGACATGAATGGCAACGGGATATTTCTAAGTAATTCATGACAGCTACAGGTCCATCAGAAGCTGTAGTACCAGGAATCACAGGACAAGCAGGAACCCGCCTGCCTCACTAAGTCCAGGCTCCTGATATTGTGGCCAACCACATCATATACTCCTGTTTCACAAGGATTCATAAAGATATGTCCACACCTTGAATATTGTGGCCAGCTCTGGTCCCCACATCAGAAACAGGAGATAGAAAAACTAGAGAAGATCCAGAGAAGGGTAACAAGGATAGATAATGGTAAGGAGGGGCTTCCAAATGAGGAGACTTATAGAGTCATAGTTGTTAGGGTCAGAAGGAACCTCAATAAATCATCGAGTCCAACCCCCTGCATAGACAGGAAAGAGTGAAGGGTTCAGATGACCCCAGCCAGATGCCCATCCAACCTCCTCTTGAAGACCCCCAGGGTAGGGGAGAGCACCACCTCCCTTGGGAGCCCATTCCAGACCTTGGCCACTCTAACTGTGAAGAAGTTTCTCCCAATGTCCAGTCTAAATCTGCTCTCTGCTAGCTTCTGGCCATTATTTCTTGTGACCCCCAGGGGCATCTTGGTGAGTAGAGCCTCACCAATTCCCTTCTGTGCCCCCATGATGAATTTATAGGCAGCCTAGGCAGCCACAAGGTTGCTTCTCAACCTTCTCTGGCGGAGGCTGAAGAGGTCCAGGTGCCCTAGTCTCTCTTCGTAGGGCTTGGCCTGCAAGCCCTTAACCATACAAGCAGCCCTTCTTTGGACCCTCTCCAGGTTATCCACATCCCTCTTAAAGTATGGCACCCAAAACTGGACGCAGTACTCCAACTGCGGTCTGACCAGTGCCCGATAGAGGGGAAGTATCACCTCCTTGGTTCTGTTTGTCATGCATCTGCTGATGCATGATAAAGTGAAGTTAGCTTTTCTGATGACTTTGTCACACTGACGACTCATGTTCATCTTGGGGTCCACTAGGACTCCAAGATCCCTTTCTGCTTCCCTGCTACCAAGCAGGTCATTTCCTAGGCAATAGGTGTGCTGAACGTTTTTCCTCCCTAGGTGCAGCACTTTGTATTTCTCCTTGTTAAATTGCATTCTATTGTTTTCTGACCATTTGTCCAACCTGTCCAGGCCTGCCTGAAGTTCCCTGCCCTCCGGTGTGTCCACTTCTCCCCACAGTTTCGTATCATCCACAGACTTGGACAGAGCACACTTCACTCCCTCGTCCAAGTCACTGATGAAGACATTGAAGAGTATCGGTCCAAGGACAAAGTCCTGTGGGACCCCACTACCCACTCCCTTCTAGGTCGATACCGACGCATCCACTACCACTCTCTGGGTACGACCCTCTAGCCAATTTGCCACCCACCAGACTGAGTAATCATCCAAGTCACATCTTAACTTGTACACCAGTATGGGGTGGGATACCATATCAAAGGCCTTCCTAAAGTCTAAGTAAACAATATCAATCCCTACTCCTGTGTCGAGGTGTTTTGTAACCTGGTCATAAAAAGAGACTAGATTAGTCAGGCATGATCTACCTGCTATGAACCCATGCTGGTTTCCCCTCAGCATAATTTTTCCCTGCTGGGCTCTCACATATATGAGCCTTAATAATCTTTTCAAAGACTTTGTCAAGGATGGAGGTGAGGCCTATAGTTGCCTGGATCCTCCTTCCTCCTCATCTTAAAAATAGGGACCACACTGGCCCTTTTCCAGTCCTCTGGGACCTGTCCTGTGTGCCACAAGTGCTCAAATATTCTTGCCAGTGGCTGTGCAATGACATCAGCCAGTGCCTTCAGTACCCTCGGATGGAGCTCATCCGGGCCTGCCGACTTAAACACATCCAGTCCTTCCAAGTGACTCTACACTATTTCAGGGTCAACGCTTGGTGGTCTGGTGCCCATCTGTTGCCTCTCTATGATGTGAGACTTGTCTTGCCTCTTATTTAGGAAGACCGAGGCAAAGAACTCATTGAGGAGTTCAGCCTTGCCCTCCCTGTCTGTCATCAATTGCTTTTGCCCATTCAGTAGTGGTCCTATACCACCCTGGGCCTTCCTTTTACTCCCTATACATCTGAAAAACAATTTTAATAGGGTAGGCTGATTCAGTTTAGAAAAGAGACACTTGAAGGGGGACATGATAAGGGTTTACAAAATACTAAATGGCGAAGAGAAAGTCAATAGAAATGATTTATTCTCTCTTACAATACAAGAACTAGGGTTCATAAAATGCAACTGGTAGATAGGAAGCTTAAAACAACCAAAAGGAATTTTTGAAGCTTTTTCCCATGCATAATGGTGACCCACCAAAAAAAAAATCCCCTGCTACAGTGCTTGTAGAAAGCTGAAAAGAAGGAAATTGAGACTGGCTTTGTTGACAGAAAGAAGGTTGGACGTGGTAAGAAAGCAGCATAGCCAGATAGGGTAAGGGCTTTGAAAGTTAAGGGAGTTTCTCTTTGATGGGACAGAACAGAAAATAAAATGAAGAGACAAAGAGAGGTGGTAGACAGAGAGGAAGACGGTCCTAAGTAACAGCAGCCTGAATAGTATGGAAGGGATGTTGGGTATACTGATACCCCAAGATGACTGGAGCCTTAATGACTTCTTAGGAATCGGATGTTATAGCAAGACAGAGACACGATGAGTGATAAACAGGACTGGCTGTATAGTGATGTTTGCTTCTCATTACAAATATGGTGTTTTTCGACGTTTTTTTTTAGCTTTTTGTGAAAAAGGAAACCAACTGTCTTGTTATTCCCCTCCCCCCCACTTTGTTTCTAAAGGGAACTGCAGAAGAATAATGTTAGGGGGAGGGGAAGACATATTCTGGCAAAGAATCCTTCGAAATAAAAGTTCACAAAAGTTTTTGTTAGAAACTGGAGACAAGGCTTGTGATTTAACCCTCTGCCCTAAGTAAGGGGTACTGCCCTGCCCAGGGGGACTCAGCAGGCATCCAGAGCATGATTTCAAGAGCTGTCATGTTCCTGGCATGGCACACATTGCTCTTTGTACAGGTTCACAGTGGGGTGAAGCCAAGTGTCTACCTGATCACACACAGCCTCCGTCTTGCTTCTTGGCCCAGCTGTGTGGTTCCTTGTGACATCGAGACAAATGTATAGGTGCAGCAGCCCCCATAACTCCCATATAGCCCATTTTAAATGGACAGCAAAGTCCATAATCTCAGTCTAGATGATCAAGCCAGTTAAAGCAGAACAAAAGGGGTTAAAAGGAAACCACACCCCTTATCCTCCACCCACATAGTGCCACTAGCAGAATCCTTTATGCTATATTGCAAGGAAATTTTGACGCAGGACATTTCTTGCCACTAATAGAAGCCTCTTTCTCTCTGTAGACGCAACATGACGATTTAAATTCTCCTCCTCCTCTCCTCTGGTTTTATTCTAGGCTGGGGTAATTACCCCTGGCTTTCACATCTGTGCTAGAGATTAGCTCCAACTCTTGACTGTGTTAGCTGAAATCTGTGCCCCAGGCAGTGGAGTTAATAAGAGGAGAATTGACACTTCTATTGCTCTAATGCCAGCATGAACCATAACTTTAATAAAACTGGGTTTGCTTAATGTTGCAGTAGTAATAACCCCTGCCCAAATGCTGCCTCTTTTCCCGCTGCCTTTCATCTGCACTGCATGGCTCAATCAGAGTCTTTATAGGAACCTGAATGACCTCTTTCTCCCCTCCCCATTTTTTTTACATCTTATTGGGAGTTCCAGGCCTAAATGACACACATAGTGTCTGCTCAACCCAACAAGGATTTTCTCAGAGGACAGATCTGCTGTAGGTGTGGTAGAGGTGAGAAGTGCATTTCACACGAACAACAGATAAGTGGGTTTAGG
Organism: Crocodylus porosus; assembly: GCF_001723895.1. Classification (NCBI taxonomy): domain Eukaryota; kingdom Metazoa; phylum Chordata; order Crocodylia; family Crocodylidae; genus Crocodylus; species Crocodylus porosus. Next base: position 6,555,644 of record NW_017728929.1, on the reverse strand, counting down.
CTCTATGCAGCTCTGGAGTTCACAGCTGTTTGGATCTAGGCCTCTGGTCTGGACCCATCATGCATAACAGTAAGCAGTCACCGCAGCTGCAAACCAGCAAGGAAGACTGCTGCACCCAACAAAGGCACAACTCCACTGCCAGGACAGGCTGATGCTGCCACTGGAGTTCAAGTTCTTTCTCTCCTTGCTGTCGACAGGTTGTACGAACAAGAAGAAAACAGTGCTGTCAAGGCCAGCAGAGAAAGACCATCTTGAGCATTCATGAGATGGACATGTCCTCCTCTGTCCATGTAAGCAATCCCCACTGTTGGTTCCAGTAGGGACAGAACTGCGACTTCCACCACCCGCTATGTGAGCCTCCACCACCTCAGCTAGAAGAACAGCTTGGCTAAGCTGTCAGCAGCCAACTCTTATCCTCCCAGTTGGCCAGTTGCCAAAAGAAGATATAATCCCACACATGCACTTTTGGAAACTCTCTCAGCAGGTGCAGGACTCTCTCTCTCCCCTTTCTTGCCCCGGTAGGTGTAATTGGAGGGTGTGGTGAATCACTTATCTAGGAAAAAGAAAAACAGCTCATGGCACCCGATTCAAAAAGAATGTAGGGACCTGCAAGTTGGTTTGGAAGGAGAGAATGCTGTAGTGGGCACAGGGCAAGCTATGTGGTTACATGCAAATGTTGAGTTCATTTCTCACGTGGCTTGACCATTCTTCATGTAGATTTCTTCTCTTGGACACTGACCACGTGTGAATGCTGAAAATTTAGTACATAGAGGAAGATTTCCAGTACAGCCAGGGCCCATCCTGACCACAGGTATTTAGCTACCAACATCTCATCCTCAACCATCAAGTTCCTTTTGACATTTGTGGAAGTCCAAGCCATGAACCACAGTTTTCCTTATTCAAGGCTACTGATTTGAATGAGATAAAGTCTAACCACCATAACCACCAGGCAGGGCTGGCCTGATTTCCCAGTCCTGCTCAAAAGCCAAGTAGCCCAGGTATGGGGGTGCGATCTGCGACCTGATTAAAGTGGGGATGTGATGTTTTAGCCGAGAAATCTCTTTCTGTGTCTGTTTGGCATAGCCCTGGGCTAGATTTTGGTGCCCATTTTAACTGATCTAAGGACAAAGCCTCATGAAGGAAAAGAACCAAAGCTCAATACTGGTATGTATCTGGAAAGGACTCAAGCTGTTAACTCTGAAGAGGAAGAAGACTCAGATAGGATTTCTGTGCCCACCTGGACACGATGCTTGGAACAGCCCCCATGACTAGAAGAGAAGGAGGTGAAACCAGCTTTCTGGTTTCACCTTTATTGAAATCGGGGCGTGGGCACAGAACTAAACCTGAGCTCAATCTCTGGCCATATTTAGAACAGATTCGGGACACCATGTACTGATGGAGACAACCCCACAGCCTCCCTGCAAGAAATCCTCTGTGTTCCCCTAAGGGGAATGAGAAGTTAAATGAGATTTTTTGTTCTCCCAGAGACTGCCTCTTTGAACATGAAAATGGCATGTTTCCTTTGCTGGTGGTGGGAAAGCGTGGAGAACTCCATCATAAAAAGAGCAGCCCTAGGAGCGCCTCCTACTCACACTGAAACTGAGAAGTGCTGCACAGCAGCACAATCCCATTATTCAGTCACTTCAGGGGGGCCAAGAAGCTTTTAATATACAAGTGCACCTTCGAAACACAAAAGCCGCCACATTAAATAACAAAGCAATTGACCGCTGCGTCCCCTTGCTTGGCTACTGATAACTGGGAATCGCCAACATAATTATACCAAGGCATCTGTACTACTGTCCTAACACACTGATGCTTTTTTAAAACATTCCAGCTGTGCCTGACATTTTACTCCTATTAAAATTCATCATTGCATTGAATAAAAAATCATTTTAGCAAACCTAGGTAGTAATGAAACTTTTATTTAGTAATCTGGAGTTCAGCAGAACAAAGGCTAGCCAGTTGAGGTGAGAAAGAGAGAGCGGGGAGAGAGAAATTGAAATTGCTTAAAAGGATGGCTTCAGTGGAAGGAAATACAGAGATCTGTGTATTTCTTGCACACTTGGTTCCATTTCCAGCTCTGTGTTCAGGGATTAGGTCTCATGAATCACATTAACGTTAATGAAAATAGAAAGGCAGAATCACCGAAAAGACGCCGCAGTGGAAATGCATCCTAGTTATGTTTTACAAAGCGCATCACAGGCAGGATGCAGCAGACGATGTCTGAAATGCTGCTAAATGGGACACACCTCCCAGGCCCGCCTCCTCCTGCGGTGTAAATCACTTTGATTACATTGAATGCAAGGAAGCAACAGAGAGTTGAACCAACTGCAGATTTGGCTGCATCAGAATTCAAACAGTGAGTGTAAAAGGAAGACTAGTCTTTCACAAGAGGGAGAACGGTCTTGCCAGTATGGCTCTAAACTCTGGTGAACTGTGTACCTTCCAGGGCTGCTTCTTCCATAGCTATGCCAGCAGTGCATCAGAAAAGGGATTTTTTTTTTCCTGCAGGCCTCCCTAGGCACCCTTCACAAATGACAGAAGCTGTACTAGCAGAAGACCTCGCTAGACAGGGGGTTTTGCCAACACTGCACTGTCAGATAGAGGGTATGATCTTCTCACCACCCTTACAGATATAACTATGCCTGGAAAACTCTGTAGAATAGTCTGAGACTTGACAGTTTGCCATGAGTGCTTTTTAGGAGGTCACTCAGGCCCCTGGCAGATGTTTAGCTCAGGGTACCATGGGATCTGATGCGCAGTCCCAACAATCACACTTCCTGCCATGCTACATGAGGATCAGATCCCCAACACATGAAATTGCTGGTGCCAGCCAGCGAGCCTGGGACCTGAGCATGAGAGCCTCAGTCAGCTGCCGCTCCCAGCCTCTGGGGCAGGGTGGACTTGAGAGCTATGCTGTACCCTGGAGGCAGGGAGCACAAATCAGCTGCTGTTTCGTGCAGCAGGAGCACATTGGACACCTTGACTCTGGTGTGACCCAGAAACTGTGAGCGGCAGTCAGTTGATCTGCCCTCCCATCCTGACGAGCACATGGGAATCAAAGACTCCCATATGCTCCCCAAGCTGAAAGCCCCAATCTGCCTGGTCACAAGTGCAATTTAAGGTGTGATGGGAACCAGCCTCAAAGTTCTTTCTTGCACATTTTTTTATAATACACCATTAATTACATTAACGCGGGCAGGGGTTACTACTTAAGATGTGATTAACTGGTTAACTGGTTAATCACATTTTAAGTGCAATGTCTGCCAGAGGCCTTAGGTCAGAATCCCACTTCACCTAGTAGATGACCAAAGTGCAGCTTGAGATTAACCCAACTAGAGCCTAGGAGTAATTCGATTCCCCCTCCAGGCATGTAAGTGCTCCCATTATAAGAAAAGGGGGAAGTCTGTGTAAGAAGATTTTCTTTTAGAGAGCAATCCCATAGGCCATGGAACACGGTGGGCGACGCGGGCCATGGCCCAACCAACTTTTAACACATTAATTTATATAACCCACAAATGCACAATTGTCATTCCAGTTAAAACCGTACAGCTATTTTTTTAACTGCACAGCTAGCTAAATGAATGTGCTAAAAGTTGGTTGGGCCATGGTCCGGGTGGCCTACCCCATTCTGCGGCCTCTGGGCAATCCTATTCCTATAACAGGGGCACTTGCAACAGGGGGAGAAATGGAATCACTCCTGCGCAGTGGGCACATCTACATGTGCATTTACACCAGCCTACATTTACTGTGTGGTAAGTTACTATGCAAACAGTGGCAATAGGCCAGTGTCTACATGTGGAAGCAAAAAGCGCATTAATGCTGTGTGGAATGACTTGCGACTAAAGTTTCTCCCAAGTCAGTCCATACGCATAGTGTTACTGTGCAGTAAGATGTCTACACATGTGTTACTGTGCAGTAACTAATCAGGTATAAATTTGATACCGGCATGATGCAGGTATCAAATTTACACTCAAATCGGCATAAGCTGCCATGTTTACTGCACAGTACAGGCATGCACATGTAGATGTGTGCCCATACTGAGCAGTAATTTTGGTTACTGTGCAGTAAATTCACACATGTGGAAGTGCCCAATAGTTGGGTAACTCCCATATAGTCTCAAGCTGCACTTTCATTGTCCACGAGACGAAGAGGGATCAATCCCGTACTCTGTTCCGTAGCTCTAAACAGAGTCTAATAATACCTCCTTGTTTATTAATGTAGGTATTTAAAGGCAAAGAAGGTCCCCTCTGTTTCATGTTTGTGCAGTGCCTAGCACAATGAGAGAGAAACGAACCATAAACAATAGATGTTAGTCACGTCCCTTACTGAGCTACCAGAAATTGAGGAGAGTGGGAGAATAGAATGGGGCTTTGATCTCAGGCTATAAACACTACTGGTGTATTAACAGAAATAAAAAGGCTACATTCAAGAGATGAAAAGCCATCAAGGCTGCAAAATATTATTAGTATTAATATCAGTTACATAATAAATAATGCATTATTCAGTATTTTGATAGCATACTGGGTTATGTAGCCTTTTAAAGCTCGTGGGCAGCTTTACAGAATTACAAAATACATGAATACACCGAGTCTACATATTTGCACACAATGCATCTGATCGACTTCATAACCAGCACAAAGCCAATATGCCTCCTTCAACGGTTATAGTGAAAGGCGGAATATGAGCTGCCAGTAGCATGGAGTTAAATAAGAGCATGAAATTGGAAGGAGATATGGAAGGACATGAAAAGATGGCTCCCTAGTTTGTGTGGAGGGTAGAGGGAGGGCAAAGCAATCACTGTATCTTTAATTGTTCACACAAGCTCTCTCTGGGGATCAACCCTCATAATGCCATCTCCCTGGGGAATCCAAATTGTCAATGAAATGCAGTTTCACACTTAAATGGGGAGGATAATTTGACAGCCACAATTAACTCAAATGGGGCTTTGATTCCCTGAAGGGAGGCTATCCAGTAGTTAAGAGTTAAAGCATGCTTTCCCTCTTAACACCGCTCTCCTGCCAGGTGTGTGCAGCAGAAAGCTTCTTAATTTCCATAGACATTAAGAGAGAGAGGAGACAGCACAAAGTGTAGGCAGTTGGTGAGGTTGTGCAAGGCAGGTTCAGTCCTTTCTAATTCCTCTATTTTGGCCACAACAGAGCCAAGCCTGGGGGTGCTGAGAGAAGCTAGCAGCAGACTGCTCTTCAGAATACCTGCTGGACATCTATTCCTCAGGCTAATCCAGACTGCTCAGAAAAACAGGAGGTGAGTAAAGCCTGCTAATGTATAGAGGCTTCCAAATAACTCCTCTCTAAACAAAGACAAATCTGGTTTAACACTTTTGCAAAGCTGAGCTTCAAACATGGGGAGTCCATTCTAGGCAGCTCCTGCTTTGGGGAAAAAAATCCCATATATCCTTTGTAAACACAGTCTAGGATCACTTATGTTCTGAACTGGCTAATAATAATATTAGGGGTCCTTGCATCTGAGATTCTTACGGTTCTCAATATACACAAATAAGCTTGGCCTTACAACAAACCTGTGAGAGAGGCCAATATTGTGGGCTGCAGAGCTGGCAGTGGAGAGGTCAAGTATAATGCTGTACACAATACCTGAAGCAGAACAATACCAAGATGAAAGTTTCCATGAACACAAATGATTGTGCCCCTGCTTCTGTGCTTTATGGCACCACCAGCATGAGAGATACAAAGGCAGGATGTGAGCTGAATTATCCCTCTTCCCTTTATGAGCCTGGCTGAACCCAGGTAGTAGCCTCCATCCTGCGCCCCTTTTGACCTTGACTTGATAGCATGTATGGAAGAGTCCTACCTTACCCCTGTGCAGGAGGCATGAGATGGGATATTCCTTCGATCCTGACCCCGCACCCCCAAGTGGCGGTGAGGGGCAATCCTATAGGGATGGTGATCCCTTTACTTCCTGACTGTCACTTTGTTTTCCCTACTTATGAATTATAAACCATTGATAAGCAGATAAATACTAATAGCCAACTCAAATACCAAAGTATTCTGCCTGCAATGCAATAAAGTATGATCCCCCCCCACCAAGAAACAGCTGTAGGAGGTACCGTGTGTTTAATGATCAATGCTTGACAGCAGGACCTGAGATCTCTCAGCACTTCACAGGGAATCAGGAGTAAATGATTCTGAAATCCTAAGCATGTGGAAGGGGCTTCTTTCCAAAACACCTAGGTGAGGGAGTCAAGGGACCCTGTGAAAATGTTTTAACAAATTTGTGGATAGGGGAAAGTAATGACTTTTGCAATCCCACACCTCTATGGTACACGCTAGAGAGCTGCAATCTGCATTTCAGATGTAAAACTCCCCAGGCATCTTGCTCCTTAAACATAATACTTGGCATGGTCTGTATTTCATGCTGTCAGTCCCACTCAGTAGTAATTAGCATTGATAATTGCACTGATGTTAACCATCATTTTCATGCCCTATCTCCCCACCTTCAAAACAAGGGTTCAATTGCCTAATGAGACCCCTGAGGATAATCATCAAGGCAGAGGGACAAATTCACCCCTGGTGTAACTTTACTGATTTCAGTGAAGTTATTCCAAGGATTGAAGTGCCCAAGGAAAGTAAATATCTGCAATCTGCTATGTGACAGAAAGAAGATTAAAGGGAAGGGAGGAGAGGATGGAGAGAGGTCTGTGGGAAATGGTGGGGAGAGGTCTACAGCATGAAGTACTAAGGAGGCCTGTGCGAAGCAGCAGGTATTCAATTTGGCTTCAGATTTGGCCAATTCGGAGGGACAGTGATTTGATTCACTGATTCAAATCACTGTCCCAATTCAATTCGTCTGATTTGGATTCAGATATTTGGCTGCCCAATTGGGCCGAATCTCCTCTGAATTGAACAGGCAGTGGCGGCAGTGTTGGCGGCAGGGGAGTGGCAGCAGAGAGCAGTGCCCCACCCCCACCTGCTCTTCCAGCCCCTCCCCATGGCTGCCCCACCCAGCCCCAGTGCCCAGCACTTACAAAAAAAAGACCCACACTCACCAGCTGCAGCAGCAATGATCGGGGCCCTCGGGGGCTTGTGGAAGAGCCCCCCTGTGCAGTGTGGGACAGTGGGGATTGCCCCCACTCTACCTGGCAGCCACGTGACAACTGTTGCATTGTGTGGGCTCAGTGCAGCTCGGCATGCTGTCTGAAATCTGGGGCTGCTTGGACTGAGAGCTGCCAGGCTCCAGGTGACTGCTGGAGCCACCCCAGCTCCAGGACAGCACATGGTGCAGGTGCCAGGTGGGGGAGGCAATCCCCACTGCCCTGTGCTGTGCGGGGAAGCTCTGCCACGAGCCCCTAGAGACCCCAGTCGCCACTGCCGCAGCCAGTGAGTGCAGGACTTTTTTTTTTTTTAAGTGCCGGGACACAGGGGCTGGGCGGGGCTGCCATGATGGGGGGCTGGGGGAGTGGATGGGGAGGGAGCCAGGTGGGGGGGGCACTCAAGGGGCCTGGGGGAACCAGCAGGGGATAGGGCCAGGCAGGGGTCCCCCCATGGTCCCCTCCCCTCTCCTCCACCTCTGCCCATCCCCCACCTACTGGCATGGAGCATCAGTCCAGTTCCCTGTGGTGGTGAGTGGGGATTGCCTGTATTTCTGAATTGATTCGGAGGCTTCCCAATCAATTCGGAGGCTTCCAATTCGATTCACACCTTTTAATGGGTATCCAGATTTGGCCCCCAAATCAGTCCAAATCTCCTATGAATCGAATTGGCTACTGAAGCTTTGTACAGTCCTAGTACAAAGGGGCTCATCCATATGGAGACGCACAGAAAAGTTTATTCAAACCTATTCTGAAAGTGGGCTGGTTAAACTGTATGTACATGGATGCCCATGGACACACGAGCATGATATCTTGAGAGAAACCCAGCTTTCTCAAGGGGAAATAACGGTCCTGGACAGTCCCTTAATGTGAGGTAGATCTGCCCTAACCCTGAAAATTATGCCCCCTGGCAAGGCAGTTTATTCCTTGGACAGTTGTTAATTTGTACACTATTGCTCCCAGGCTATTGCGTCGAGGTTTACCAGCTTGGGGCAAATCTGTCAGTGTAGCCATGGCCTTAGCCAGTACTGAAGTTAATTTCTCCTTAAACCGATGGAGGGTGAAGTTACACATTACTGGTAGACCATACTAAGGTCACTTAAAACACAAGTTTCCACATGTTAAAGTGTGTTAATTCATGTTTAAGTGCCCTTTAGGTGTCTCAAATGACACCACTTCAGATGAGGGTTAAGAAAGGGTATTGACAAATTGGAGAGAGTTCAGCGGAGGGTGACAAAAATGGTTTTGGGGCAGGGTACAGGACTTCTGAGGACAGGCAGAGGGAACTGGGCTTGTTTAGTATGGAGAAGAGAAAACTGAGGGGGATTTAACAACAGCCTTCAACTACCTGAAGGAGGGTTCAAAAGAGGATGGAGTTGGACTGTTTTCAGTGGTGGCAGATGACAGAACAAGGAGCAAACATCTCAAGTTGCAGCACGGGAAGTTTAGGTTAGATATAACTTAAACTCACAAGGAGGGTAGTGAAGCACTGAAACACGTTACCCAGAGGTGGGATCTCCATTCTTGGAGGCTTTCAAGACCTGGCTAGACAAAGCTTTGGCTGGGATGATCTAGTTGGGGATGCTCTTGCTTTGAGCAGGGGTTGGACTAGAGGACCTCATGAGGTCTCTTCCAACCCTAATTTTCTATGATTCTATGAACTCTATTTAGCATGTGTTAGGGTAACTTAAATCTATCCCACAGAGCTAAAATGAGCAATTTGCAGTCCTTCAGCATCTCAGGAAAACACTGCTCTTAGTTCTTCCCTCCCCACCCAGAACAGGGATAACAGGGTAACAAACAGTATTAAGCCTTAACACGCAACTCCCCCCAACACGTTATAACTTTAACATCACTTAACATTCCACAGATTTATTGTGGTCTGAGTGTAACATGTAACATCACCCTCAGGTTAATTCACTTCCAAAGTGATTAAATCAAACTGACTTCAGGCCACTTAAATTATGACTAGGACCGCCGACATGGGAGACTACTATTATTCAGTGAATCCACCTTGAATTCACACTTTCAGTAATTTGCGGTTATATTTCTTGAATGTCCCTCTGGAGAAAACATCTGGGTTCTCAGCCTGGCTCTGACCCCATGTGAGCCTGGGCAACTTCCCTTACTTTACTGTCACTGTTCTACTTCCTACCAGCCATCTGCTTGGGGGGTAAGCTCTGCAAGTCATTTGTTCTTGCTCTACGTTCATCCAGTGCCTAACTCAGTGGAACATCAGTCTCATCAGTAGACTCTAAGTGCTTTTGTTTTGCTAATAAAGAGAAAGGATCAGAAACAGGGAAGGATGAAAGGGTAGACAGAAGAGGCAACAGGGTCAGGAGAGGGAGAGAGGAGAAAACTAAGAACTTGTGTACAGCAACAGGCAAACATCAAAGCAAGGAGACCAGACAATGGTGATACTCCTGAGGTTGCAAAATTAGATCATCTTTGAGTGCTTGGCTGAGTCCCATGGCAGAGGAAGACATGACATCCCCATCTGAGTTTAGAGGAGCAGAGTCAACCCTCTCCTCAGTCCCTGTTGAATTCTAAGGGGAAAATGGAAATGACTCTCAACTGACTTTTAACCCCAGGCTTGGCAATGCTAGAGCTGTCAGCAACACTCCTCATCACTCCAGGGCTTTTGCATGCTGCTTTGCTACTTGACTTTAACCATCACATGGAAGGACTATGAATTCTTAGCATAAGAGTGAAATTCCATTTTCTAAGCCATTCATGCATAGGTTTCTCTAGCCTGCTCCATCAGTATACCTAACCTGAACTATATTGACCTGGATTGGGAAAGAAATTCAGCTCCTTCCCCCGTGGGCCTCTGAAGCTGGCTTTAATATTAAACAAGACATTTACCTACACCAATGGCAATCTATAAAGCTGAATTATGCAGAATAAAGCACCGCAGTATTTATTCTGACATAAAATATTACAAGATGGGTATAAGAGGTCAGGTGCCAGGGGTTGTTGTGATGCCCCCTAGTTGCCACTTCCACCCTGCTTGGTTCTTACCCTCACCACCGAGGGTCCACACCCTCGTTCCTCACCTGCCACATCTTGTTGTAAAGTGTGATGAGAGGAGGCTGCCCACAGAGGCTGGTCAGCTTGGTGTGCTCACTCTCTCTGTTTCTCAGCCTTCACGCTCTTATCTCCCACTTGCCCTAAGGGCTAAATTTGTGGCCTCCTTCCACCCCTACAACCATGCCCATGCCTCGCAGAAGCTACTCTGTACACCGTTCTGTCCCTTGTAGAGGCCTGAGCTCTTTTGGCTTTAGCTTCCCTTTCCCCTGGCTGCAGACCTCCAGCCCTGACCCACTAATTTGGGCCCAGCTCTCTTGGTCTCAGCCCTGTCAGTTCTCTGTGTCTCTGGCCCTTGGCCCCTGCATCCTTTATTCTGGATCCCCTGGTCCTTGACCCTAAGCCAGGCTGCTTGCCTTTCCAGCACTTAGCCCTATGGTCCTTGCCTCTGACTAGTCTTCCTAATGTCAAGTGCCCTACCAGGCACTTCTCCATGGCCTCCCAGACCTCCCCCCATAGCCACCTCCCTCAGGTGCTCCTCACCTTCAGCAAGCAGGCTCAGATTGCCTGCTCTGGCTGAAGCCCTGGGTTTACATGCCTGGAAGCCAGGCCTCCTTTTGGTCACATGCCTTCCACAACTCTGCACAATTTTCCCTGTTAATCGAGGGCCGGCCTGCTCTTCTATAGCTGTGGGCCCATGTGGAGTCAGGAGCCTCCTGGATCCCTGCCACAGTTCCTTCTTCTCCCCTGCCCTTAGTCCCAAGTAACAAAATCTGGGTCCCCTGTTTTAATGGGCATAGAATCACAGAATCATAGATATTAAGGGCTGGAAGGGACCTTGAAAGATCATTGAGTTCAACCCCCCTGCTCTGGGCAGGAAAACTGCTGAGATCAAATGATCCCAGCAAGGAGTCTGTCCAGTCTCCACTTAAAGACTTCCAAGCATCACTGATACTCTACCATCCTGTCTCTGTCTCCTCTCCCTCTTTGCTTCTTCATTTCTGCTGTCCTTTTTTCTCTCATCCGTTACCTTATAACACTGAATGGCTGATACAGGAACAACATGACTATCCAGCCAGGTTATGACCTTTGTGATATGGTGGTCTTGTGACACCATCTCCAGGAAAGTTATGACTGTGTAAGTAAGTACTGACGGGCAAGTTGTCTCCTCTCAGTTGCTTCAGCAAGCAAAGAATAGAGACGTTTGCAGCATTATTTCTCAAGGAGGGTTTCCAGTGAGAGTACAGAAGCAGCAGCAAACAATGGATGCAGACTGGGGAGCAAGTGAAAATGCAGAGAGTTTCTAGGGAAATGAAAGTCTCAAGCGTTCTCTGTCTGAAAGTTGTGTGTGTAGGCTGGTAGAGTAGTGCTGGTAACAAAAGATCTGGAAGTGAGGATGGGAATAAATGCCAGAGCTTCATGAATAGGATTTTCAAGGGAATTCCTCAGGAATCTCTCTTTTTTTAAATGCAGCTGAAGTAGCCAACTCCTTTGCCAAACTGGCATAGCTTCACTGCAATGGTGAACCGGTAGTGTTGAGATGACGTTGTGGTGGTCTAGGAGATCATTCCTTTTCCTGAATGAAAAACTGGAGAGCTGCCTTTGCATAATGTGAAAGGCCATCTCCTTCCTAGAAGAAAGGTTCAGGGTGCAGCTCAGAACAATGAGAAAAAACAAGAAAGCATAACTGTATTACACATCAAAGAATAAAACCTCAGAGCCATTTGAATATTGAAAAAGAGCATGGGATACATTTGGAAAGGCCAGGCTGGAAGCACAAGAGTGTGGCAAAGGGGAGAAATAAGAAGAGGAGAAGAAAAATGTTCATCCTTATCACTAGTAGCTATTTTTGAGTCTTCAAAAGTGGTCAAATGAGGCACACTCTGAAGACAAGCTGAAGGCAGGGAGCAGCTAGGAGAGACAAGTAGGAGTGGACCCAGGAGGGGCTGGATGGCACAGTCACCCCCTTCCCCCTGCCTTCTACAGTGAAGGTCATATGGCAGCAGCTCCATTTCCCCATGTCTGGGTCTCCTGCAGCATCTGAGGTACGGCTGGAGCTGGAGGCTGGAGTGGGGCACCAGGGGGAACCAAGCAGGGAGCATGTGAACAAGGGAGGATGCACCTGCTGCTGCTATTCCCAGCTGATCCAAGGGTTGGGGAGCCTCCAGGACTGCTCCAGCCCCATTCTACCTAGGGCTGCAGGGAGCAGCTTCACAGGGTGCTGGCCTCTGTGGCAGTGGCAGGGGCGAGTCCCTGCTCCCTCCCCCTCCACCGTGCTCCCTTCTCTGATTTGAGCGCTTCAGCTGCAGGGAGCATATCTACTGAGTGCGAGACAGGGCTGAGGACAGCAGCATCAGTGGACAATCTCCCCCAACACCTTACAGCACCTGCTACCAGACTGTAGGGTACATAGGGGGTGGGCAGGGAACAAGAGCACCTGGAAGGAGAGGCATCACCCACTGATGCTGCCACTCTTACTCCTACCTAGTACCCTGAGCGGCTCCCCACAGCAGCTGGAGCCTCCAGGCCAGTGGGAGAGGAAGGGGAGGGAGCAGTGACCCAACCCCGCTATGCAGCCACTCCCCACAGCCCTCCCCACAAGATCCTAGTACTTTTGAGTGACTCCAGAGCAAGACTCCCATGATGAGGATGTATAGGATGAAATTAAGAACAAGAAAACTTAGGTTCAGTATCAATAACATCTTTTATAGATTGATGATTAATTATCATCACATTACAGCATGAATTAGATGTCCTTGCAAAATGACAGAAAGCCCAAACTGTCCCTGACAAACCAGTAAAGGCTGAACTGCCCTAGCAGGGGACTAGCCTTATGGATCATTATAGTCTACCAGTTTGCAAAGCCCTGGTTCTCTTCTTTTACAGATGCCAGTCAGAGATAACACTCTTCCAACCCCTTCCTCTATCATCTCATCATCCTCTTCCTTTCCACTTTTAGGCTTCCATCCTTTCCTAATATCCATTCATCATTTGGGTGCTTAAAATGCCTTCAGCATTTCCAATATATTTTGTTTCTCTTTTTTATTACAAAACTTGCATCCAAAATATAACATTGACCATGATCATTTCTACACTGAAAATGACTGGAATAGGATGTTGATCCAGTCAGAGTACAGCCACAGAAATGACTCATTGTGCACAATGATATACAGGCAGGCATCTGACAATTCACATTACACCAGACCCAGGCACATAAAGAAACAGCAAGGTGAAACAAGCCATAAAGTTAAAATTTGTATCAGATTCCAAGTATTTCAGATTGCCTGTAGTAAGTGAGCTGGCACACTTCCATGTCAGATTTGCTGCAAGAATATCTTCCTTCAGCACCATTTTGGGCTAGAGGCTTCCCTTTTACTCAATTATTCATAGTAATGGTATTGCAGTAGTGCCTAGGGCCTGAACATCAGTGTTTCACTGGCCCAGGCTCTTTAAAAATAGTAATAAGGCACAGCCTTGTTCCACAATTGCCAATTATACTGCTTCTTTCATTTGTCTCTGAAATATGTGATAATACCACTACTAATACCTATCCCTTTAGAGTATCTACATCAGTGACTGTGAATCATAGTGCCACAAATTGTGAGGGGATAAGTGAGATGTGAAGAGACAAGCAGATAATCTGAGATGGTAAACCAGACACAGGCTTGTTCCCATCTGGACAGTCCTCAGCCCCTACTGCCCAGACCCTGCAGAAGGAGATAAGCACTGTAATATATCAATTGGTTTTTGAAACTGAGTGCTACTCCTTTCACAAAACTTCTGGAGGGTGCCACGAGGCCAGGGAGGGGTGCCTAAAGTCTGAAAAGGGTGAGAACCACTGGTCTCACTGAATTCATTGATCTCAACTAAAAAGGTTGAGAAGCACTATGTTATGGAGTAGCTGCCACTACAGCTTTGCCAATGCAGTGTACAGCCCACTAGTGGAGATTAGGGGTGTGTGAAATAGGACCTATTTGATTCAGATTTGGATTCGGCCTGAATCGGGGACAGTGATTCGATTTGTTGATTCGGATCGCTGTCCCTGATTTGATTTGGCCGACTCCAAATCCGAAGACTCGATGCTGATTTGGAGAATCAGTGATTCCACCATAGAGACAGCTTTAAATGTTTTTCTACGTACCTCGAGGTACCAGGCGTGGCTCATGAACACTGCAATGCTGGGGCAGATGGAGCGTCCCACAGGAGTGCGGGGGGTGGGGGGGCACATACTTGGCGGCGAACCCGGAAGTGGGATGGAAGTACTTCTGATCCACTTCTGGGTCCATGGAGGAGTGGGGGGGACAGGCCCCCCACACCCTCCCGGCTTGGCGATCGGCTATGAGGGGACCTCAGATACCCCCCAGGAGGCACCAGTCACTGAGCTGGGGAGGTCACGGGAAGGGTGAGGGTGAGATGCCCTGTGCGCTCCCTGGTAGGTGCAGAAGTGGATCAGAAGCACTTCTGGTCCACTTCTGGGTCTGCTGCCGAGAGCACTGGGGAGCCCTCCATGCTCCTGTGGGACACTCCATCCACCCCAGCATTGCAGCATTCACGAGCTGCCTGCTACCTAGAGGTATATAGAAAAAACGTTTAAAGCTGTGTCTATGTTTGAATCACCAAATCTTTCCGAATCTCTCTGAATCTATTCAGATTGTTCCAATTTGATTCAGAGAGATTAAAGGGTCTCCTAATTCGATTTGGATTCAGAGATTTGGCCACCGAATCAGGCCAAATCTCTGCCAAATTGAATCAGTGACCGAAGCTTCGCACAGCCCTAGCACAGTGCAGCAAAGAACAGCAGCTGCATACAAAGAACAGCAACTGAAGTGCACATATGATACATAGCTACACCATCTCCACAAATGACAGAAGCCAACTTGGAAGAAGCCCTCCTTTGCTACACAGCTAAATCTAGCTGTGGGGTTTTGTTATCACAGCTTTTCACACCTGTCATTGATTTAGTTATGCTGGCAAAAATCTGTAGTGCAGACCGACTTGCTATAGTGATTTTGCCATAGGAAGTCTCAAAGCACTTGACCACAGAGTGCAGTGTTAACACTGCAATATCACAGAAGCCGCAACTGGGGCACACAGCAAGGAAGTGAGTTCTCCAAGGCCACCAGCAGGCTGGTGCCACAACCAGGAATTGACCCCAGGTCTTCTGAGTCCCCATCAAGTACAAATGCATTACTGATTACTATCAGAGACAGGACAAAATGCATTACTGATTACTATCAGAGACAGGACTTCAGGGTCAGAGAACCTGGAGTCTGATCCAGTTCATCAACTTATTTGTTAAAAAGTCTTAGGATCTAAATATACAAGACATACAAAGAAGAGGGTGGGAGACATAGATAAAGGGACTTGTCCTAGGTCCCCCAGTAGCCAATGTGTTGTGCTAGGATTAGAAGTCATGGACATTATTGCGTGTTCATGATTGTAATAAGCATTTATGTATGGGATATTTTTTCTGCACCCCAAAATCATTATAAGAGTTTCTAATACTATAGTCTTCTTTTCAAAGTCCAGGAAACCTTTGGTAGGAACCTACCTAAAGAGACATCATGTCACATTATGAAATGTACAGTTAACAACCTTCTCTGGTCACTTTGCTCAGTCAAAAGCTTATTGAAGAAGTAGAAGCCCTGACGGAAATGCAAAAATCAGAGCTGAAACTCTAATCTGAATATCAGGAGACCTATAGATTGATCACATACCATACAAATACAGAAAGAGGGAAGGAGCAGGAAGGAATGACCTAAGAGTGAGGATTTGTTTCACTGAGTTTGAAAATCTGTTATAGGGTATGCAAAACCATTCTTCAAGCTGAAAACAAATTACATTTTTAAAGTTAAATTCATTGTTTAAAAATAATGATTTCTAAGTGAACATATTGTGGTTTCAATTTATTGGCAGCTTCTATAGATCAGAAGGGACGAGACATTAGTTAGACTGAAAGAAATGCTAATATATACATCCTAGTTGAAAATCAGCAATAGCAATCATGGCAATTCACTAAAAAAAAACCTCTTTATAGATGATATTCAATTATTTATTCCACTCCAGGTTCTTTGCCTCTGCCAAATGAAATATTACAGCAGCATCCCAATCACTCTCCAAGAAGGAACACTGGGTATTTCTTCCAAATTGTCATGTTACAAACAGACTGTTTAAAGAGCTCCTGGGAGGTCTGTTGTTAATACACTGTAAAAGTAGGACATGGCCAGCCATTTTTTTTTAATGCAAAAGAATACCCATAACCCCTTAAGAGAAACTATATGCATTTGTATAGAAGTAGTAAGCTCCTTTGGACGGGATTTTCCAAAGTATTTGTTTGGCTTAATTTCTTTTCTAGTGAAGCCAAAGGGTGTTTTATCATTGATATCAAATGGAGGAGCACTAGGCCAACAATGAATACTTTGGAAAATCCCACCACTTATTAGGAAGAGGACTTTTCACAAGTTCTCAGAAAATGAGGCCTTTGCCATTTACATGAGGAAGAGGTGGACAACGCCTTCTTTAAACAACAGGACAAAGCTTCCAAACTGCATGACCTGGTTCTCGTAGGGGACTTTAATTATTGGGCTATCCATTGAAAGGTAAACATAGCAGTGCACAAGCAGTCCAACACATTATTGGAGTGTGTTGGGGATAACTCTTCAATACAGATGGTAGACAGACCAAGTAGAAAGGAAGCTCTTCTCAACTTGCTGCTCACTGACAGGTGGGGATTGGTTGAGAATATGATCGTAGAAGGTAAGTTGGGTAACAGTGACCACTAAATGATACCGTTCAAGATACTAAGGAAAGAAGGATGGACAGCAGCAGAATAAAGACACTACAGAAAAGTGGACTTTAGCAAACTCGGGATACTACTGGGCACAATCCACTGCAAGACAAGTCTAAGGGAAAAGGAGTCCAGGAGAATGGGCTAAATTTCAAGGAAGTCCCTTTAATGACACAAGGGTAAGCTATCTGAGTGTGACAGAAGACTGGGAAGTGCAATAGGCCAGCCTCACTAGACAGCAATCTCTTCAGTGACTTGAAACTCAAAAGTGAACTCTATAAAAAGTGGAAACTTGGTCATAGTACTAGGGAAGAGTATATGAGTGTTCACGGGCATTCAGGAAAAAAACTGGGAAGGCCAAGGTATGATTTCAGATGCAACTGACAAGGGATGTAAAAGGCATTAAAAAGGATCCTACAAGTACGTCAAAGGTAAGAGGAAGACCAAAGCAACAGTAGGACCTTTGTGGAGGCAATTTAATTACAGATAATGCAGAGGAGGTTGACACATTAAATACCTTTTTTACTTTAGTCTTCACAGGGAGGCCACTACCAGATGATGAGCGCAATTGGCTGCAAAGCTAGGGAAGGAGACAGACAGCCTAGAGTACTAGAAGAACAGGTTAGGGACTACTCAGAGAAGTTAGACACTTTCAAATGGGCAGTGTGGTGATCACCAGATTCCAGAAGCACAGGCATACATGAACGAGAAGAACAAAACAATGAAGTTCATTGTGGAGCACTAAGCAACCTTTACCCTCAGTCACTTTTTAATCCACCAGCTAGCTAAGGGACCATCTCTCAATTCCGAACCTCTGTAGTCTTCTAAATGAGGGAGTAGCTCTAAGTTATAACTTATATCACAACATTTTCCCTTTTAAAAATAATTACAAAATCAATTGACATAAAAATCAATTAATATCCACATACAGAGGAAAGATTACTAGCATTTCACTCTGGAGTGAGTTTTTGCCACTCACTTCCCTATTCCCCCTTTTCTGTAGCTCTTTTAACAAGTTTCTATGGGCACATTTATATGTGTGCTTTATTGCGGAATGACTAATGAGCTCCGCAGTAAAGCATCACAATCTATGTGTGCACCTGTATTAGGGCACAGTAAACTAATTAACTCCCAACTAGTAAGATAGTACTGCCCAACACAAGTACTATCCTGTGGTGGAGTACCTACACTCAAAATGCATGTGTAGAGTGTGACAGGGGCTGGCTGGCCACAAGGATGCTACGGTGTGGGGGCTGCCTGCTGGGTAGCACCACACTGTAGCACCCTTGTGCCCCAGCTAGCCCCTCTGCCACTGGTTGCCCTATGAGGAGCCCAGGACTGACAACCTCGGTCCACTGCTGCGAAGCAGCTGTTCCCCGGTGCAACATCTTCACATGTGCCCAGGACTGCCTCAGCTCAAACTGTTGCAGTCCCAGGCGCATGTAAAAATGCTGTGCCTGAGAGCAGCTGACTCTGGCACAAACTGTGTTGAAATTTATTCAGGCACATTATTATCACGTGTAGATGTGCCCTGTGAGTCTTTCAGGAGATTTCACTTTTTTCTCAGACCGACAAAGTATCAGATCTGGGTTCTGATTTTTTTTTTGACAAGATGCTTTTCCTCCAAGTTTTGATAGACTTGAGTCCTTTTACTGGGATCTAACTGACTTGCATTTTTGGCAGCTGTGCTCCTGCACATAGCACAAAGTTCATTAGCTACAGAGCACTGAGGCTGATTTTCTCTTTCTACATAATAGCATTTGCATTTGTGTCTGTAGGTGCATTTCTTCCCAAAGGGATATAGTTGCTTCTTGTGTTCTGGAACAATTAGTGTCTGCTTTAGATTGTCCAGATTTGGGTGGTGACAACCAAGAGGATCATCAGGAGGCCTGAGTGTTGTGTGGTCTTGTACTGCAAGCACATGCTAACTAAATTGTTTCCAGCAAGTTTCCAGACCCAAAATTAGTGTCGCCTTCTGAGGTACTACGGTGAATGGGAATTTGTATATTCTATTTTTTTGAATGGGAATTTGTAAATTCTATTTTGGATGCTAGCAGTGCATCTCTCTTTCACTGGTAACCAGTTATTTTGATGTTTGCTGGACTCGCTCCTTTTTGTCTCAATTTTAATTTTTCATATTCTTGGACTCGGAAAATATTAACCTTAGCTCCAGGGTCCAATTTAAATGAAACCACTGCTCCTTGCACTTCCACTGGCAGAACCCAGTTCTTCTCATCAATTTTAGCTTGATTCTACAATAATTCTTCTGGTAGGTTGTCACCCATGTGCAATTGAGGGTTTTGTGTTTGGGATCTGCAGCACCTGGCAAAATGGTTCCTCTTCTTACAGTTAAAACAGCTTGCCAAATGCAACACAACATTTGGAGCCGTGCTGCTTTCCACATTTTCTGCAATAACTGCCCTGCACATTTGGACAATCTTTTCTAGGGACAATTCTCTCTCATGCAATAGCCTTTCTTGTAATGCAGCGTCTGCAATGCCACAAGCAATGGCAACATGTAGCGTGCACCCTGAGATTGGTACTGCACCCCCCCCAGCAAAAAGTGCTGCCGATGACTGCCTGCAGGTAGTGCCAGCAGCATCACTCGCACACCCCCCGCCCACTGCCATCTACAGGTGGTTACTGACCGCCGGTTGGCACTCCCCACCCCACCCCTACAACAGCTCCCTGCTCGGCCCGCCACCAACACCGCCGCAGCTGCCTGTGGGAGCTCCCCGCTCGCCACCACCGCACCCCCGCCACCGACACCACCTCCTGCTGGCAGTTGCTGTGCACCCCTAGCCTCTGGGGGCACGTGTCATTCATGTCCACAAATAATCTTCTTTCTAAGCAGAGATTCTGTCAAGTTCTTCAAAGCGCAGTTCGTACTCAGATTCTTTAGTTCAGTCGCGTACTGATCTATGCTTTTTTTTTGTTGTTTATCTACAGCTAAAAAATAAGAACATAAGATTTGCCATTTACTGGGTCAGACCATAGGTGCATTTTGTCCAGTATCCTGTGTCATGCTGCGGCAGAGAGTGGATGCTGGAAGGGAGAGTAAACTGGGTATAACCAAGGTTTTTTCACTGTTCTGCTTTCACCTGCAGCCTCCAAGCATTGAAGGTCTAGGATCTGTGTCCTTTCAAGGGTCTCATTCTTTTTCTTTTTTTGGCAAATTTGGACAAAATTGTATATGTTGATCTTTTGCAAAGGTAAAGCTGTAAAAATCCAGGGCTTCCTCCATCGCAGTATGCAAGAAGACAGATTATTTGACTTTGTCTGTTTTTTCTTCTGCCCCTGTGTTTCAGATACCAATCTGCCTGAATGGCCTCCAATTCTCTGCTATATTGCCTGAAATCAGAAGGGCAGATGGAGGCTGTAAAACTTCCATGACTAACTGTCTTTTTTCTAAGACTGTAACTGCAGGAAGATCATTTACAAAGGCTTTTGTTCTTCCACGTGGACATGCTGCTCCATTTGCTCTCACTTTCTTATTTCTTTTTCACTTTTGAACCCAAATTATTTCAAGGTTCATCTCATTTGCCATTTCTGACATCATGTAATGATCACTGGGTTCAGTAAACACAGGATGACTGGAAGAGGGCAAATATAGTGCCCACCTTTAAGAAAAGGAAGAAGGAGGATCTGGGGTATTAAAGACCAGTCAGCCTGACCTTGATGCCTGGATAGATCATGGAACAAGTCCTCAAGGAATCTATTGTGAAGCACCTAGAGGAAAACAAGGTGATCAGGAACAGCCAGCATGAATTCACCAAGAGCAAGTCATGCATGACCAACCTGATTTCCTTCTATGATAAGGTGACAATGGTATGTGGAGAGCAGTGGACACAATATAACTTGAGGGTCAGTAGCGGACATTTAGGTTGGAGATTAGGAGGAACTTTTTGGCTATCAGTGTGATCAAACATTGGAACAAGCTACCTAGAGAAGTTGTGGAATCTGCATCCCTGGAAATATTTAAGATAGGTTGGACAGACACTTGGCTGGGATGGTTTAGTCAGGGAGGATCCTGCTTTAAGCAGGGGGTTGGATTAGATAACCTTGTGAGGTCCTCCCTAGCCCTAGATTCCCATGCCACATTTTGTCCAAAGAGAAGCAACTGCGGTCTACTAGGCAGGGCACTGGAGTAAGAATTGGGAGTTTCTGCTTTTGGTTCTGCCACTGACCTGCGGCATGGCCTTAAGTAGCTGATTTCACCCCTTTGTAGCTCAGCTTCTCCTCTTGGAGAACATACTGTATACCCTGCTTTGTAGAAAGCTCCGAGACCCGTGAATGAAAAGCGGTGCGGCAACAAGAAAAAGCAACCATTTTTATTAGGTGACATCAATAATCACAAGCTATGACACTTTTCACAATCATGAGGTCACGGGATCCTTTGTATTCTTGCCGAGCTCATTGGCAAATGTAACCGGCACCCTGTAGATGAGGACAAAGCAAAAATGAAAAGCCGGGCAGCACAACACAAAGCCCAGGTTGTTGTCCACAGACACATTAAGACAATCTTCAAAGCAGAAAAGGAAAAAAAACCAAAAAATACTTGTTTTCCTCAGGCGGGGGGGGAAATAAAAGAGTACATTAAACCCACCAAAAGCTGACAGGCTCATAAAAAATTATCTGAGTTTGCTCTTACTTAAAAACTGGCTGCCTGCTGTTTTCATTGCAATCCCTACTCTGGCTTTCAGCAATGTTTAAAATTAAATATACATAAGTGCTTTCAAGGAACTGTTAATTTGAAGGTCATTAACAGCATAAAATATATTTCTTTATTTATAAAAAGGCACATAATAATGCTATTAATATGTATACTCTCCCTAGTTCTAAAGCTGGTATTGTCTCAGACAGGAGAACGATTGACTTTACCTTGGCTTCCAGCTACACTATATCCCATTTTAATTACTGCTAACGAAAAACAGCCTCTTTATAACACTCCCATTTCTTGGCTTTCCCTGGATGGTGTTACAGGAAGAGAGAAATGAATTACAAAGGTGGTGCTAAGGAAAGCCCACAAGTGAATTGCCGGTGAGTTTTATGAGGAGGTGGTTTTATTAGCAGGCTTCTATTGTTAGGCCACCATGATCACCATGTCTGAAACCTGCATCAAGCCTCTGCCTTGTGGTTGAGCATATCTTAGAGAAGCAACTGCCATCTTGATTTAAAGATCCCCATGACAGAAGAACATATTCCACTCCAGATGCCGAAGGGTCCTGATGCTACAGCCTACGCAATAAGTATGGTTTAGAGCATTTCTCATATGCACACCAGCTTTATATTCCCTGCCCACCCCTCTCGTCTCTGTCGCAGCCATCCCAGCCCTTACCGGCAACTACTCCTTGTGCTGCAGTTATGGCTTTATACCGCTCCATGGAATTGTAAACAGCCATTTAACAACCACCACACCATCTGGCCACAGCTGTAAGGGAGACATTTCAGCACCTTTCCAAGCCGCTCACCACAAGTTTTATTTCCCCATTCCCCGCCTTCATAAGGCAATCCGCTTGCAGGCCCCAGGAAGCCTTTCGCTGCCGAATGCCTTCCTCCTATCCCAGCTTCTCCCCCCGCCCTCTCTCCTTAGCCTCACTCCTTCCCCCGTCTCTCCCCACAGCTGTTTGTTTTACGAGATAAATTACTTGAAGTACAGGCTGTTGGCAGTCTCCTAGCAAATCCACTACATGCAAAAAAAAAAAAAAAAAAAAGAGGACGACTAGGTTGGGATTTTGCCGTTGCCATAGAAATGTAGAAATGAGACTGACAATTGAAAAGCATTTCATAGAGTAACAGGACATGATTGAGAGTGAGAGAGAACAAGATACATTCGGTCAAAGAAAATAAAGAGTGAGGCAAGATAGACAAATAGATAGATCAATACATAGACATAAGAAAGAAACCAAGCGTTGGAAAGGTAGACTCAACAGCTGAGAAGAGCAAAGCAAAGAAATGGACAAATGCAGCCATGGAAAATAGAGTGGGAAAGATATTTAGTAGTGATATGGGGAGACAGCAAGGGTCAGAATTATGGATATAACAGGTGCGGGCCTTAGCAGGTCACAGGTAGGCTGAGATGTGTTGTATGGATGCTAGGACTACACAGGGTGACACTGATTGGGAAACAGGGCTTCCTCTTTCAGGATGCACTGTCTAAAATCAGTTCTTGGCCCCAAAGACCAGGCAACTTCCCTATCCTTTGACCCAGTCCATCCTCCTATTTCCCTGTCTCTCCCACACACAATTGTTATAAAATGAATGAGAGTTGCCAGGCCTATCTGTACTTTTTAATAGGGCTATGTGAAGCTTTGGTCCTTGATCCAATTTGGTGGAGATTTGGCCCGATTCAGTGGCCAAATCTCTGAATCGGAATTGAACCAGGGACCCTTTAATCGGAATCGAATTGGAACCCTCTGAATCTATCTGGAGAGGCTCAGAAAGATTCAGCGATTTGGACGTAGAGACAGCTTTAAATGTATTTTTCTACATACCTCTAGGTACCAGGCAGCTCGTGAATGCTGCGATGCTGGGATGCATGGAGTGTCGCACAGAAGTGCGGGGGGTCCCCAGGGACCCACAAGTCCCCGTGCTTCTGGTCCACTTCCAGATCCACCAGGGAGCATGCAGGGGGCCCCCCTCCTTGAGCCCCGGCTCAGTGACTGGTGCCTCCTGGGTGTGGGGGAGCACCCAGGGTCCCCCACAGCCAATCGCTGAGCACACAGAGTCCCTCCCCCGCCACACACACACTCCTGTGGGACCCTCCATCTGCCCTAGCATCACAGCATTCATGAGCCACACCTGGTACCTTGAGGTATGTAGAAAAAACATACAAAGCTGTGTCTATGGATGAACCACTGATTCTCCGAATTGGCATCAAATCTTCAGGTTCAGATTCAGCTGAACTGAATCGGGAACAGTGATCTGAATCAAGGAATTAAATTACTGTCCCCAATTTGGGCTGAATTCAAATTCAAATCAAACAGGGCCCGTTTTGCACACCCCAAGTTTTCAAGCCTTAGCCCAAGGGGATGAATATCGAATCTGATGGTACCAGAAGAGTACTGGGAGTGTGGGTGAAATTGGCTGTACACTGATGCCCTCCAGGATGGCAGGAAGAGGAGGTGCTATGGCTTCCATCTTGCAAAGCTTTCTAACACAGGGGTTCTCAACCACAAGCTCAAGGCACCCCTTGATAGACTTGAGGCACTCCAGCTCTTCGTTTTCATTCATTTTTTGACTACAGAAAAATAATAGATCAATTCTTTTATTGCAAAGGACTAAGAAAGACCGCAGCAGGGCAGCCTCTTTTTAACACTATAGATTCCTATTATAGAAATCTCTGGGTTTCTCCGGTGAATGATGTTTAACAGTGCTAACATTTGTGCGGCATCCTTGAAAAGATCTCAAGGCACCCTGGTTGAGAATCACTGTTTTAGCAAATGCTCCTGGCTTAAGACTTAAAATAAAAGCAGTCTAATTGTTAAACCAGCTGACTAAAAAGGAGGTGCTCCTAAATGCTACTAAAGGTGCCAGAGTCCCGCAGGAAATTACTTGGGATGACAGTGGCCACCATAAAAGTATTGTGTCTGAGCAAAACAAAGAGGAATGCAGACTCAACTAGCTGTTCACTAAACTCATAGTCTAGTTTGAAGCACAGGAGGTGTGAAGGGTCTGAATTCAGTCATAATTCATTAAAGCTATTCACAAAAACACCTAATTCCAGCTTATTCTGTGTCTATGAACGGGTGTTATGTGGGTAGAAGGCACCTTCAGGATGGGACAGGGACAGCCCTCTATTTAAGAAGACAGATATATAGCTGAAGACAAAGCTACCTTAGCCTCGTACACCAGCATCCGCTGGTTAGCAGCAAAGAACTCTGAGAATTAGCAAACAATACAGGGCGCAAAGAGAAAGGAGGAATATAATGTGTAAGATAGCGGTTCCAGTTTTGGGGTTGTGACCCCATTTGGGGTCATGATGATTGAAAAATGGGGTTGTGCACTCCCAGGGAGGGAGGCTTGTGCACCGGATGGCTGCCCATTGTGGGCTCAGGGCTCCCTGCCCTGCTGCTCTCCCCCCACAAGGCCTCTCTCCCTGGGGTGAGGAGGCTTGGTGCCGGTGCCAGGAGCCCCGGGCCAGCCATGCCGGCATGTGAGGCATCCCCTGCCCACCTGGCAGCACAAAAAGAGCAGGGGGCAGGCACAGGGCACCTCACTGTGGCAGCATAGCCTGCGTGGGGCTCCTAGCAGTGGCATTGAGTCTGCCCACAGCAGGTCCCCCTGCTGAGCCGCAGAGGCCCCAGGTGGAGAGCAGCAAGGCAGAGAGACCTGAACCTGCAGCCTCCCTCCACCCGCCCCATGAGCTCCGCTCCAGCTATGCTGCCTGCAGGGGTGGGCGGAGAAGGGAGGGCTGAAGCTGGGCTCTGCACTTTGCTCTGGCTTCAGCAGCCACTGCCTCCAGCAGGCAGCAGCTGGGGCTCAGGTGCTCCTGGGGAGGGCAGGGCGACATGGGCCCCGGCCCTGGTCCTCTAGCCCGGGCAGCTGGGGGCCCCGACCAGCAGGTCTGGGGGGCTGTTGGAGTCTCACACATATCACATCTACTGGCAATGTCTCGGAGACTGTGGGTACAGGTGGCTACAGCAGAAAACCTGGAAAGAAAATTCATCCACACCCCAGGGCAAGGCTTCCGATGGGTAGCAGATGGATAGATTACTCCTTCACTGCAAGTACCTCAGTTTCTTGGAAAGACCTCAAAAACCAGTGGATCCCCCTCCTTACTGTTCACAAAAACTATATTAGTTAGATCTTAGCTGCTCCTTCTGAGTGCTGAGTCTGCCTACCTGCCCTGTGTACTATATGGAAAAGACGGGTTCAGATAACCCCCAAGCAGTGTAAGGAATCTCAGCACATCAGGACAGGAGGCTGCTTCATGTTTTTCCACAGAAATCAAGCCAAAACACGTTGATATTTTCCTACACAAAAATGTTTTCAGAATTCCCTTTCATCAGAAGGTTGCACCATTTCTACTGTTGGGCCAAATCAGAATGAAAACTTTTTCAAGACCTTGTAGTTTCCTACACAGTACAAATGCCAAGTCTCATTCAGTTCTGGTACTCACAGCCTTTCTCCTCTTCAGGTGCCATTGTGAGCTCATCCTGGAGTCAGTACATGCAAAAATATCCCATTGTTTCTTCTGCCCAAGAGAAGTTGCACCCAGCTGGTCCTAAGTGGTGCTATTATTGAAAACAGAGTCTGCCAAAGTCAATGCATCCAGGACCGTCAATGCACTGCCCAGCCTGGAGTGTAAGATCACCTTTGAGGTCATGTCTTCTGAAGGTGATGCTTCCAGAAATAGATTTAGTCACACGATAATGCTCTTTCCATGTCTGGTAAAGACAGGTCTCTCCTACATTCATTATCTTTGCAAGGATCCCCCAGAGACATGGCTGCTCAGATCCTCAAGTCACCTTTAACCTTTTATCTCTACATAACAAATCACATGGGGCCTGCTGTTCAAAAAGGAGATAGACAAGAGACAGGAGGAGGCCAGGTCTCACTTCACCTGGGGAGATTATTTCTTATTGATGTAGAAGGACAAGATATGCCTAGTTGTTGTTTTGCTTATGTAGCCAGAAATGCAGCCTCACACTGGGCGCCTCTACATGTTCATTAATGTGCAGTAGTTACTGTGCATTTAACTTAGTACTTGCTAAATTAAGTACTAAGTAAACGCACAGTAACTAGAGTTACTGCACAGCAGTGCCGGTAAATACCTTTTTAGTGAAGTTACTGCGCAGTAGCCTCATAATACTACACAGTAATGTATTAGCGCTGTCTGTGCTGTGATTTGCTACTGCACAGTGTTATTGGACTACTGCATCTTGTGTAGATATGCCCACTAACACCTCGGTAGTTTAGCTATTTAACAACAAACAGTAACAAAACCCACAGCTTATAGATTCATAGATGCTAGGGTCGGAAGGGACCTCAATGGATCATCGAGTCCGACCCCCTGCATAAGCAGGAAAGAGTGCTGGGCCTCCTAATATCCAATCTAAATCTGATCTCTTCTAGCTTGTGGCCATTATTTCTTGTAACCCCCGGGGGGGCCTTGGTGAATAAATACTCACCAATTCCCTTCTGTGCCCCCCTGA